>NC_061510.1:387349904-387440574 GCF_022539505.1 Lolium rigidum
GGACTAGGTAACTATGTATCGAAATCTTATAGCAAATAACTTAATGACGAGATCTTATGCTACGCTTAATTGGGTGTGTCCATTACATCATTCATATAATGATATAACCTTGTTATTAATAACATCCAATGTTCATGATTATGAAACTAATCATCCATTAATCAACAAGCTAGTTTAAGAGGAATACTAGGGACTTCTTGTTGTCTACATAACACACATGTATCAATGTTTCAGTTAATACAATTATAGCATGGTATGTAAACATTATCATAAACACAAAGATATATTATAATAACCATTTTATTATTGCCTCTTGGGCATATCTCCAACAATTATCCTCCCGCTAAAATTATATCTTTGAGAAGTAGCATAATGAATTTTAAGCAATTAGATACTGAACATGTTGCTCAAGCATGGGAGAGAATGAAAACTTTGGTAAAGAATTGCCCAACCCATGGACTGACTACTTGGATGATCATCCAAACCTTCTATGCGGGACTAAATTTTTCTTCGCGGAATTTATTGGATTCAGCTGCTGGAGGTACCTTTATGTCCATCACTTTGGGGGCGGCTACAAAGCTTCTTGATGATATGATGATAAATTACTCGAATGGCACACGGAAAGAGCTCCACAAGGTAAGAAGGTAAATTCTGTTGAAGAAACCTCTTCCTTGAGTGATAAGATTGATGTGATTATGTCTATGCTTATGAATGGTAGATCTAATGTTGATCCTAATAATATTCCTTTAGCTTCATTTGTTGCTCAAGAAGAAAATGTTGATGTGAATTTCATTAAAAATAATAATTTCAACAACAATGCTTATAGGAACAACTCTGGTAATAACTATAGGCCATATCCTTCTGCTAATGGTAATGGTTATGGTAATTCTTATGGGAATTCTTACAACAATAATAGGAGTGTACCCTCTGGTCTTGAAGCCATGCTTAAAGAATTTATTAGTACACAAACTGCTTTTAACAAATCGTTGAGGAAAAGCTTGATAAAATTGATATTATTGCTTCTAGAGTTGATAGACTTGCCTCTGATGTTGATCTATTAAAATTGAAAGTTATGCCTAATAATGATATTGATAATAAGATTACTACTACAGCAAATGCCATCCAAGTTAGAATTAATGAGAATATAAGATTAATGGCTGAATTGCGTGCTAGGTGGGATAGAGAAGAAAATGAAAAACTAGCTAAAGAGAACAATGTAGCTAAAGTTTGGACTATTACCACCATCAATAATGATAATGATTCACATGTTGCTGCACCTCCTACTATCAATGGTAAAATAATTGGTGTTGGCAATGTTTCTACTCCTAGTGCAAAGCGTACAAAACTGCCTGAAATTGTTAAAACTCGTTGAAACCACTTGTGATAAAGCTGCTGAAATTTTTTCCAACCTTGGGGACAATGATCCCATTGCTGTAGCTCATAATGATTTAGATTTTGATGATTGCCACATCTCTGAAGTTATAAAGTTCTTACAAAAACTTGCTAAAAGTCCTAATGCTAGTGCTATAAATTTGGCCTTTACAAAACATATTACAAATGCTCTCATAAAAGCTAGAGAAGAGAAACTAAAACTTGAAACTTCTATTCCTAGAAAGTTAGAAGATGGTTGGGAGCCCATCATTAAAATGAAATTCAATGACTTTGAATGTAATGCTTTATGTGATCTTGGTGCAAGTATTTCTGTTATGCCTAAAAAGATTTATGATATGCTTGACTTGCCACCATTGAAGAATTGTTATTTGGATGTTAATCTTGCCGATAATGTTAAAAAGAAACCTTTGGGGAGGATTGATAATGTGCGCATTACGGTTAACAATAACCTTGTCCCCGTTGATTTTGTTGTCTTGGATATCGAATGCAATGCATCTTGTCCTATTGTGTTGGGAAGACCTTTTCTTCGAACCGTTGGTGCTTGTTATTGATATGAGGGAAGGTAATATTAAATATCAATTTCCTCTCAAGAAAGGTATGGAACACTTCCCTAGAAAGAGAATGAAGTTGCCTTTTGATTCTATTATTAGAACAAGTTATGATGTTGATGCTTCTACTCTTGATGTTACTTGATTTGCACTTTCTGCGCCTAGCTGAAAGGCATTAAAGAAAAGCGCTTATGGGAGACAACCCATATTTTTACTACAGTACTTTGTTTTATATTTGAGTCTTGGAAGTTGTTTACTACTGTAGCAACCTCTCCTTATCATGTTTTTGTGCCAAGTAAAGTTTCTATGTTAAAGTTGATGTTATATTTGGTATCGCTGCGCAGAAACAGCATTGCTGTCTGTCACGAATTCTGACACAAGTCTCTGTAGAAAATTCGAAAAAATCTGCAAAATTACGAGCGTGATCCTCAGATATGTACGCAACTTTCATTAGTTTTGAGTTTTTCCATTTGAGCAAGTCTAGTGCACCTTTCAGGTTCGTCTTTACGGACTGTTCTGTTTTTGACAGATTCTGCCTTTTATTTCGCATTGCCGTATTTGCTATGTTGGATGAATTTCTTTGATCTATTAATGTCCAGTAGCTTTGTGCAATGTCCAGAAGTGTTAAGAATGATTGTGTCACCTCTGAATATGTGAATTTTAATTGTGCACTAACCCTCTAATGAGTTTGCTTGAAGTTTGGTGTGAAGGAAGTTTTCAAGGGTCAAGAGAGGAGTATGATATACTATGATCAAGAGGAGTGAAAGCTCTAAGCTTGGGGATGCCCCCGTGGTTCATCCCTGCATATTTTAAGAAGACTCAAGCGTCTAAGCTTGGGGATGCCCAAGGCATCCCCTTCTTCATCGACAACATCATCGGGTTCCTCCCCTGAAACTATATTTTTATTCAGTCACATCTTGTGTTCTTTACTTGGAGCGTCGGTTTATTTTTGTTTTTTGTTTTTGTTTGAATAAAATGGATCCTAGCATTCACTTTATGGGAGAGAGACACGCTCCGCTGTTGCATATGGACAAATATGTCCTTAGGCTTTACTCATAATGTTCAAGGCGAAGGTTGAAACTTCTTCGTTAAATTGTTATATGGTTGGAATCGGGAAATGCTACGTGTAGTAATTCTAAAATGTCTTGGATAATGTGATACTTTGCAATTGTTGTGCTCATGTTTAAGCTCTTGCATCATATACTTTGCACCCATTAATGAAGAAATACATAGAGCTTGCTAAAATTTGGTTTGCATATTTGGTCTCTCTAAGGTCTAGATAATTTCTAGTATTGAGTTTTTGAACAACAAGGAAGACGGTGTAGAGTCTTATAATGTTTACAATATGTCTTTTATGTGAGTTTTGCTGCACCGGTTCATCCTTGAGTTTGCTTCAAATAACCTTGCTAGCCTAAACCTTGTATCGAGAGGGAATACTTCTCATGCATCCAAAATCCTTGAGCCAACCAATATGCCATTTGTGTCCACCATACCTACCTACTACATGGTATTTCTCCGCCATTCCAAAGTAAATTGCTTGAGTGCTACCTTTAAAATTCCATCATTCGCCTTTGCAATATATAGCTCATGGGACAAAATAGCTTTAAAAACTATCGTAGTATTGAATATGTACTTATGCACTTTATCTCTTATTAAGTTGCTTGTTGTGCGATAACCATGCTTCTGGGGACGGCATCAACTATTCTTTGTTGAATATCATGTGAGTTGCTATGCATGTCCGTCTTGTACGAAGTAAGGGAGATCTACCACCTTAATGGTTGGAGCATGCATATTGTTAGAGAAGAACATTGGGCCGCTAACTAAAGCCATGAATCATGGTGGAAGTTTCAGTTTTGGACATATATCCTCAATCTCATATGAGAATATTAATTGTTGCCACATGCTTATGCATTAAAGTGGAGTCCATTATCTGTTGTCCATGTTGTCCCGGTATGGATGTCTAAGTTGAGAATAATCAAAAGCGAGAAATCCAAAATGCGAGCTTTCTCCTTAGACCTTTGTACGAGCGGCATGGAGGTACCCCTTTGTGACACTTGGTTGAAACATGTGTATTGCGATGATCCGGTAGTCCAAGCTAAGTAGGACAAGGTGCGGGCACTATTAGTATACTATGCATGAGGCTTGCAACTTGTAAGATATAATTTACATAACTCATATGCTTTATTACTACCGTTTACAAAATTGTTTCATGTTTTTAAAATAAAAGCTCTAGCACAGATACAGCAATCGATGCTTTCCTCTTTGAAGGACCTTTCTTTTACTTTTATTGTTGAGTCAGTTTACCTATCTCTCTCCACCTTAAGAAGCAAACACTTGTGTGAATTGTGCATTGATTCCTACATACCTGCATATTGCACTTGTTATATTACTCTATGTTGACACTATCCATGAGATATACATGTTATAAGTTGAAAGAAACCGCTGAAACTTAATCTTCCTTTGTGTTGCTTCAATACCTTTACTTTGATTTATTGCTTTATGAGTTAACTCTTATGCAAGACTTATTGATGCTTGTCTTGAAGTACTATTCATGAAAAGTCTTTTCTTTATGATTCATTTGTTTACTCATGTCATTGCCATTGTTTTGATCGCTGCATTCATTACATATGTTTAAAATAGTATGATCAAGATTATGATGGCATGTCACTCCAGAAATTATCCTTGTTATCGTTTGCCTGCTCGGGACGAGCAGAACTAAGCTTGGGGATGCTGATACGTCTCCAACGTGTCGATAATTTCTTATGTTCCATGCTACATTATTGATGATATCTACATGTTTTATACACATTATATGTCGTATTTACGCATTTTCTGGAACTAACCTATTAACAAGATGCCGAAGAGCCGATTCTGTTGTTTTACGCTGTTTTTGGTTTCAGAAATCCTAGTAACGAAATATTCTCGGAATTGGACGAAATCAACGCCCAGGGTCCTATTTTTGCACGAAGCTTCCAGAAGCGTGAAGAGGGAAGGAAGTGAGGCCACGAGGCGCCGCCACACTAGGGCGGCGCGGCCTGGCCTTGGCCCGCGCGGCCCTGGTGTGTGGGGCCCTCGTGTGGCCCCCCGTGTTGCCCTTCCGCCTACTTAAAGCCTCCGTCGCGAAACCCCCAGTACCGAGAGCCACGATGCAGAAAACCTTCCAGAGACGCCGCCGCCGCGAATCCCATCTCGGGGGATTCAGGAGATCTCCTCCGGCACCCTGCCGGAGAGAGGAATCATCTCCCGGAGGACTCGTCATCGCCATGATCGCCTCCGGAGTGATGAGTGAGTAGTTCACCCCTGGACTATGGGTCCATAGCAGTAGCTAGATGGTCGTCTTCTCCTAATTGTGCTTCATTGTTGGATCTCGTGAGCTGCCTAACATGATCAAGATCATCTATGTGTAATACTATATGTTTTGTTTGTCGGGATCCGATGGATAGAGAATACTATGTTATGGTGATTATCAATCTATTATTTATGTGTTGTTTATGATCTTGCATGCTCTCCGTTATTAGTAGAGGCTCTGGCCAAGTTTTTGCTCTTAACTCCAAGAGGGAGTATTTATGCTCGATAGTGGGTTCATGCCTCCATTAAATCCGGGATCGTGACGATGAGGTCTAAGGTTGTGGATGTGTTGTTGCCACTAGGGATAAAAACATTGATGCTATGTCTAAGGATGTAGTTGTTGATTACATTACGCACCATACTTAATGCAATTGTCTGTTGCTTGCAACTTAATACTGAAAGGGGTTCGGATGATAACCTGAAGGTGGACTTTTTAGGCATAGATGCATGCTGGATGGCGGTCTATGTACTTTGTCGTAATGCCCAATTAAATCTCACTATATTTATCATATCATGTATATGCATTGTTCTATTTGTCAATTGCCCGACTGTAATTTGTTCACCCAACATGCTTTTATCTTATGGGAGAGACACCTCTAGTGAACTGTGGACCCCGGTCCTATTCTTTACATCGCATACAATCTACTTGCAATACTTGTTTTACTCGTTTTCTTCGCAAACAATCATCTTCCACACAATACGGTTAATCCTTTGTTACGGCAAGCCGGTGAGATTGACAACCTCACTTGTTTCGTTGGGGCAAAGTACTTTGGTTGTGTTGTGCAGGTTCCACGTTGGCGCCGGAATCCCTGGTGTTGCGCCGCATCACATTTCGCCACCATCAACCTTAAACGTGCTTCTTGGCTCCTCCTGGTTCGATTAAACCTTGGTTTCTTTCTGAGGGAAAACTTGCCACTATGCGCATCATACCTTCCTCTTGGGGTTCCCAACGGACGTGTACATCTACGCGCATCAGTGATCTGGTATGGGAAGCTGTATTGCCATTGGGGACTAAGGATGCAGCGTATGGTAAATGGTCTCCAAATTGGCACGGGTCGTACAGAGTCGACCAAGTTTTAAAGGGTAATGCATACATGCTCGAGGAGCTGAACGGTGTGAAATTCCCGGTGGCTGTCAATGGCCAACATCTCAAGAAGTATTTCCCAAGTATGTGGGATGATGGACAGTGAGATATGGGGGCCGATGCATGAAATCGGCCACTAAAAAAAAATTGGAAACAGTCGATGCACAGACATCGACTTTACAATAAAAGAGCCGATGCGCAGCCATCGAATTTAGAGGTACAAAATATTATGATCAGGTATCAAGTTAACGTCTGAATTTAAGGAATGTTTGCTTGAACCTGTCTAATTTGGTAATTGAGTTTGGCCTTATGGGCGTTTGATGGTGAAAGACCGATGCGTTGCTATCGGTTCTTGGTGCGTTGACCTACTTTGACAATCGGAAGATTGGAATTGGACAATTGGAAAATCAAATTGGAGGAACATTTTTCATTGATTCAAAGAGGGATTTTACAAGGAAGAGTCGATTGCTCTCAAAAGGATCATCTAGTGCCTAATGCAGTACTACTAGCCCTATCCTAGTCCCTAATCTAAGGGCCGTTGCTGCCCTCGTCATCGCCGTCGTAGCTGCCGTCGGCGCTGCTTCCGGCGGCGTCCTCGTCGCTGCTGCTGTTGAAGCCGCCGGCAGGGGCTTCATCCTCCTCGTCGTCCTCGTCATTGTCGTCATCCGACCCGGCGCGGAAGCGCTTGGCCAGTGGGTACTCCTCGGAGGAGGATTCCTCCTCCGCTTCCTCTTCCTCCTCGTCGGAGGAGATGTCCCCTTCCCAAGAGAAGAGGTCGTCGTCACTCTCCTCCTCCAACTCCCCGTCGACGAGGAATTGGAGGTCGTCCTCCCCGTCGGTCAGGGGCTCGTCGTCCTCCGACTCGACGGAGGAGTCCCAATCCCTCGCGCCCCACCATTGGGGGCCGAGGGCTTCATACACCGCCGTCAGGTTAACCTCCGGCTCAAGGTCGCTGGAGGAGGAGGATTGGAAGGAGAGGGCGTTAGAGGCAGAGGAGGAATCCATGGCTGTGGAGAGGGGCTTTTTTTCCGATGGCTAGTACGGAACAGGGGAGTGAGGAAGCGAATTGCCTGGACGAGTTTAAATAAAGGGGATATAATGAAGGATGGTTCAATGTTGTGGCAGTTTCGAGGATGCGGTGCCAAAACTATCAAATCGTGCAATACGGAGAAGTTGAGAAGGCAAGGCATCATGATAAAAGGGCGCTGTAGCGGTTCTGCTCTGCAACGCGTGACCCGATGAAGGAAAACAGAGTGGTTTTGGAATTATTATTGCCAAAACCAGGGGGCATGTGTTATCACCAGATTTTGGCCAAATCAGGAGATGGGCCGTGATGGAGATGGGCTTGAAGGATATACACATAATGTGTTTCTGAATCGGCCTCGTACGAGGATTTGGGCTAGATTGCCCGTGTATCTATACATTATGGTAGATCGCATGATAGTTTAGAATTAAGGGATAGAGTTTGGTTCGTACACAGTTAGGTCTTTTCCAAAGATAGAAAGTCCACGGACTATAAATATGTATCTAGGATTATTGAGAAAGGAGGACGATCACGTTCACAACAAACACAATCCAGGCGCATCGCCACCCCTTGTTTCGAGGGTTTCTTCTGGGTAAGCGTCATGCTGCCTAGATCGCATCTTGCGATCTAGGCAGTGTCTGTTTATTCGTTGTTTGGTGTTGCTCGTACTGAAGCCTTTTTGATGGCGAGTAATACTGTTTATCGTAGATGTTTTAGGGCTTGCATCGATGCTTTTATGATATGTTTACTTAGCTGTGCTGCCCTTGAATATCTAGCTGTCCTTACACCTATCCTAGGTGTAAGGGCAGCATCTTGCCCCATCTTTATTTAGTAGATTGTTATAGTTGTTTCTTGTTCTTCGAGAATTAGTTTGATATCCGTATGGTTAGGCCTTGCAAACGGGTTGAACGATCCAGTAGTACGTAAGGTACGGTTTGCCGATCCAATAAGGGATGTTCCGGGAATCGACTCCATGTTGGTTTTTAGGCCTCTCTTTGGTTTAGTTTTCTGTTATCTTTCGTGTCTGTCAGGCTCAACTACGTGTAGGATGTTCCGGTTATGCGGTGAAAACCCTAAACTGTCGTAGATCGATTTAGCTTAGTATTGATAAAGCAGGATCCCCATGTTATCGTAGATCCAATTGGAACCATGGGTTAATCGGCTCTTTGAGCCGATTCACAGGGTAACCTGAGAGCCGATCGAGGCTCATTTAATGTTTACGTGTCTACCATGCAGGAAACTAATTGAAGCAATCCAACACCTTCCTGACCAGGTATAGGTCAGGTGGCACGCCCTTGCGATCACCAGGACGTGTGCCGGAGCATTGCGGGCCGTCGCCCGAGGGACCAGGGCCCACCAGCAGTCCTGGGAGCCTCCCGGCTCTCCGTGTTGCCCGTCGCTGCTCGCCGGTGGATTTTGGCAGGCAACAGCTCTACGTGGCACCAGTGACCGTAGATGGGCCTTGTAACCGTTTTTAGTTACCATAGAATGCGTATTCCTGAGTACGGTGATTGAGGCGGGCAAGGCTGCCGAGTTTCTGCCGTAGAACTATTTTTTGAAAAAACGAAAACATAAAGAAACGAAAGATGACGCATAGTTCAAATTTAGCCTGCTTTTTGCTAAATCGGCACGAAGTCGAACAGATTACGAGAAATTCCCCAAAATCTAGCGTCATCAGCACGGATGTGAAACATCCTATAAAAGTGGTCTAGTAGCTGCTCCTTCTTGTAGCTGCTTCACTAAAAACCAGATTTAAACACTTAGAAAACAAAAAAAAAATGATTTTTTGTGCAAAAGAATCGAAATCTTGCTTCGCCAACATCGTTTGCCATTCCGAGGTTTTGACACTTAGAAAACAAAAAACTCATTTTTGGCACTTCGAAAATAAAATATGATTTTTGTGCAAAGAAAATGAAACTCTAGTTGGCAACACTATTTTGTATTGCAAGATGCATATATGTGCACAACATGAGCCCATTTATATAAAAAAATTCACATACAATGAAAATGGAGAAACAGAAAGAAAAAAATGGTTTTTGGAGTGTTACATTCGGCAAAGAGCCCAGCTTGAAACGAAACAAGGGCGAGAAAATGGTAGGAGGGAAAACAAGAAAAAAAGTTTCAAATCTTTGCCGATTGACCGTTCTGGGACACTCGACGAAGCCAACTCTCCGTCACACGGTGGCATTATCTGCGGCCACGGCGACCAGATGTCCATAAGGTTTGCCAAGTATTCAATTTGACCGAGTGTATTTTCATAGTTACCGTGTATTTTTTGTTTGCCCAGTGTTTTCGGAAAGTGTTGCCAAGTGTCTTATGTTTGCCGAGTATTATCTATAACTTCGCCAAATATGGATCGTTTGGTGAGTGTGTTCTATTTGACACTCGGCAAAGCAGTTGTTTGCTGAGTTTCTAACAAGCTGTTTGGCATGGTGATCCCCCTGACGCTATTAGAGCGGTTATTGCAAATGATGTAACGATTATGTAATGAACTGGCAGCAAGTTTTTTTCGCACTCTTTTTCTTTCCAGGGTACCTAAGGGGACTGGAAGGTTTTTAATGAGGCGGCTTGCTTGTCATATATATAATGAAAGTGTTAATTTCAAAAAAAAAAAACACTCGCCAAACAGCTGCATACCCAGCAAAAACCGTTTTTCGTGTAGTGTCGCATGTCAGGTAGTTGCACTCCACTCCAGAGAATAGGCACTTCAAGAATTATGGTTGACCAAAATTAATCCATGCAAAGAAATATTTAATATAAAATGTGTATGATTAGAACGTGTTTTTAAGGGCCTATTTGATTCGCGGGATAGGAAAAAACGTCGGAATGCAATGGCATGCCCACTAAAATCGTACGGAAATTCATAGGAACCAAAGTTCATTTAACTCCACCACAGTAAAGATATAGGATTCTCAGAAAAGATGTATGAGTGAATGAGTGCAAAGTATTGCTTAGGAGAAATTCCCACGGAATCAATTCTAGAAATGAAAAAACATCATAGGAAATTCTATAGGATTTAATCCTATAAATTTCTTATGCAAATTATTTGAATCAAACAGGCCTCAATATGAATCTAACAATGTCAACTGTGTCATGTCTAATCGAGATATTGATGCTCAGTCTTTTGGTCAAAGTTTGACATGAAATAAAGTGTATATTTTAGAGAATGAATGAAAACGATAAATCGTGTATGAGTATGTTAGCTTGCCGGTAGTACTGTCTGGATGTCCTCGTGCGCACTTAGCGTTAGCCCGACAACGACTAAGACAGGTCTGGTTGATAGGACAAAACCCCACATTAGTGGCCATTCTTACCACGACGGCGAGCTAGCTGGCCAGAGCCAGATCGAGCAGCCTAAACGTACCGCGAAACCGCGCTAGCAGCTCCCACCAGAGACAAGATCGACGACTTCCATTGGCCGCACCTCCCTAATCTGCAGCCGCGCGCATTAGCAGAGGAAGCCAATAATCTGGGTAGACCGCGTGCAGCTTTTGCTGGACAACAATGCCAGATCGGCCACTGTTTGTTCATGCAACCACGAGACCAAGATCAAATCCAGATGGCGATGGACATACATGGCGGCATGTCATGTCGCTGTCGGAGGTTCATCAGTGGATGGTTGGCATCAGGATTCAGGAACTGCTCATTATGGGGTTTAGCATAGTGTTAACTTCTTTCTTTCTAGAGTCGGACAGTCACACAGACAGACACTGGTGGGGTTCCAATTGATTGAAGCCACAGCACGTACGGTGCTGCCAGGTAAGTAAAACTGAATAATTTCCTCTCTTGTCTTGAGAGAGCTGCATCATTTGCTGACACGAAGCAGATCGATTGGTGAAGGCACTGTAGTAAAATTTGGCGCTTTTCCTTTGGACGGGGGAAGAGATAAAGGGGCGGCCAGTTTGAGCATGATACTGTAGGAAACATTTACTATAGCTTACGAATGGCAGAGGATGTCCGGGGGCCGGATGTCGTAGATCGGACCTGGATATCAATTGACAACAACTCCAGCACCAAGTAAAACATTGACCGTCCACCATGAACCACCTGGCTCCTGGGATCTCAGTCCTGCCAACGCCAATGCGCACGTCTAGAGACTCTCCGTTTCATCAAACTTGTCTAAGATTTGTTAGATATAGCTAGTTGTTATTTAATGTCTAGATACATTTGAATTTAGATAAATGTTAGACAATTTTCATAAGACAGAGGGAGTATATTGTAAAATTTGTTAAAATTTAGATGTATCTAGTTGTTATTTAATGTCTAGATACATCCAGAAAAATCTCAGAGAACTTTCATGAGACGGAGAAAGTACATGACTACATCGCTATTTGGTGTCTAGATATATCCGAATTTAGACAAATCTTAGACAATTTTTATGAGACAGAGAGAAGTACATCGAGGCAAACATCCGACACCCGTTGTGGTGCTGTTGTTTGAAACATGAGATGCGCGGTGTAGTCGTGTAAATACATGCAAATCTTTGAGTCACTTCTTTCTAGACAGATAAAGTACTGTAAACAGAACAGGCGTATTTTTCCACAGGCTTCATTGTAACGGATAAACAGCAGAACGTAGCTTACGCAACTTACCATTGAGATGCACCTCACTAACTTTTCTCTCCCCTTGTACGACAGGTACAAATTGGCCTAACAATAAATCGACGCCAATCTTAGATTCTACTGCAATCTGAATAGCTAGCTAGCTAGTTTTTTAGATAAAGGAGCAATAGCTCCAGCCTCTGCATCAATTGATGCACACGGCACTTTATTAAATATCACGAAGTATCGAGTATGAGAACAAAAATAAAAAAAGAGAAATTACATTCAAGGATCCGACAAGGTTGCGACATGAATCAACCAACGGAAACAACGACACCTAAATAGGCTAGCCATACTCTATCCTATTACTGTGTCGCCACCCAGTACCCCGGTAATAGAAATCCTGCGTAACCATCAGCAGCTTGTTGCAGCCAATATCCATATCCTTGCGCTGATCCTCCGGTAGCAGGAAAGCCCATAACTGTATCCAATGCACAGCTCGATGAATAACCTGCAAAAAGTTAGTATTCTTCGGATTATTAAAAATCATATCATTTCTAGTATTCCATACTGTCCAGCATATAGCAGAAATACCAATCCTAATTTTATTTTTATCTTTCTTCGGAACTCCATACAACCAGTTCCCAAACATATTATTGATACTCATTGGTGGCGGAATGTTATAAGCAAAGTAGATCATCCTCCAAATGATAGTAGTAAAAGGACAAAGAAGGAACAAATGCTCAACAGTTTCATTTGCATCACAGAAGCAACACTTTTGAATAGCTAGCTAGTAGCAACAACACATCTAAACCAGAGGCCATGAATAGCTCAGAGCCGCCCTCAGCACCAGAGGACGAAGGGCACCACTGCACCAGTATCGAGAGTTGGACTAAGCACAGGCCCCTACAGGGCAACCTGCAGATTCGAGCGTACGCAGCAGCAGCCTGCAGCAAAACCAACTTCATGTTTCAGTTGCCATCACGTACAATGTACACGGTACACACATCAGTCATCTGGTGGCTTCAGTAAAGAGCGTGGAAACCTACCTTGCGAGTTGCGGCTCTCAGAAGCACTTTTTGTGGACGATGGATGGACCTGTCTCGTCGTAGTCGCCCTTGGTGATGTGCTGGTTCTGGGGGAAGACGACCTTGGCAAGTATCGCGCCGCCCAGCCAGGCCGAGTGCCTTGGTAGGTTCTCAGGCATGTATTCTGGGGGCTGGATGAGTGCAGATCGGGTTAGTAACGGACACGCAGATCGTTAGTGACACTAGGAGCGAACACTGGAGTGTAGGGAGGGAGTTACCTTTACAAGAGATGGGCGGATTGCTGAAGCAGACAAATTTGCCTCTCTCTGAAACCTGTCCTCGAAACCTTGAGAAAAGAAAGCAAAGTGCTTAGTTGTCCACTGTGAACATTGGTTATTAATCTCAAAAGGTTTTAGCTAGTAATTGATGGATTTCAAATGGTTAGAAACATGTTAAATGAGAAACTTCGTTACAATAAATAAATGTGTATGCGTGTAAGCAATGCAAAATAATGCAAGGCAGCAGTTGTCCCATTCAGCGAAGCTGTGTTTGCAAGTAACAATTACCTGAACTTCTGAGTGTCTAGCCATAAATTCTGGAAAAAAAGAACCTAACTGTAACCAGTTTGCGACATTCTAAGTATTCTAACCAACACCACACATACAGCACAATATTGATTGCGTTATCTGCTTGTCAGCTTATCCTCAGGGAGGTAACTAACAGGAGTACATGATATTCTCAAGACTTGGATAAGATTCTGATTCCCATCCAACAAAATGAAATTCTCAGGTCCCAAAGACATGGCCCCATTTCTTTTGTCCTGGCATATAGCATAGAAGCAAACAAGACTGCTGCTGCATAGGTCATACACCACTAGCATTTAGGTAATCACTTCATATAGCATGCAATTTTCATAACGGTGGTCAATATTTTTTTAATACAGGATGTAATTCCTCAATTGGGATGATGCCATGTTCCACAGGAAGCATATATTATCATCCATGACCCAATGACATAGCCCTGTTTCTTCCATTCTGGCATATAGCATAGAAGCAAACTACACTGCTGCTGCAATGGCCATACACCACTAGAATTCAGATTAATCGCTTCATGCACCACACTTTTCATGACTGGAGTTAATATCGGTTTTATACAGAATGTATTTTGTGGATGATGCCATGTTCCACAGGAATTTCGCATTATCATTCATGAACAGTAAAGAGTGGCAGTTACTAGTATTTATAGCCATCATACACCAAGAGTTCTAACAGAGAAAAAAGACATCTAGCAGAGGAAAACGAGAACTAACCAGTCATAGATGCAGTACCACCGCATAACATGGTGTTTTCAAGCAGTTGCCTATGGTACTCTGTTGCGACGTTTGAAACACTGGTAACTAACTGATGAACAATGCCATAATCTTCTAGGCCCAAAATACTTGGTTGAAACAAAGCTTCACCAACAATATAACGCTCTTTTTCAATTGTTATAACCTGGAGGAAAAAAGAAGAAGTGTTTAGAGAAAACCAGTTGCATAGATTCAGGATAATAAATAGACACCAATGCCTTTAATCAATCTAATGAGGTTCATAATCATCAAGAATTTAAGAAGATAGAAATTGCACATTAAGATACATGTAACAGGAACAAGGTGAGTGCTTGGGGAACATTTGCACCAAAGCTAACATAAGTGAATAACCAACCTGTCCATCTGGAAGAGTGTGCTTTTCTGGCTGGCATGAGGTCCCTATATCTTCAAAGGCCAACTGGTCTTCTGTGCAGCATGCATACTGCTCTTTCAGCCTTTCGACATCAGAAATATCAATGTTTACTGATGGGTTGGACTTCTTTAGTTCTTGGGCAAACAGGTTTGTCAAGTCAGTTCCTCCTATCTCAAATCTCTTTGATGCTACATGTTGAACAGCACCTTCACAAACTGGAGCAATATCTGGTAACATACAAGTGTCAGTACACCTGAAGCTCTGATTGCAATCATGTTTGACCACCAGTACACACAGAAATAATACTTGTTCCAGTTAATGTAGTAAAACATGCACTGGGCGGTCAATATTATGCCTTACATCTCGATTGCTGAATAAATAAACTATAGGTGGATTTTTTTTTAATAAAAATAGCTATCAGATTCAGAGCACTACTATTCACTCACAGGCCCATGAGTAATTCCAACTTTTTTCTCCTGGAGTAAGCTCTTGGTTAATGAAGTTATTTTGTTCTTACTGATGGCAAAGAAAAAAAATTACTTCAGTTCCCACTTTGTGAAAACCCTACTTGGTTACAAGAACAGAAGAAGATGAACACATTGTTCGAGTAAACAAAGATTATTCCTAAACAGCACATTTGCAGAAAAATGGTAAATAATCTGAAGAGGAATGAAACATGACACGATATGTACAACATACAGAACAGAAGATAACACTGAATGTTTATGTATACTATATTAATAATTTACAAGCGGCATGGTCATAAGGAAAGAATACTTTTTAACATAAGAATCATTGGAGTTCAATTTTCAAGAATTTGTGTCATCCTTATATGATGTTCTTGCATGTGCTTAAAGATCACTAGGTGAAAATTGTGTTGGACAATCACTAGGTGACATCAAACCTGCAAGCCTTCGATATGTGCTGGTTTGCATCATGGCTAGTCTAGAATCTTTACCTACTAATAAAGGAAGTAAGGTTTCTCCCCAAAATTTTCGTCCGTTTTTTATTTACCCATATTTTGCACATGAATTTACAACCAATACCACCGCTTAGTCACGAGAACTGTTCGGTTCGATCGATATGTTCAGGCTGCCTACATCGGAAGAACCTTCTTCGTACTCAGGCCACACACGGGCCTTCCTCTTGGGCCTAACCGACAGTACTTGCAGGCAAAGAGCACATAGCTTCGATTTTCTGAGTAGAATAGTCCCACATCGTTTCCTTATAATAACTTCCACCGATTTATATACTTTCGAATTTCGCTGGAATATCAGCAAGGTGAATCCAACAAAAAGTAGCTCCATTGATTAGTCTGAGATTCGCTTCATGTATGAACAAAAGGAGGGTGTTGCCTGCATCAAATGCAATTGTGGACATAACCGGAAAAAATAAGCGCTTGGCCGCCTGGATGCCGAAATGAGTTTGCCTGGAGCTGCTCGCGCTCACACCACGCTGATGAAGAGAGGATGTCGGGGGGACGAGGTCGCGCGGAGGGGCCGAGACAGAGGCAGCGCTCCGGGGTAGGAGAGAAGGCCGGGTGAGGAGATCGATTAATGGAGATGGTCGGGTGACCGACTGACCGCGGACAGGCTAGGGTTGGTGGCCGGCTGGGCTTTTTTTGTGTGGCTTGCCCGGTTGCTGGGCTGCTCTCTCTCACGCACTAAACAAGTCTTTTTCTTTTCAACGGAATTATGAGCTTCATTGCCTGCCAGCATAGTACACATAAAAGAAGCACGTGAGTAGACTACTGTTTCATCACAAAATTGAAATACATGTTATGGCACGCTAAAATCAAATAATATTTTTAAAAAAATTCCTTTTCAAAATATAAGAGTGACCACGAGGAGATGAGGGGAGGTGCAGAACCGGCTATGGTCGGTATAGATGAATGATAATGAAACACTCAAAAACAAATAATACCCAAATGCTGCCCATGTTGGGGTTGTAGGATGCGGACAAAGAAGGGAGGGCGGGCAGGGCGACAGCCGGAGAAGGAAGGGTCGGGGCGACGGCCAGAGAGAGGGAGGGCTGGGGCGGCCACCGGTGGCCGGTGGTGGTTGCTGCCTACTAGAGTTGCGTGCGAGAAAAAGATGGAGAATTAGCAGGAAAAAACAGAAAAAAAAAACACAAGGAAAAAAATAAAATACACTGTCATGTGGCAAAAATTTGTGTGTCATTTTTCCGAGTATTCACTGTGTAAAGATGCCCTATTTTTACCTATCTCCTAGAGACCATCTTATGGCTCCCATATCTTCTTCACAATAAAATATAAACATGCATGCATATACATGCAAAGAAATTGAACTGCTTCACTTAGCCTATCTAAACTTTTAATTCGTACAAAAAAAACTTCGTATATTGCAAGCTATATATCTTCAAGCATAGGGGTACCATGTGTAAAGACCTGCGCTAACTAGCACATGTTTATGAAGAATATATCCGTTCCTCGTTGATGTATCGGAACTTGGCGACATTTGTGTATGCAACATGCTCAATTTAAACCAAAATTATTGTTGACTACATGGAACGGTATTTATCCAAGTATGTTTCGTATTTTACTCCGCCGCAACGCGCGGGCATTGTGCTAGTGAATACATAAATCAGAAAACTAACAGAAAATAACGTCTACCGCTTCAGAACAACTATCACATCAAACAGACATTGCACAAAGGCCACATGTAGAATCAACAAGGTTGCAATTGAAGCCAAGGTACAACTGATTTGGTGATATTACCTATTTTTCCATGCCCAATGTCAACCGTACAGCCTGAAATGCGACCAACAGCATAAAGTGACAATACCGCCTGTTCAGAGTCGTAAAAGCCTGACACGTTGAATTTCTCGAACATAAGCTGGACCAATTGCTCCCGGAGAGCCTGCACAGAGCATGAAAGATTTAAAAAATTAGAACAAAGTGCAAGACAACAAAAAGATTGGTACGGCAATGCATTAGGTGCACCAAGAAAATGGACAAAATCAAATGGGAAAGGCTTAGCAAACAAGGGAGCAATCTTATCATGACATTGCCTAGGCTCGCTATTTCATCACTAAGACATCAGGCGGTGTGAGGGGAACACCTTGGAGCAATGCTCGGGAATTCATAGCTAGAAGGACACCCAGAAATTATTGGCAACGCTCAGGCAACCTTGGTGTCACCGTGAGCTGCTTATGTCACTCGCCTAGGGTGGAGTTGCTGGGTGCGACAGAAGACTGAGTCCACTGCAGAAGGGGGTGGGAGGTGCCACAGCCACTCAGAGCATGCCATCACTGCCAAGCTTCAACGCTGCCGCCACTTTGGTGAGCCACCACTTCTTCTCTTCCGCTGCTCCACATATACCTCCACTTTGTCCTCTCTTAACCGCAGAAATTAGGAAAGAGATGCGAAACTACTTAAATAGAGGAAGTTTATTGCCATGCATTGAGATATAGAAGAGGAGGCTGCCGCTGAAGTTTAAAGACGTTGTTCCATCATGCATACAAAATGATTTTATGCCTAAGGATGTGTGTTGGAGTTATGGCATCATCTACCATTGTATTAGTTCACTGTTCTATCGTCCTATGATATATGGACTTGTTAGATGCTACTTGATGCAATGTTATGGAACTTGAGGTGAAGTTATGTTAAAGTTAGCTCAATTTAAGACACAAAATCTACTAATTTGCTACCACATGAGGTGTAACTTCATTTTTTCTGACACATCAAATTTTTTTTGCCCACCGCCTAATTACAACCAAGGCCACCGCCATGTTGCCCCAGGCACGACTCAACCCAGGGATATGAAAACTGTGCAAGCAAGAGAAATTGTATTACAGCTTCAGAATGATGAAAACTTACCTAGGCTCCAGTTGGCATTGCGAAGGTCTGTCAAAAACACTTACAGTTTCTACTAACATCCTCTCATAGCACAAGTAGAATTGGTAAAGACTCCCGTAAACAAATTCCATGGCGCAGCACAACATCCAAAAGCTGGACCTTATGACCTATCATTCAACATCTGCTATGACTACCTCCCATTCTTACAATATTAGTACATGAAAAACAATGGCTCACAATGACCAGTAGGCACTATATATTGGTAATTTCCAAATTATAAAGCTCATAATATGTTGAATCTCTAGTCTAGGCCTGTAAGGGGTATTTCATTTCATGCTTTACCGTGCCAAATCTAACTCTAGTGTGCAGCAGTTTCTTAGGCATGAGTTTGGTTCAAAAACTCAACTGTGGCTTACTGTACTTTTTTAGTACCCCTTGCCCGTGTGTATTAGACTCAATTCCAGGTGTAAGTGTGTAACTTTGCCTAACTTGTGGTGGCCACATTGCCAGCCAAACTTTGTATGGCCAGGTTGGCAACTAACAAAACTTACTTTAAGATTTATAATGCAAATCAGTATTGATCCAAAGATAGAAATGTCTAGTGAGTAGTTCAGCACCAGGATTTGCACTAAAATTCACAAATGGATATGTTCGTCAACTTTCAGAGTGCCTGATCTCAGCACAGATAAGATAAATCCAAGCACACCCATAACATATTTAATCCACTACTCGAACAACAAAAAGTATTTGACACATATTCACCACGTCATCAACCAAAACAGTAGACAGATAACAAAGAGAAGTATGGCACAGACTGAATATTTACAGCTCAGTGTGGTTTAAGTTTAACCAAGACTTTACCAGTCCGGTCAACATAACTGATTTGTTTTAATGGTGTGGCATGCACGTCAGAACAAAGCACTTGTTATGCCATCGAAGGTTGTAAAGGGCCAGGATTGTAACTCCCAACAGTTTAAGAGTTCATGGTTGAGGAGTGGCTTTTTGCATTGACCCACTTTCTTGATAGTTTATAATTTCTTCATTTCGCTTTGTCAATGTCAGGCCCTCTGAAATTTGTAATGGCATGATAGCCTATGCATAAAAGTGATAGCCAATGTCCTTCAGGCTGGTGAAAATTTAGAAGTACATATGCCATCTTAAGGATCAGCTTTTTTGAGGACTCGTACGGATTAGCGATCCGCCTTTCGTCTAAAAATTACATGGATTAGGTTGCTTTGTTCAACATTAATGACCACATTCCAGACAGAGTCCAGACATGGTTAATACAGACACCCAGTATAATTGAACCCCTATTTTTAATTTTGTTTCCCCGCAAAAAAAAAAAAAACCTATTTGTAATCCAGAACATCGAAGTCCAAAATGATTCGAGGCTTGAGGATGTGTGTTGAGTCATGGCATCATCTACCACCATATTAGTTTGCTGTTGTATCCTCGTATGCTAAATGGACTTGCTAGATGCTAATTGCCGTTATGTTTTGTACTTGTGGTGAAGTTATCTTGCTAAATCTCCTGGTTTGCTGTCACATGAGGTATAATTACATATTTCCTGACACAAGATATATTATTTACTACCCCCTCCGATCCATATTACTTGTTGCTGATTTAGTACAAGTGACATGCCTATCTATTTTTGCCCAATGCCTAATTATTGTCATGCCACCCCAGGATTGACTCAAGTAGACTCAGTGACATGCCGACATGAAAACTTTGCGGGAAAGATAGATTGTATTACTCCCTCTGTCCCTATTTACATAGCGCCCTCGTTTTCCCTGATTTAATTTTGACCATCAATTTGACCAATAATACATGAGTGTCACAAAAATTATAGCATTCAATTAGGAATTCAATGTTATAGTTTTTGTAGCATATTACCTATATTTTCTTGGATAAATTGATGACCAAAGTTGAATATTGAAATTCGCGTGCACAATGTAAATGGGGATGGAGGGAGTATAGTTTAATGGAAAACTTTCTTAAGCTCCAGTTGGCATTGTGGGGTGCTTTTCAAAAGCAATTACAAACTCTACTTTTTTGTAAAATAACCATTTCAACCATCCCCTTCTGATAGAACAGGTAGAATTGGTTAAGACTTCTGTAACTGACCAGTTTTTATGGTGCGGTACAACATCCAAAAGCTGGACCTTAAGGGCTATAGAATGCAATATGCTACAAGTTCGTCAAATTCCTACAATAATGAACATATGGAAGAATGGAAAACATTGGACCAGCATGACCACTGCGCACAAAATATTGGTAATTTCCAAATGATACAGCTTATAACATGTTCAAATTCGGATCTAAGGAGGTGTTTGATTTCATATTTAACCGTGCCACGCCTAACTCTAGCTGTGCAACAGTTTCTCAGGTGTGAGTGCGGTTCATCAACACAACTGTGGCTTACTGCACGTTTTAGCCCCCTTGCCAGGGTGTCATAAACTAGATTCTAGCTGCAACTTTGCCTAATTCTAGTGGTCACTTTGTTGATGAAACCTTGTATGGCTAGGTTGGACACAAACTAAACTTCCCGTAAGATTTATAATGCACATCAAAATTGAGGCAAAGTTAGAATTTCCTAGCAAGTAATACAGCATTAGGATTTGCAGTACGTTTTACATGCTGGATATGTTGGGTCACAGTAACCAGAAATTTTTGGTTTTGGAGTCCATGATATCAACGCAGGTAAGATAAATACAACACTTTAGATCAACACAATTAACCCACTAAATACGGAACAATAAAAGGATTTAACGCATACTCACCAAGTAATCACACAGATCAGGTAGAGGTCCGTGTTGTTTTGAACTAGATTCCAGGTGAAACTTTACCTAACTTGTGGTGGCCACTTTGTTTGCCAAACTTTTTATTGCAAGGTTGGCCACTAACTGAACTTCCCATAAGGTATATAATGCACATCAAAACTGAGGCAAAGTTAGAATCGCCTAGTAAGTAATACAGCAATAGGGTTTGCATATTGGATATGTTGGTGACAGCAACCATATAATTTTTTTGAGTCCATGATCTCAACAGAGAAAAGATAAACCCGACCATACAGATAACATATTTGATCCATTAACTACAAAGCAATAAAAGGATATGACACGTACTAAAAATCACCATGTCATCAAACAAATCAGTAGCTCTGGCATTGATCTAAATATGACACGGGATGAATACCTCAGTGTGGTTTTAACTCAAACAAACCAGTCCGGTCAACATAACTGGTTTGTTTGATGACATGGCATGCACAACAGGCCAAAGGACTTGTTAAACCAGGCGAGGTTGTGAAGAAGTGGGATTGTAACTCGAACAGTTTTAGAATTCAGGGTTGAGGGACTTTTTGCACAGCCAACCTTGTTGATATCACGGAAGTAACGCAGAAGATTTGAGCCTATCAACATACCTAGTGTCCTTTTGGCTGGTGGAAATGTAGAATTAGACATGCCATTATGTAGATTTGCTCTTGTTTCATCTAAAATTCATGTGGGCTATTAGTTTGTGGTGTTTGGGACTCAAAATCGCGCCAGACTCGTTCAATACTTACACGCAGTATAATCGAGTCCCCATTTCTAATCCAGCACATTCAAACCCAACCTCCAACATACTCCGACATTACAACCCAACAAGTCCACTAGGCACCACATTCAAATGAGCTTCAGATCAAGCACAGAGCGTAACATCACCTTGGGTGATGGCATTGTTCAGACCGACCCTCTAGATTCGGTAATGGCATTGCTCAGACTGCGCCCCACTCCTGGTAGGGCAAATGAGTGTATCGTGTGGACATATAATGCATAGGATTTGAGCCTATCCACAAAAGGGATAGCTAATGTCCTTCTTTTAGGCTGGTGGAAACGTGGAATTACATACGCCATCATGTGGATTAGGTTGCTTAGCAATCGTTACTATGTTCAGCACTCTAGCTACACTCCCACATCACCCAGATGCAGATAATACTAACATCCAGTAAAACCGAATCCCCATTTCTAATCCAGCACATTCAAACCCAGCCTTGAGCCTGCTCTAAGGGGCTGTTTGATATCATCCTTAGCCGTCCCACAGCTAACTCTAGTTGTGCAACAATTTATCAGGTGTGAGTGTGGTTCATCGACGCAACTGTGGCTTACTGCACTTTTTAGCCCCCTTGCCAGAATGTCGCAAAATTAGATTCCAGCTGCAACTTAGCCTAACTGTGGTGGCGACTTTGTTGGTCAAACTTTCTATGGCAAGGTTGGACACTAACTAAACTTCCTATATTATAATAAACATCAGAACTGAGGCAGATTTAGCACTCAGTATAACCTAATCCCCATTTCTAATCCAGCACATTCAAACCCAACCACGAACCTGCTCCTAAGTCCACTAACTAGGCATCACATTACTATGGTTGCTGTGTTCGACACTCATGGCCACATTACCACGGCGCCCAGTAAAATGGATCCCCAATTTCTAAACCCAACCATGAACCTGCTCTCCTAAGAGTCCACTAACTAGGCAGCACAAACCAAGCATAGAGAGAGGGGCGTACACATCATCACCTTGGGCGTGAACAGCGGCTGGGTGAAGAGGATCTGTCCCTCGTCCCCCATCTCCCACCCGATGTTGCGGTAGAGCACGTAGCTGAGCAGGTCCTCCATGGCGTCCCAGTCCTTGACGAAGCCGCGCACGACGGGGTGCACCTCCTCCACCACGGCCGCGCCGTCGGGCGCCTGGCCCTCCTCCTCCGCCGCCTCGAATTTCATCTTCGAGGGCATCACCTGGAGCGGACCAAAAACGCATCGAATGTTAGAGCGGATCGGCGGGGCGGCGCGGCGCGGCGCGAGGGGATCTGGGTCCTCACCAGCCCGGGCGCCTGGTCGGGCAGCGCGATGCCCGCCTTGAGCAGCTTGGAGCCCGCGTCGACGACCACCGCCTCCATGGCCGGCGCCGGCGGGTGCGGCCCTGCAGGGGGGAAGCTCCGGCTCTGCGGCGGCGGTGCGGGGCGGGGCGGGGCGAGGCTGTAGGGTTTGAGGCGAGAGGAGGGCGGGGGAGAGGGATTTTTGAAGTTTTTTGAGGAGTCGCGGGAAAGGGGAGAGAGGTTTTGGAGGATTTGGAGGGAGGGAGACTGGAGGAAGAAGCTCTGGCGGTAGGATCTTGGAGCAGCGCCGCGGTGCGGAGCGGGTGACTCGTGGGGAGCCGGGAGCGGCGAGAGGTCAATTGCATACTCTTAGATTCCGCCTTCAGTCTGTGAATGTGTACAGTGCTCTGCCTAGGAGGAAATTGCACAACCCAGTAAGTGCATCTCCAGCGGGCCGACGCAAACGGAGGTGAAGCAATGGTTTGCGTTCGCGCGGTCGAAAAATAGGTCTGCACCTTGGCCCAACACCCCGGCGCAAAATAACCGGCATGTCCGCGGGGAGGCAAACGTAGCCCAAATTTGTGCGCGGACGTGTTTCGTGACCGTGTATTCCTTGCCAGTCCCGCACGCCAGAGACAGAAAAATCAAAGAGTGTTCGCTCGCATCACGAGTCGTCCCTTCTATGCAACCCTAGGACGCCTCCGCCACCCCACCGCTGCCGCGTCACATCGCCATTGTCGACCAGGTCTCTTTCTGCCACGCCTCCTCCTCGTTCCAGGCTCTGAGTTACTGTAGTGGAGAGGTCATGCCTGCATCACTCCCGTCCTTGTAGGTTGTGCATCTGCAGGAAACACATGCCGGCCTCGACGCCAAGACATGTTCGATAAATAGCCCTAACTGTTCGCCAAGCCGTGAATGGGGTTTTCAGCAAACTGTACTTGAGAGCCACAACTGTTCAGCACGCTGGACGGTTGTTATCGATCAATGAGGCTAGAGGGTTCCTGGGCATGATGCGGGCGGCACAATGCTACCCACATCATGCTCGGGAACCCTCTAGCCGAGGAGTGCCTTCTCATCCCCATCCCCATTTAACAATCGGGGAGATTTTTCTCCCATCCCCACCCCATCGGGTTCAGGGCAGAGATCGGGTTCCCCATCAAAGGGCAAAAATTCAAATGATCATCTTATAATTTCATGATCTTATATTTTGTACACACAAAAACAAGAAACTTTTTTAATATGTAGTTGGTAAAATGATAAAAAAATTAGTGTCATATATTATATACTACTGAAATATACTACACCAAACACGATATTTCAACGTATTTCATATAAAAATATAGCACCTCATATGCATATACAATTATCGCGGGGAACGGGGATGGGAGGCCTTTTAATCCCATCTTAGATAACGGGATCAAAGTTCCCCATAACCATCCCCTAATACTTCCTATGTTTTTAGAAAAGCTTCCCAATTTTATCTAGATACGGTTATATAAACATATTTTAGCTATAAATTCATCCATATCTAAAAAAAAGTTGCGAAGCTTTTTAAAAAACGGATGGAGTAGATGAATTTCCATGGATTTATGGGGAACGGAACCCCATTGACACCCCTACTAGAGCTCGAGCTAACGACACTTTCGTACCTAGAGTCACTAGTTTTTAGAATTAAACTAGGAAATTTGCGGCGCGGCGCACGCCGCGCCCGTGCTGTCTACGGTGCAGGAGATGTAGTTTACCATGCAGTAAGTTCATTACCAATTGGAGGGATGTTGCAGTTTCAGTAGAGTGGGTTTGTCAGATTCAACTGTGAATTCCTTTCCACCAATATTTATCAACTCTATGCATTTGCCATTCATGCCAAGCCCTAATGGCATCTCAAACATATAATATAGAATTATTCACTTAGTACCATGAAGTGGAAGACATTCAGAAAAGGGCCAATGAGCCTTACCCCACAATAGTGAACACCCACAGATATTCTGCATCAGTGCACCTGACCCGAGATTTAAGAGGAATCTGTTAACAGTATCTGAAAGAAACAAAACTCAGCATTTGGTTAGAAGGGATTTTATAAACTAAAGCCACCTGGATCTAAATGGAATAAATTAAATAGGACTCAATTAATGAGTAAGTAATACGGTGTATATGTGACGTAATGAAGGAAGCGATCATTATGAATGGCGTGGTAAGTAAGCAACTGTTGCAGACACCCGGCTCTTAGTTCAGGTGTAGGGACATATACACAGGCGAACTTCTTTTCTTTAAGTGCCAAAATGAAAAATGAGGTCACTATTACTGCTGCTATTTTTTAACTGATGTTGAAGCCTGTAGTTCCCTTTTTGGTAGCTAAATTTTACAACCATGCTTCAGATATTAGACAATTGTTAATAGCTGACAGTGCATGTAAGAGGCAGAAAATTCAACCATGTCCAACCTCTCAACTGTCTGAACACTACAATGCAAATGTAGTGACAGATCAGGCCTACTCTATTGCTTATCAAAGAAGATGTAAGAGGCAGAAACTTCAAGCATGTCCAGTGGTAGATAAACAGTAAGGCTGATGTTCAGCAAAAACTGTGGGCTCGAATACATTTGCATAGGGGTAGACAAATCTGGAAATCACTATTATCCTATGCCTACAACCATATTTACAGTAAATTTTGGAACCAACACTTGCATTGTTACTTGCGGAAGTAATCAATTAAAATTTTGACCCTTGCAAGGATCTTAGCCTTAAATAAGTTGGCCTCTTGACTGAGGCATAACAGTAGCCATTACCCAGGTTTACACTACTTTACTTTAGCTGATTGATGAGGTAATTATCTTCATCCACAATTTATGAGCCAAAAGTAATAGAAGAAATAACATTACGAATTGGAAGAGTTAACTAATGAATAATGACATTTGCTAAAAAAATGCATGATATCACACAAATTTAGACCAAGTCCACTGCACAGTCTTTTTGAATATGGCTTCCCACCTTAATATCTGATTACCATGTGAAGCATTGCACACTTATGGAGAAGCATGGCTCAAGTAGTACCTCAGAAAAACAGTTAGCCTCTAACTGATCCAGAAAAAAAGAACCACCACTAACTAACAGCATTCGCTGGAAAGCCATAGCATCAGCCACTTTTTTGTTACCACTGAACTGAAACATCAAATACGTACTGGGAGATGAACTTATCGGGGCCACAAGTACCCATAGAATGACGCCCTATTTAACCACACACACTGTCACTCCTCAAATGTAGACTACCAACAGTCGAACACACCAAGAAAAAAGAGGGCAGGGGCACGAAGTGTACATGAGGAAGATGAGAGCAAATACTTTACCAGTAAAACGATGAGGAAAAACCCTATCATACCAAGGGAATATGAAGAGAAGTTCCAATTTTTGCTCCGATTTTGACAGAAGGTAACTACCATGCTACAATGCAATTAAGCCAAAATAAAATCAGTTAGTACACAGTAAGAAGTAAGAACACATCACAACATATGATAATGATAATCCGAGCAAGAAAATATAACTTTGTATTGGAAGTTCCAGTAAGAAGCTTTGCATGTTCACACATTTCTGCTCGCTTTTTGAAGTGATAATTCAGGACGTGCAGCACATCACTGAGACGCATCACATTGCACAAAATGTGCCGGGCTCATCCTGTGGAAACATGGATGTCCACCAATTAAATGTCTGCATTACCACCATAATCTAATGCGAATTATCACTAATTAAAAGTCTCACCAACAGAGACATACCACGTGTGGTTTACAACTTGTATCTGGCTGACCATCTAATGCAGGCATACATTCTGAAGTCTTACCCTTCCTCATTCATGAATCATGATTGACCACAGAAGTTGATGGCAGAGAATGGCAAATCGGTTTAGTGTGCGGCACACATTTAGAGCCAACCCAATATACTGTTAGTAGGCATTTGGTCAAACACATGGCATGCACATACAGAAAAACATCCAGATTGAATAAGCAAACATGGAACGATGTACATCAACAGAGAGAGAGGGGGGGAGAGGGAAACTACAACTCATGGAGGTTCTTGACGTTGCCTGCGGTGTTTATGGCTGGCGCGGAACTTGCGCTAATGTCAAGCCCGACGCATTGCCCATGCCCCATGGACACTGCATCTTTTTGCAGGATGGGCTGTGGTGAAGAGGGAGCAGCACGGGGCAGAAGGAGTGTGGTGCTTGGGCACCTGCTGCGCACGGTCGCAGGGCAGACCCTCACGCGTCGGGCGTGGGGCGACGTGTTGCTCGGTCTCGTCGGCCATTCCGCCGGAGACCCGCAAGAGGTTGGCCCCGCTCGGCGGATCTCACACCATCTTCTCGCTGGAGCGGTCCTCCCAACGGAGCAGGGGACAGCGCCCAGTTCCTCTTCCACCTCGCAGAGCAGCCCAAGGAGGAGAGGAGAGCGGCGAGCTCCTTCATTGCCAGCAGCCGCGTCAATGGCGGCCACACCGGCTGACTCGGCGCCTCTCATAACCGTCCTGCCTCGAGAGGGAGAGGAGGGAGCTGATGACTTTCTCCACGCCGCCGCTTGGGATGGAGAGGAGGTGCCAAATTCCTCCATGCCTGTAGGCATGTCGGGGGGAGAGAAAATTTCCCCGCTCCAAGGGCTGCCTTGGTATATGCGATTAGGGGAGAAAGAAAGTTTGTTGTGCTCCTCGCGTTCTCTCTTGACTCTTCGGTTAAAGCGGCAGGACTAAAAAAGTGTACGTGGCAAATAGCGATTGGGTGGAAAGGAACGTGAACAGTGAACAGTGACCAAAGTAATCTCCTTTCAGCAGATGGGGTCAGCTTTTATATATAGTATATATTAGGGCATGAGCAATGGAGGCAGCTGTCCAACTAGGCTTGGATAAAACTTTTGACATATGCATGCCATGTTATGGTCCCATTAATATGTCTTTCTCTCAAAAGCTGATTTGGTTTTTCTCTTTCTCTCTCACATTTTTCACTTTATGGTCGAAGAGGTTGCCTCACGATGAAGAGGCTACCTCCTCATCCGAACCTACTTTGGACCACCCGAACCTAGATAAAGGTGTGAGGCAACACCCCTAGGGCTATGCATTGGGCATGCCCTTAGAGTGCTTCTTAGGGCAAGGCGTTTTTCACCAGGGAATAGATGCTTCTGTTTTATAAAATGAGTTTTAAACATATTTTAAAATGTTAAAAAAATGGCAAAAAATGTCACATTACATCTCAATGTTCTATATGTTCAAAAATTTGTTTCACAGAAAAATAATATTATTTGTATCATGCGTAAAAAATAAAATCCGGTGCTAAATATCTTTTTTACATAGGACAAAAAACAATGTGGGTTTCCCACTAAATTGGCCGTGCACACCTAAAATATCGACATGTATGCGCAAAATTTTTGTTTGATTTTTAAAAATATTTTAAAATGCTTTTTCGAGTGGCAGGAGCATATGTATCTGAGATCAGAAGTGTATTTCGGCTTATTCAAAAAAAAGTATATTTCTTAGTTGTGCAATAGATAGGGACAGATATTTGGTGCATATGGACACCATTGATCTCGTCTTTTAAATAAATCAAAAATCATATTTTTGAGTTTTAAAAAATTCTGAAAAAAAATCTGCATATAGCCAATAATGTATCCCACAAACATGTAAAATATTAATTTCAAATACTTTATATTTTAAACTACACAAAAAAGATAAAAGTGCAGCTCTGAGTAGTTATTTTCGAATCTCCAAAACATTTCATATTTTGTTATTTTTGTGTAGCAAAAAGTAAAAATAATTTTGGGTTGAGACTTTCCATGATTGCGAGATGTATCACTGATAATCTAGAGAATTATTTTTCATATTTTTTAATAATTAATAAAAAAATTAAAAATTACGAGAACACTGGAGCTCGGAAGGTCAAAAGCACTTTTCGAATAGAGAGTTGCTGTTTTGTGCAGTTTCCTCTCTGCCTTCAGACGATTACTGTGGGTCAGTGAGCCAGCCAGCCGTCGTTCCCGCCATCCCGCCGTCGCTGAAACCATGGCCCCGCCGCCGTCAGCCCCGCGCCTCCTCCTCGCCCGCCTCGCCCGCCTCGCCGCCACGCGCGGCATCTCTGGCCGTGCCCGCCCGCCGCCCTCCGCCCACGCCGCCGCCGCGCCCACCTCCACTCCAGAGGCCTTCCACGCGCACCTCGCGTCGCTCGCCGCGCCCTCCCGCGCCAGCCACCCGGCCACGCTCCCCTCCCTCCTGGCCGCGCTCTCCCGCGCCCGCGCCGCGCGGCTGCCGCTTCTCCCCGCCACCCGCGCGCTCGCGGCCTCCGCTCTCCTCCGCCACGGCCGCCTCCCCGACGCGCTCGCGCACTTCGGCCTCCTCCCGGGCTCCGCCCCGCTCCCCGCGCCGCTCTGCAACTCCCTGCTCGCCGCGCTCGCCTCGACCGGGTCACTCGCCGCCGCGCGCAAGGTGTTCGACAGAATGCTGGTTACCGCCACCGAGCTGGACACAGTCGGCTTCGGGGTGTTCGTCAAGAACGTGGGCAGGAGGGACGGGCTGGACGAGGTCCTGCGGCTGGTGGACACGGTGCACTATCAGGGGGACTCGATCATCAACAGGTCTCTTGTCGCAGCGATGGTCGTCGACGGTTTGTGTCGGGAGGGGAGGATAGAGGATGCTTGGCGGGCTTTAGAGGATATGAGGTTACGTGGATGGAAGCCCGATTTTGTCGCGTACAGGATCGTGTCTGAGGGGTTCAGGATAGCGGAAAGAGCAGAGGAGGAAGGGAGGATTTTGAAGCAGAAGAGGAAGCTCGGCGTCGCGCCAAGGAAGGTGGACTACAGAGAGCTTTTGCTCGCGTTGGTGTCCAACAGGCAGATCTCTGAGGCGAAGGAGATGGCGGAGGCCATTGTATCAGGCGATTTCCCCATTGATGACGATGTGTTGAATGTCTTGGTCTGTTCGGTGTCTGAGGTTGATGCTGATGCTGCCATTATGTTCTGCAAGTTCATGATAGGGCAGGGAAGATTGCCAAGTACCGAGGTGATAGTACAGCTTTGCGAGAGCCTTTGCAGGAATAAGAAGGGTGATGAGATGTGGGAAATGTTTAAGGTGCTTTTGGATAGGGGGTGTTGGACGAGCGAGAAGGACTACCATCTGGTGGTGTCATTCTTGGGCAAGGCAGGAAAGGTGAGAGAGGCGTATGATGTGATCAAGGAGATAAAAAGAAAGAGGCTGGATCCTGGCATTTCGTCATACAATTCTCTCATGGTAACACTCTGTAGAAATGACCTCCTTAGACCAGCTAAGAAGTTGTGGGATGAGATGTTCACCAGTGGGTGTAGTCCAAATCTGCAGACCTACAATATACTTATAACAAAATTTGCAGAGATTGGTGAAACTGGAGAAGTCCAACAGCTGTTCGATCACATGCTCCAGAAAGGAGTGGCCCCTGATGGCGCAACATACACTTCAGTCATTACTATGCTGTGCCAAGAAAACAAATATGAACAGGCTGAGGAAATCTTTAACAAGTCTGTAGTGCAGGATCCTAAACTAGCTAGTTCAGTGTTAACTGTACTTATCCTTGCACTCTGTAAACAAGGTATTTCTTTCCCCGTATTAGTTTCTCTTGCTCTTGTAGTTATTCAAGTAGCTCCTTGTTAATAGTTGTCCTCCAAATATTTTCAGGTAGCTTTAAAGCAGCATTGAGTGTAATGTTCAGTGTTCCATCCAATATTGAGACCTCGAATTCACATGTCATTTTGTTGAAGTTCCTAACAGATGCCGGGGAAATAGAAATGGCCCTTGAACACATAAAATGGATTAAGCGCTGCTGCAGCTCTACGTTTCAGGGCATAATGAACGAACTAATGGCTTCTCTTTCGACTTCTGCTAGTCTTCAACCTGTCACAAAGTTGGTTCGTTATTTACATTCTCAGGGGCTTGTTGACGAAGTTGGCCCATGGATGAAGATGATAGAGAATGTTTATGCTTGAATAACAATTTCAATGGTTACCATATCATGACATCGTATGAGTTATCCATTTTGCTAATCAGGCCAGAAGTGTCTGGGATCATTGGAGGTTAGGCTTCTGTGCATTACTTCTGAAAGAAAAAGTGGTACTCCTTGTGATACATTTACCAAAACATTGCTGAGATCTTTTACAAAGATCTGAGATCGTTGGTGATCTAGTCCGATCACTGTATAAACCTTAAGGCGTCTTTTCTGTAGATCGTTGGCATCCATGTTCTTATGATTATGTGAACTCCTTCATTTTGTTCCATTTTTCGCTTAGAAGTATCAGTATGGCAACTAATCTAATTTTCGGTTCTGCACCACATACTACGGAGAAACGATTAATCTCGGCTTTTTTTATTCGGGTTGCAGGTTTTGTGCTGCTACTCTATGTATATGCTCCTATTCCAACAGAAACCTAGAAACCTGGTGTTATGCTTGGCTGATATGATGTGGCCATGGCTCGGGATGACATTCAGCGAGTGTAATGAATTTACCTTTATCCAGTGAGAACTCATAATAATGATACCGCCGCTATAGGCATAACAGTGACAGGGATGGCAGGTCAGAATGAGTTATATGGCGCTGTAGTGGATTCTCATGCTGACCAGGTCCATTGTGTTATAGAAAGTGAAGGCAATTCTTGTTCATCTCATCTCCTGATCTAGAGGATAAATGAAGTTCTTTGAGGGATGCAGCACTGATCACTGCAATATTTGTCTGGGTGACATTTTCAAGCTTGCGTCCTACATACATTGTATCTAAGGTCCCTGCTGCGGATTCAGCTTGATTTACGTCATGAAGACAAGGGCTTATGCTGCACTCCATTTCAGAATTGTGCGTCAAGTTTCTTTGGTTGGGCGAGATATTCTCTGATCTGATTATGTGTGTTTTTCAATATTTTAGATGGCTCGGTAGTTTGTCCATAAATACTCATAGGTGTGGTTCATGATACCACCCCATCTGTTGTATTCTGGCCCTGATTTTTTTTTGATACTTCTCATGTATCTTTATAGACACAGAATGATAAGAAAGCAGGGTCAATAATTGTAATTCCTACTTACCTTGTACCCTTCTTGCATTACAAATGGCAAAAATTACAGAGAACATCAGAAAAAGGACAGTCATGAGATTATTAAGATGAAGCGTACGGAGTATGAACAAAAACACAGTGCATTTGAGGTGCAGCATATCCCTTGTTTGTACAGGTGCAATTTCCATCAGTTTCAGATGAACACAGTGTTGTCTGACATATACTGGACACAAGATCTGTAAAGTGGCAGTGTATCTATCTATCTAAAATCTAGTCAGAACGAAAACAGCAAATCGCCATGTATTGTGTATCTTCAACGCAGTGGTGATATCAGGTAGAGACTAAGCTCTTCAGACGTCAGGAAGAAGTGACAGAGACAACGAGGTAACTGCTGAAATTTTCACTCTCGAGGAGTTCTGCAAACTCCACCAGAGATTCAGTCAAGGATTCGGAGGAGGCGTTGAGCTCGGTGCCTGCGCTTGAGCGTGAATCTCACGCTCGAGGAACTCTGCAAACGATTCCATAGATTCATCGTCGGAGGTGGCGTCAGCCTTGGCACCTGATGAGGTAGAAGTGTCTGTAGCATCAGATGAGCTAGGAACCTGGGGTTGAGCATCCATGTCCTCCATGTCCATCTCAAGCTCGAGGCGGTTTACAAAGGATCCCATGGAGGAGGAGTCCGAGGCGGCAGCGTCGGCCTTGGCACCTGATGAGGTAGAAGTGTCTGCGGCATCAGATGAGCTAGGAACCTGGGGTTGAGCATCCATGTCCTCCATGTACATCTCAAGCTCGAGGCGGTCTACAAAAGATCCCATGGAAGAGTCGTCGGAGGCGGCGGCGGCCTTGGCACCTGATGAGGTTGAAGTGTCTGCGGCATCAGAAGAGGTCGGAAACTGCGCTTGAGCATCCATGTCCTCCATCACTGGAATCTCAAGCTCGAGGCGGTCTACAAAGGATCTCATGGAAGAGTCGTCGGAGGCGGCGGCCTTGGCACCTGATGACGTAGAAGTGTCTGCAGCATCAGAAGAGCTCGAAACCTGCGCTTGAGCACCCATGTCCTCCATCTTCACCGTGTCGGAGGAGGTGGTGGCGTTGGTACCTGATGAGCTCGTGCCATCACCGGAGGAGCTGGTCTCGGAGGAGTCTTCGCCGGACTGCGACGGTCCGCCTTGACTGGAAGAACCTGAAGAGCCTGTGATATCAACCATGGCATCCTCATCGTCGTCGTCGACGGCGACTGCAGCGCCGTTGGCGGGAGGGGCCTGGGGATGCTCGCGGTCAGAGTCGCCGTTGGCGGCGAAGCTGCTGGCGGGAGAGGCTTGATTGGGCGGCTCGTCAGCAGAATCTGCATTGCTCGAGCCGTAGGACAGTGGAGGTCCGTGGCAATTCGCGGCAGCGGCGGCATTGCCCCGCCGGAGATTCCGGAGACTCTTGCCGTCGGAGCCGGCGATGCTTGAGCCGTTCACGGACGGTGCTCCATTCTCTTCGAAGGATTCGTCGTTGTTCGAGCTGGAGGACGGGATTGGCCCGTTGCCGCCATTGGCCCCGACATCGGAAGCTTCGCCTTGATCGCCTTCGCCGGAAGGTTCTTCTCCCGATCCGTGGTCGATCTCCATAGAATCCCCACCGTGCTCGCTCGAGTCCTGCTCCATCGGATCATCGCTCACAGTGCGGTGATCGGTCGAACCACCGCCATGGCTGCCGTCTCCTGTTGACGCGTAGTCTTCGCTGGAGCCATGGTCCGCTGGACCGCCTCCGTGCTCCCCGGCACCGGTGAGGTCGTCGTCGCTCGAGCCTTGCTCCATCTGATCACCGCCCGTGCTCAGCAGGGTCGCAGCTCGAGCCCTTCTTCGTCGGCGGAGCCTCCTCCCGATACGCGCGGCTCCCAGAATTGCGTTCAGGATCGATTTCGAAATTTTCTTGATTTCTTGCTGCGGGCTTTCTTGGTTTCTTGCAGGTTCCTGGGGACTTTGGTGGGAGGCGATGAAACAGACGAAGAGGAAGAGGAAAACAGACGGGGAAGTTTCAGGAGTTTCAAACGGCCAAACGGGAACGTATGGCTTTACGATTCGTGCGCTGGATGAATCCACGAGAGTGGTTTGGGGGCAGCGCTAGATGGTCCACCTTGTCAGTCAAAGAGGGGCTGCTGCTGTACGGCTAGCAGCAACATTTAACTAGACGCGCACGATTAGAGTCGCACAAACATCCACCGGACTTTTCTTTCCCTCTCGACTCTCTTCCCCAGCCAGCCGCCTCACTCCTGTACAACGACTTTTCCCCACCCAAACCATGGACTCTGTTCCCCAACCCAACACTAAAAACGACCCAGGCACGAGGAGATCCCCCACTTTCGCCGCCACCGCGTCGTCTCGCCGGAGCCAGGGATCCGTGCCAGGCGCTCCGTCGACCTCCGGGACCAGATGGCCGCCAAATTCCTGCCGCAGCGACATCCACGGAATCCCCGCGCCCGACGGTGAGCCACCCCTCCTCTCCAACTCCATCCTTCCCGGAGACCGCAGCAAATCGCCACTTTTTTCTACTGCTCTGCTTTTCGATCCTGGGAGCCAGCCCGCCTTTCTTCGCCATCCTGGGAAATCCCGCAGTAAAGTAGCATCACGATGATTTTTTTCTTCTTATTACTGCACTCCGAGTCTTCAATCCTGTGTACTAGATTCTTTACTGCCTCTACATCTGCTGCAACCGAATGGTTCACAATCTCCCCTACCTATACAGCCCCTAACAATCATCATGTACCAACTGCTTCTATGCCTGTATATATTCAGATTCAGGTCACAAATCACCAAGCTTTTCACGCTACTGCAATTAGTACAAGCTTTTCACCCTGTATCTGCAGGATGCTCCTGCTGCTCCCAGCGTCCGTGTCGCACAACTGCCCCTGCTTTCTTCGACTGTCGCAGATAGGCCGCGACCAGGACGAGATGGCGGCCAAGTTCTCGCCACCACCGGATGCAGCGACCTTCCCCGCGCCCAACGGCCCTGCCCGGAGGGCGCCGCACATCGCCATCTTTTTTACTGCTCTGCTTTCGATCCTGGGAGCCTGCACGCGTTTCTACATTCATTTCCACCGCACTAACATGCTAGCCACTCAACTCCTTAATAAAAATGGTTCAGAATGTCCCCTACTGTATAAAGCTTGTGACAATCAGCCCAAGCAACTACAGCTACGCTTGTTCCGATTTGACCTCACAAATCACCAAGCTTTTCACGCTAGCTACAGCTATGCTTTTTTCAGAATGTCCTGGCTAATTTGGTTACCACCTGAGCTATGTTTTTTTTTCAGAATGTCCTGGCTAATTTGGTTACCACCTGAGCTATGTTTTTTTTTCAGAATGTCCTGGCTAATTTGGTTCTACCACCTGTTGTTGCAGTTTACTACTAGCAACTTCCTGCTCAGTTTTCCTCTACTTGACTTGATCATTACATGCTCTCTCAAGTCTATTGCCTACTGTCTTGCTTTTATCTATAATACATCAAAATCGTTGCTAGGTTGAACCCATATCAGTTGGTAGCATAATATTTTGTTTATTTGCTCAGAGACTAGTAATGGGTTGGTCTTTATTTAGTTGACGGTCATTTCGACTCCATTTGCTTGACTATATGGCTCTGTTTAGTATGCTACTAGCTAGACGTCGTCTATTTGGACTTTCTTCTGAATATTATTGTTTTCTTTTGCTGACCATGTTCTGCTCTTTTTTTGAGGATAACGAGGGGGGCTAAGCGGCAGCGGTGACCTCCTTCTTCGGCTCCATGTGCTTAGGTAATTTTTCTGGTTCCAATCAACCCGATGACGTTACTGTGTTTAGATCCAGCTATATATGGTGGCTGTTTAATTACTACTTGGTCATGTCACTAATAACTTCTGCTGTAATCAGTTCTTTGCTTCATGTTTCAGGTTAATAAGGACTTAAATCAAATCACAGCCTGTTCATGTCAGTTACTTTGATGTAAGGATCAGATTTACATGTCCATGTCCATGTTAATTTCTAGCATTTGTATGCATGCGATTCCTATTCTTGCAAAGATTGGTTAGAACTATATATCATCCATCTTGCTAGCTTTGAACTCGCTTTGCACTTGGGATAAATTCCTTCCCTCTACTGATTTCTTATGTTTTTCACAATGCAAGTCCTACAAGGCTGGGAGGACAGAAGGCTTCTGTCTGATGCAGGACCGGAGGGTGGAAGAACAACAAGGGAAAGCTCAACTCCTCTTTTTTGTGAAACCAGATTTTGAATGGCTGGGTTGTAATTCTTGTGGACTTTTATTTGTCACTCCAAATCTGGAATTTTGGGTGCTAGCTTGTAATACTTCATTCTAACGTCTGTTTGGTTATTTGATTGTGCTGCTGCACTTGTTTTGATTGTTTGAATTGTGATTTGATTATCTTGAAAATCAGGTAGCTCATGTCGATTTTTTTTTTTTGTTGAAAACGTTAACTTCTACTTTCTCACCAAATAGGTCAGAATCGATCGGGGTAGTAGGCCGAGCATGAAGTGGCATAAGTTGGACCTCCTCAAGTACGTTCTTGATGCAGCTAGCTAGCTCACGAGAAGAAAGATAAGATGAAGCTAGCTAGCTCGCCTGCGACTAAGATGGTCTCTGAGTCGCGAGTAGATTGTTGCAGTAGCTCGTACTACTACACTAGCTCTTTCGCCAAGATGCATCGAGGTACTAGCTCTCTCCCGCCAAAGCACTAAAAAACTTGTCCTTCATCAGCTGTCTTCACGTGCGAGAACGGAATCGAGTTCCAGCCACCAAAACCAGGTTACACATATGTACATGGAAGCCCCAGCTGATCCTCCAATAATCTTCTACTTTATTGTGTGTAAAGGCTACACAGATGTACATGGGAGCCCACACGACGCGGATAAGCAGCCGATCTTTTCCCATCTTTTTTTAATTAGGTAAGAGCATCTCCACCCGCGGCTTCCAAAACGTTCCCAAAGAGATTTGGGACGCATCTTCTGCATATGAGCTTCAATGAAGGCAAATACAGAGACATTAGACAACTCGGGGGGGGGGGGTATGTTCTGGTGTTCGCCCACCTATTTTTCGGGGATATGTAGAACACATGTTTGGCATTTTAATGCATGATTTTCCCGCCCAACTTTTCATCCTCGCTGAGACATCATTTCCCGTTCCGGCATGATTTTGTTCTTCGGTTGTTTCCAATATGTTTTTGACAAGATCTATAACATGCCCACTCTCCGGGATTTCCCGCCAAATTTTCGTAGGTGTGCCATTTTTCGAAATGCGATTTACGAGCTGCCAAAGCTGAAGCGCCACCAACACCCGGATCTCCCATCATCCGCTCCTCTCCATCCACATGACCGAAGAGGGAGGGAGAGAGAGAGACCACCTTCCAAGACTGCCGCTCGGCATCTGAGATGTTTCCCACGATGCGCAATGCACCACAACGGCAAGTCAAACAAAGCGGATATGAAAGTTCTCCGCCAACCAACCAGCACTTTGGGCTAGGCGGTGTGCGACCCCGTGGGCCAACGTGATTGTCGGAGCGGCGGCTCCGTTGTTTTGCATTGAGGTGTTAGAGTGTAGGCTTTGGTTGCTCTGGCAATTTGGCCATCGACTTGTGTGTGTTGATGTCGGAGCGGCCGCTCCGAATGTTCGCCTCCGCCGTGTTGCGTCTAGGTGTTTAGGTGTTAGCTTTGGTCGCAAGTGACTTGGTCGTCGACTCAAGTGGGGGCGCGACCTTGGGGCCGGTGTGGTGCATTCTGTGTTGTATGGTTTTTGGCCGGTTTTCCTTAGGGCATCTCCAATGGGGGGCGACGCAAATGGACGCTGAGCGACCGTTTGCGTCTGTCGGGCCGAAAAATGCATCTGGTACCACCTCCAGCAGGGCGACGCAAACCTGGCCCAAATATGCGCCTCGGATGCGTCTCTGTGGATGCTGCGCGGACGCGCAAAGTGTCCGCTCGCGTCTGGCGGACGTTTTGCCTGGCCCGCCTGGCAGTGACCCATCGTCGATGCGTCTTCTCAGCGGCGCCAATTCTGGTGCCGAGGCGTCGCTTCGGCAGTCTGCATCCGCGTAAATGGCGATGCCTCGCGTGGCACGCGACCGTTTCCTACCTCTGCACACGAAGTAATGGTGATGCCACGCGTGCCTCCGACCTATATAAAGGGGTTGAGCATCTCATCTCCTCCCCACTAAACCCTAGCCACCGCACAACCTCCACCGTAGCGCCGCTGCCGCTCAGCCTCCACCAGAGCAAGCATGAGCAGCGCCGGCCGCGGCCAGGCTGCCGCGCCTCCACCTCCCACTCCACCTCCCCCTACCTTGAGCTCCGACGAGTAGTTCAACGATGACGACATCACCGACGACCTCCTCGACCCGATTAGGGACGCCGAGGCCTTGGCTCTCGCGGAGGAGGAAGCAGAGGAGGAGCGGGCGGCCCATGCGGCTTTCGACGCTGAGATGGAACAGCGCAGGGTGGCGGCCGCCGCAGCCGCAGAGGACGACGACTCCGACATCTCATGGTCTTCCGATGACCCCTATGAGCCTACCCCGGAGGAGAAAGCGGCAGAGCAGAGGGCGTTAGTCGAGTCCTTCGAGACGCTCAAGGATGACGCCGCCAACGCGAGGCTGCGCGGCAGTGCCTGCTAGAGGACGCGGCGGTGCACAGAGCCCTAGCGGCCGCACGGGAGGCGGCGGAGAAGCAGACGAGGGAGCGACAAACGACGAGGCCGGCCCATCAGGCAGCAAGTAGTCTAGGCTTCTAGAACTACATTGTATAGTTTGAATGTACTACTTTCTATGCTTTCTAAATATGTTGCAAATCTAAAAATGGATCGCCCCGCTGGGAGCACACCCAGACGCAAACGGACGCGCGGAAAAAATATGTCCACGGGGCGACGGAAACGGACGCTCGCGACCACTTTTAGGCATCCGATATGCGTCGCCCAGCCCTTATAATTTGTCCAAAAGAGACTTAATCAATCAAAGGCATCGCCTAGGTTTTAAAAGTGATGCACCATGCAATACCGTGACGAATATGCACCACGTGGCATGCATACACGTGAGTGTTATTCCTTTAGAAATTAAATGTGCATGTAAAAATTTAACTGATTATCATTACATTTAGGATACTAAAGTTAACATTCATATTGAAAAATATAGAACATAAGAATGAACTCTCATCTGGCATACGCACCCGGGAGTCGAATTGAATTTCCGCTCTCATATACACTACATACAATAAAACTATGCATAAATGTTAACCCCAGGCATCCACGTGAGATGCTTGGCTAGCATGCATCAACATTCAGTGAGGAGAAAACGGCCATGCAAACATAACAAAACAATTATATTTAGTTATATTTATTAGACCACACTATATTTATTTGAACAAAGAAATATACCTCTTGTTTTTTTTTTGCGGTGAAAGAAACTGATATTAACTTGGCAATATTACAGAAAGGTCCACAAAGACAAAAAATACAACCAAGCCCTTCTGCAAGTCGACCACGCCGGCACCACGAAGCCGTCGGTGGCGCGCCTTCGCAGCTGCTTTTCTTGTCGCCTTGGAACGGAAGCAGACCCCCAGCGAACGGGAAGTCGCCGAGCGCCGGTCCCAGAGGACGTACCCCGGAAGCCGCCGTCGTCAACGAGCCAAGAAACACCATCTTCTTCCTCATCTTCATATGCCGGATCCGTCGCCCCAAATCCGGCCAGGGGAGAGCGCGCCCCGGCAGCTCCAGGGAGCTGCGGACATGGGGAGAGCGGCCGCTCCACGTCGGAGCTCCAGAGAACGCCGCCGTCGAAGGGGCTGAGCGCCGCCACCAAACACCACACCGGCCACGCCACCGCTTCCAAAGCGCCGCCGACAGAGGTCCTAACAAACCCTACACTATATACACACAGAGATCCGGCGTTCCCCCACCCTCCCGCTGCCGGAGCAGCTGGCGGAGGAGGAGGAACCACCGGATCTACGGCGGCGAGGTGGGTTGGCTGGGGAGGTTTCAGAAAATCGCCATGTCCTCTAGACGAAGGAGAGGGAACGGTCCAAGGTCTGTCTACTACGGTCAAGAAGCTAAAATTGATCGACCTTGAAATATACCTCGCGTTAATAATCTGAAACTAATCCCGCAATCATTTACCTAGTTATTTAGTGTGCAGCCACAACAAAAGGAAAAATTATGTGAAAACAACATGATGAGTAAACATGATTTCTCCGCGCCACCAACGGACACGATGTTCTAGCTGTCAGCGATCGCTTTTCAGGTGTAGTATTAGACACAATACCGCGAGAAAGTGAAACCCCTCAAGTTTTCCTGCCACCGCCTCGACGTTGGTCCACTCGAAGCAGGAGCACATCTCGCATGTTGACGACGACATATACATCGATGAATGACACCATGATGAGTCTGCGAGCCGGAGTATAGTTCTTATTAGCGTTTATGACATAGTGTCCTGTTTTGGTTCATCTTTTAAGACACTTTCATGCAGCGAGCCCATCATCTTTTAAGACACACTCGGGCGCAGCAGATGAGATGCACATAGCGTACAACTGATACCTATCGTATGCCCATGTATGTAGTATTAATAGAGCATGCAATTAATTATGTAGTACCGGTGAACATACACCGAAGGCAAAACAGGCCACCAACAAGGCCCACATACGATGAAGGCGCCAGCGCCGCCGAGCTCAGCCGCCTCCACCACGAGGAAACGCCTCATTCGTGGTCTGCCGGCCCACCGTGTGAGGAGCCCTCGGTCCATTGTCTTAGTTCTCCACCGTCAGATAGGTATTGCTCGCGCCTCCATCCTCAGGAGGAGGGCTAGGAACTAGGGTTTGGGAGTCCCCCACGCGGAGCGCCAAGACAGAACGAAGAAGTTATCATCGGAGATGCCCCTTCAATTGTTGTGCACCCTTGTAAGCGGCAAGGAACCCGACGAAGATGGGACCCGTGAGGTTTTGATGAGGCCATTGAAGGTGGAACTCCTTCTTGTGGCCGACAACATCCTTGGTAGGTAAAATACCGTTTGGAGGCCATCAACGTGGGTCGAGATGAATGCAAGAAATACTAAGAGATATGATGAATGCAAAAAATACTAAGAGATATGATAACCCATATAAGTTTATCATAGATATAACCATGTATATATATGCGCAAGAATTTAACTGATTATCATTACAAAACAATAATATTTAGTTATATTTATAGACCGCTCTATATTTGTTTGCATCAAATGGTAGAGAGCAGAGAAATATACCTCTCGTTAATAATCTAAAACCAATCCCTCAATCATTCTCAGGAACGAGCGTCTGACGTAGTGATGAAAACTGCAGAGGGACGTAGAGTCTGTAGTCCGTCCGTTTTGGATCTGATGGCAGCAGGTTGAAGGAAAAAACTCACGTCTAAAATTCACTTTTACTCTCCATGGCCGTTCACCGAAGCTTGCCGGCACGCCCAGCTTTGAGCCATGCCAACGCCGCTCTCGACTAGTGCTTAACATCTCCATCCGCGACCCTTAAAGCAGCATTTAAAGAGATTTAGGCGCGTCGGACAAAATTTCATTCCCAACCACGCGGCCTAAAAGCCTTTTCCATCCGGCGCGGTCCAATACGGTGTCCGGCGTGCCCGGAGTGTCCCCTGAGGAGCGGGGATGGGCTCGGGGCACGCCAGACACAACGAAATGCGAGAGATAAGAAGCGGGCCCGACGCGTCAGCGACTCACGAACAAAGTATCGCAACTTTGCCCTAATGGCGACGGAGGGGCAGGCGAGACGTCTCGTTGGCGCCGCGCTGCCTCCACGCGTCGCCGACGTTCGCACGCCACCGCGCGTTCCCGCGCTTTCTTTCCGCGGCTTCTAACCTCTTCACGCGCTATCTTCCCGCCTCTTCTAGCGACACCGACATCTATAAAAGACCTCCCCGCTCAATGGTAGCCACCACAATCGCCGGCAGCCCTTTCTCCGCCTCAAGCACAACCCTCGTCGTATAAACACCACCTGCGTAATAACGAACCGCCCCGGTGCCGGCCAGTTCCCTCCACTACAGTCTCCAGCACCGCAGTTCGACATCGACCCGGAAGCTGCGGAGAGCGAAGCGTGGGAAGAGGTGGCGCTGGCGGACACCATCGCCGGTGTTCGACGCCGCCACGACGGAAGAGGCGCGGCGGCGCCGAGTGGAGGAGATGGGCAAGCGGTGGAGTGCAAATGGAGAAGGACGAGGACAAGGACGAGGACGAGACAGAGGAGGAGGACGACGACGAGGCGGAGGCGGTGGAGGAGGGAGGACAGCGACGACGACTTCGACTGGTCCGACGATGACAAGCCGCACGCGAACGAGGCGACGAATCAACAACAAGCACTTGTCGAGTCTTTCGAGTCGCAGAAGAAGCTGCAGAACGACGGCCATGCCAGCAAAGACGAGCAGATTCGCCGCGCCATCGAACTCTCCCTGAGCAGCACTGAATTTTTTTTGGCAAAACACTGAAATTTTTGATAAAATAGATATTTTTTTAGCAAAAATTACAAGAATTTGGCAAAATGAATACCCAATGAATACCCTAGCATATAATCCTAGCGCCGCCATGGCAAGCTTCCGTGAACGGCCATGGAGAGCGAAAGTGAATCTTAGACGTGAGTTTTTCCCTGAGCAGCAGCGCCGTGTTTTTAGGTGATTCAACCTGCTGCCATCGGATCCAAAACGGACGGACTACAGACTCTACGTCCCTCTGCAGTTTTCATCACTACGTCAGACGATCTCGTTCCCATTCTCAGCACACTTAAAAATAAGCACACCATGTAGCGAGTTATTTTGTGTGCAGCTGCCTGCAAATAAAAAGAGAGATGTTGCAATGTGAAATCAATTCGCATGGTGAATAAACATAGTTTTTTCGTGCCACCAGTGGAGAGTCGGCAAAACATACATTGATGGCACAACAGTTCACCAACTAGGCCTACGGAACAACATGCATCATTGGGTTGGGCCGAATAAGCTAGCCCAAATAAACTACCCAAACTGACTGGACATAAGTTGTAGCATTGCATTGGAATGTTTAGTCCCACCTTGCTACTTTGGAGAGGTGGAGACTAACTTATAAGGAGTGCTCTTCATTGTCTACTAGTTGGTAGTAGCACTAGATGAAGCATGGCTTAATAGCGCGTGCGCTCGCGTGAATATTCGTGACTTAAGACTTTGGACGCTTGGCGACGGTGCTAGCCTACCACAAACTATCTTTTTCTATACAACTTTTTTTTTTGCACGGTAACAAAATGCATTGCTACAATTGCCTGTACTGTGACTTGACATCCAGTGAAGTCTTCAGGGCATAATGAACGAACTAATGACTTCTCTTTCGACTTCTGCTAGTCTTCAACCTGTCACAAAGTATTATGTGTGAACGCGAGTATTAAATTCTAAACTGTGAAATTTGATAGAATGAATAACTTTCATTTTCATGTGAAATCTAGCTGAACATAAACATTGGAAATATTATCATTTAGAATAAAAAGCGTTTGGCTCCTATTCCAACAGAAACCTAGAAACCTGGTGTTATGCTTGGCTAGGCCTAAGCTGGCACATTGAGAACAAATTATTTCTAACATATTTGTCCTAATCAACTTCTGCCATAAATTTTCTGAAATTTCTAGTTTCCACAAACATGAGCATATTCATAAGTTCAAACAGCGAGAGCATATAAATAAGTGGACATGTCTTAATAAAAGTATCATTACCCATCAAAGGCCAAAAATATTGATAAATATTGGTACGTTTCATCTGGGATAAATTAGTTTTGGTTTCCTCTACTGAAAAAGGTTGCCCTAACATGTCTCTATCATTGTCATCTAATAGACAAGGAACTAAATCATCAAAACTAATATTAACATTATTGTCACCTGGATGAAATAAGTTTTTATAAAAGGATGTAGCATCCTAGCCATGAAATAATCACTACAAATCCCATTCCAGAAGATCTTTTTTCTTTAGCCCGCTGAAACCATTTCATCTCTTCCTCTTTATAGATTTTATGCAATAGATTATAGATCATAATATTGCTTCATTAAATATAACTATCTACAGATAAACCAACCACTTCACTAATTTTATCTTCTATTTCTTATGTAGCAAAAAAAAATTGAAATTCCAACCTTAACTGTTTTCCTAATACCTGTGGCTATATTGTGGCACTTAGTTAAGAAATCTTTACCAAAATAAACTATGTTCCATACTTTACAAACCACAAAGTCTAAATCCTCCCTTAAGAACCAGCATAAATCAAATTAAAAAGGCTTCTGTGTTTTAACTAAATCCAGACCCAAATCAAGAACTATATCGGATTTATTAGATATTACTCTATGCAAAGTTTTAATATTTGATAAAGGAAATAAATTTTCAAAACTCATGGACATCAAAAATTCTATCCAATCTGCACAAAGTCGGATCTTTCTTGTTATTAGACCAAGTAAAAATCCTAACATCACTCTCTTCTTCTTTTAAATACCAATTCTCAATAATGGCATTGAATATATGATCCCATTTAGGCAACCTCCTTTTTTATTACAATCACTAGATTTTCTAATTATATTGAAATCGCCACCAACAACAAAAGGGAAAACATTACTACAAAAAACATGAACAAGTTCAATCAGGAAGTCTTGCTTATCCCTAACATGAGCAGCACCGTAAACATTAACAATATTAACCAAAGCATACTTTTCAATATCTTTAACTAGGATTCTCATATGAAACTTCTGTTGACTGCCAAAACCCACCGGCGGGCAGCGGCCTTGTCAACACTGTAGAGCCGGGGGGAGCCTAGAGCTGCGGCTGGCTGAGACCCCTCCGAGCGACGGCCCGCAATGCTCTTACGGTCACACGCGGCGTTGCGAAGTGCAAGGGCGTGCCACCCGACCTATACCCGGTCGGGAAGGTGATGAGGTTGCCTCGCTTAGTTTCTGCGCGGGCATACATGTAAACATTAAATACGAGCCTCGATCGGCTCTCAGGTTATCCCGTGAATCGGCTCAAAGAGCCGATCCACCCATGATCCGTGCGGGGTGCACGAATACTTGGTGGTCCTGCTTGATCAAGATGAAGCTAATGAGATCTACAACGATTTAGGGTTTTCACCGCATAACCGGATCATCCTACTCCAGGTTGGGCCTTGCGGCCACGCCCGGTGCTCGTAAGCCGATCCTAAACAAGGCCAAAAAACCAACATGAAGTTGATCCTAGGAACATCCCGTTTAGGACTTGCGAACGCCACCCTACGTGCCACTGGATCCTCCCCCCCATTGTAAGGCCAAACTATTGCAGATATTAAACTAACCCTTGTAGAACAAGGAGCAATCGTAACGGATCAGATCTACTAAATAATGATCAAGCGGGGTGCCGCCCCCACACCTGAGATAGGCGTGAGGACGGCTAGATATGCAAGGGTTGCACTACGTAAGCATGCTTAAACGAAGAACAATGCTAACCCTAACACATCTAATGATAACTACGTTGCTCGCCATCAAAAACGCTTCGATACGAGCAGCGCATGAACAACGTGGGGCTTGTGCTGCCTAGATCGCAAGATGCGATCTAGGCGACATGTCGCTACCTGATAGAAACCCTCGAGATGAAGGAGTTGGCGATGCGCCGAGATTGGTTTGTTTTTGGGGTTGAACGTGAGTTGTTGTTTATTCCATAAACCCTAGGTACATATTTATAGTCCAGCGGACTTTCTAATGTGGGCGTGCACTAAACCGTGCACGAGATAAAATCTAACTTCTAAACCGATATACAATCTATTATATTAAGATACACGGGCTAACTAGCCCAAATTCTCCGTGCGAGGCCGCTTCATAGTTCTTCCATATGTAATCTCCCAAGCCCATCTTGATCGCGGCCCACCTCCCGTTTTAGCCAAAATCTGGTGATAACACATGCCCCCTGGTTTTGGTAATGATAATTTCAAAACCACTCGTTTTTTCCTCGGAGGGGTCGTGTCACGGCGAGAGCGGAACTGTCGCAGCACGCCTCATCATGACGACTTGCCTTCCCAACTTCTCTCGCACGATTTGACGGTTTTGGCACCATGTCCTCGAGAACTGCTCGGAAATTAAAAACCCCCACCTCCTTTTATTTAGCCGCAACGAACAGTTCTCTTCTTTACCCCTTCCACGGTAGCGCTCCAAAAACCCTCCCCTGCAACCATGTCCTCTTCCCCTTCCTCTTCTTCTTCGTCGGATCCTTCCCACGTGTCTTCTCCCATCCGAGAGTCGACGCCCTCGTGGGGTACACAAGCGGCGTACGACATCCTTGCCCCGACAAAGTGGGACAAAGAGGACCATGACTCCTCCGTCTGGTCCGAGGATGACAAATCCCAAACCGACGGGGAGAGCGACCTCCGCTTCCTTGCTGACGAGGAAGTAGTGGAGGAGAGCGAAGACGACCGCCTCTCTTGGGCGGACTTCACCACCTCCGAGGAGGTGAAGGAGGAGGGAGAGGAGGAGGAGGATGAAGACAGCTCCTCCGACGAGCCGCCGGCCAAACGCCGCCACCTGCGGCCCGGGAACTTCGGCGACGTCGACGGTGACGACGACGCCGACGAAGAGGACGAAGACGACGAGGGTCCTATCGGCGGCCGCCGGAGCGGCGACGACGAGCCGGCGGGGAGCAGCACCGGCGGTGGCGGCGACGGCGGCGACGACGACGACGAGGGCGGCAGCGGCCCCTAGATAGGGTCTTAGCATAGGGCTAGCGATAGCGAGACGGGGCAATGTATCCCCCTGGTCTTCCCTTTTGAGAGCAATCAGCTCTTCTATGTAAGAAATCGGCTTATTAATGAAGAAATTCCCCAACTCGATTTTGCCGATTCTCTTTATGATAATTTAGCCGATTGTCTTTCCTTCTGATTCTGCCGATTGCCAAACTGGACAATGCCCAACAAGCCGATGGTATCGCACCGGTCTCCCACACCAAATTTCAAGATAGATCCACCCAGACCCAAACTCCTTGCCACGCAAGGCCAAGCCTTTACTCGCGCAAATCCGCAGATCTCTCAAGATGGCATGTTGAACCTAATGGCAGAACTCCTGAAATAATGTCAGGTCTTCTTTTCATTTATCCTCTCCGAATTCTGCTCGTTTAGCTCCGGCAGCTTCCTTCTACAATAATCACTGTCTTTTGAACGAGCCGTCACAAAGAGTGGGCCCACTTCGACAGAGTTGGTTAAACTTCGAGGGCGAGCTGCCCCCCGAGCCTCAGCCAAAGCGAGGATAAAGGACAGATCATCACCATTGAGATTTCGGGGCGGGCTCAACCTCGTCCAAGAGAGCTATCCCGCAGGGCCACCAGCCGATCACCTCCCTTCCGTTGAGGGTCCATACAGCCGATCCATCAGGCTATGATAGTTTTGCACCATAAGCACCATTCTCCAGGTAACTTGTGGTGCAGAGTTCAGCCGATCCCAACGAAATCGGCTCCCCGGAGCAGAGACCTTCACGGCGAGCTGCCCCCCGGGCCTTCAAGGTGAGAATAGCAGCGAGCTGATCACGTCAATCATCCTTGATTTCCAACTCGCAACGCCGTATCAACCGATTCAGAACAAATCGGCTCTTCAGAGTGAGGGAATTTCAGGGCGAGCCGCCCTCCCCCGAGCTTCTTTAGTTCAAACCTTGCGCCTTGCTGATCAGATCAGCTCATCATCTTCGGCAGGCTGAAGTAACTTCCGGTGAGAACGTCTTCGTATTTCTGACCTTAAGTCGATATCTGTGCATCGGCTATTCCCGAAAATTTTCGAATTTTTTGGCCGACCTGTGTATCGGCCCCCATACTCCAATATCCACCATTAAAGGATGAGACTCTTCTACTGCATACCCTCGTGTTTCATCCACTTGGCGCCCCCGAGCCGATTCGTCGAGAGATTCGATGACATCGGCTCCGATGGACCGTGAATGTGTTGAACCCGGGCGGTATGGATGGTGAGGATATTCGCGGCCGATTATCGGAATCGGCCTCCACGCTGTTTGCTCGGTGAAGGTTTTGTACTTGCTCCTTCATAGACCCTTGGGACCGATCACAAGGATCGGCCTCGGCAACTTGCACATCGCTTGGCTTCAACTACATGGTCGGGCCGGTGGATAAAACTAGCTTAACCCTTCCCTTTGTCACATCGATGCGCTCGCGATCGTCCAATTTGATGCCTGAGAGGGGTTCTTGGCTCGCTTGCTTCCCATGCGTTCATGCCGGCCGTTGAGACTTCGGCCGAGTCGTCGGCTTGGACGACCTCTACCTCATCACCATCCCACTTGTATTATGCATTGGTGCATCGTGGAGGGAATGCAGCGGTTGGCGTGGATCCAATCTCTTCCTAGCAAAACGAGCATAGCTGCTCGTGCTATCAACGATAAAGAACGCCGTGGGGATGGTTTTTCTTCCTACGGTCGGATCCACATTCAGAACTCCTTGTGCTTCGGACGCTTGGCCGTTGAAGTCGCTCAACGTTACGTTGGTCTTGATTAGATCCGAACTCGAGCGTCCCAGCCGACGTAGCATAGAGTACGGCATGATGTTAATCGCCGCTCCGGTGTCCACCAGCATCCTGTTTACAGGCCTCCCATCAATATACCCTCGTAAGTACAGGGCCTTCAGATGCCTGTAACTCCTGTCTCGTGGCTTCTCAAAGATAACCGGCCGTGGGCCGCAGTCAAGTTGTGCCACGGAGGTCTCGTCTAATCCTGGGGCATTGAACTCCGAAGGGAGGATAAACACCATATTTGTGCCAGCCGATGTTTCATCATCGGCTTTTCTCTGTTCGGGGCGCCACTCTTTTCTTTGTGGCTGACCTTCCTCGTCCGGGGTTCGCAGAATTTTGGCGGCCGGATCAGGCCGTGCCTTCCTTAGCGTGCGCGAGTATAATCTTTCGGTTTCTTCCAACCCTCGCGGACGCTGGCCTCTTTGCTTCGGGAACGGCTGAGCCCATCGGGGCCCCATCCGGGCTGATGATATTTGCACTCTTCGCCACTCGTCCTCCAGCTCCTCGAGATCTTCCATCCGAGGGGACTCGGCCTGCTTGTTCCGATGCGGGAAAGGCCCTAGCCGGCTGAACACGGACACGTTAGCGGCACCCTTCTTCCTTTGTTTGCATTACGGGCAGTCCTCGATTGTTGGCAATCGGCTCATCCTTGAGTCCCAGCAATGTTTGAAGAACGGGCAGTCCCAGTGCCTATCCATGTCACTCAGCCCCCTTGGCTTCCCCTCGGCGCGACGATCGTACCCGCTGTTGCTTCTACCATGTTGGCGGTACCCTCCGACCTCGGCATCAGACCGGAAATTCCTCTCACCGTCGGCGTCGTAGCGCCGACGTCGGTCGTGGTGTTGTTCGTATTTGTTGAGAGGGTGCTTGGAGTGTGGGCGTTGATACCGCATGTTCCCTATTCCCCCTCTTGCCAGGTACCGCCTGTCCTCACTTCGGGGTTGGTCGCGCGGATCGGCTCCCTTTTCATCCTTGCCACGGGAGTGGCTGCTTTCTGTTTCCTCTTTGTCATGGTGGCTTGCAGATCCTGCCACATTGACACCAAAGGAAAACTTTGGCCGATCTATGGGGTGGCTGAGATCCACCGTGTCGACACCGGGACCCGGACGTGGGTTTCTACCAAGCCCGATACCGTGCGGCCGAGTCTTCTCAGCGGAGCCGATGAGTTCGGTTCCAAGGGTTGCCTTGATCCCGTCATGTTCCCTTCTGAGCTCCTTGGGCAGATCCCCATGCTTCAGAGACTTGGTGCGCTCCTCCAACGGGGTGGAGAGATCTCTCTCATCAAGTGCGCCTTCGGGCGTGGAGCCCCTCCCCCTGACGCCATGGGAGTGGGTTCGGTGGGAGGAGCCGAAGAGTGCGGCTTCGAGGATGGCTTTGATCTCGTCGCATGTGACTGGCGTGCCGTCCGCCATCTCGGATGCAGATGGCGATGTGGTTGATGTAGACGATGGTCCCACCGGGCGTGCCGAGAATGTGTTGATCGCCAAAACCCACCGGCGGGCAGCGGCCTTGTCAACACCGTAGAGCCGGGGGAGCCTAGAGCTGCGGCTGGCCGAGACCCCTCCGAGCGACGGCCCGCAATGCTCTTCGGTCACACGCGGCGTTGCGAAGTGCAAGGGCGTGCCACCTGACCTATACCCGGTCGGGGAAGGTGATGAGGTTGCCTCGCTTAGTTTCTGCGGGGCATACATGTAAACGTTAAATACGAGCCTCGATCGGCTCTCGGGTTATCTCGTGAATCGGCTCAAAGAGCCGATCCACCCATGATCCGTGCGGGGTGCACGAATACTTGGTGGTCCTGCTTGATCAAGATGAAGCTAATGAGATCTACAACGATTTAGGGTTTTCACCGCATAACCGGATCATCCTACTCCAGGTTGGGCCTTGCGGCCACGCCCGGTGCTCGTAAGCCGATCCTAAACACGGCCAAAAACCAACATGAAGTTGCTCCTAGGAACATCCCGTTTAGGACTTGCGCACGCCACCCTACGTGCCACCGGATCCTCCCCCCATTGTAAGGCCAAACTATTGCGGATATTAAACTAACCCTTGTAGAACAAGGAGCAATCGTAACGGATCGGATCTACTAAATAATGATCAAGCGGGTGCCGCCCCCACACCTGAGATAGGCGTGAGGACGGCTAGATATGCAAGGGTTGCACTACGTAAGCATGCTTAAACGAAGAACAATGCTAACCCTAACACATCTAATGATAACTACGTTGCTCGCCATCAAAAGCGCTTCAGTACGAGCAGCGCATGAACAACGTGGGGCTTGTGCTGCCTAGATCGCAAGATGCGATCTAGGCAGCATGTCGCGTACCTGATAGAAACCCTCGAGATGAAGGAGTTGGCGATGCGCCGAGATTGGTTTGTTTTTGGGGTTGAACGTGAGTTGTTGTTTATTCCATAAACCCTAGGTACATATTTATAGTCCAGGCGGACTTTCTAATGTGGGCGTGCACTAAACCGTGCACGAGATAAAATCTAACTTCTAAACCGATATACAATCTATTATATTAAGATACACGGGCTAACTAGCCCAAATTCTCCGTGCGAGGCCGCTTCATAGTTCTTCCATATGTAATCTCCCAAGCCCATCTTGATCGTGGCCCACCTCCTGATTTAGCCAAAATCTGGTGATAACAACTTCCCTATTTCAGAATCAATTATTCATAAAAATCATTATGTACACCTAATAGTATACCACCAAACATACAAATTGAATTAGCTATTACCCATGAAAAACTATGTCTACCACTTAAACTATTAAGCAAGTCCATACTAGCATCTCTCAACTTAGTTTTCTGTAAGCCAGTAAGGTGTCCTCCGCTCTCCGACGCCACCCGCGCGCTCGCGGCCTCCGCTCTCCTCCGCCACGGCCGCCTCCCCGACGCGCTCGCGCACTTCGGCCTCCTCCCGGGCTCCGCCCCGCTCCCCGCGGCGCTCTGCAACTCCCTGCTCGCCGCGCTAGCGTCCACCGGGTCACTCGCCGCCGCGCGCAAGGTGTTCGACAGAATGCTGGTTACCGCCACTGAGCTGGACACTGTCGGCTTCGGGGTGTTCGTCAAGAACGTGGGCAGGAGGGACGGGTTGGACGAGGTCCTGCGGCTGGTGGACGCGGTGCACCATCAGGGGGACTCGATCATCAACAGGTCTCTTGTCGCAGCGATGGTCGTCGATGGTTTGTGTCGGGAGGGGAGGATAGAGGATGCTTGGCGGGCTTTGGAGGATATGAGGTTACGCGGATGGAAGCCCGATTTTGTAGCGTACAGGATCGTGTCTGAGGGGTTTAGGATAGCGGAAAGGGCAGACGAGGAAGGGAGGATCTTGAAGCAGAAGAGGAAGCTCGGTGTTGCCCCAAGGAAGGTGGACTACAGAGAGCTTTTGCTTGCGTTGGTGTCCAACAGGCAGATCTCTGAGGCGAAGGAGATGGCGGAGGCCATTGTATCAGGCGATTTCCCCATTGATGACGATGTGTTGAATGTCCTCGTCTGTTCGGTGTCTGAGATTGATGCTGATGCTGCCATTATGTTCTGCAAGTTCATGATAGGGCAGGGGAGATTGCCAAGTACCGAGGTGCTTGTACAGCTTTGCGAGAGCCTTTGCAGGAATAAGAAGGGTGATGAGATGTGGGAAATGTTTAAGGTGCTTTTGGATAGGGGGTGTTGGACGAGTGAGAAGGACTACCATCTGGTGGTGTCATTCTTGGGCAAGGCAGGAAAGGTGAGAGAGGCATATGATGTGATCAAGGAGATAAAAAGAAAGAGGCTAGATCCTGGCATTTCGTCATACAATTCTCTCATGGTAACACTCTGTAGAAATGACCTCCTTAGACCAGCTAAGAAGTTGTGGGATGAGATGTTCACCAGTGGGTGTAGTCCAAATCTGCAGACCTACAATATACTTATAACAAAATTTGCAGAGATTGGTGAAACTGGAGAAGTCCAGCAGCTGTTTGATCACATGCTCCAGAAAGGAGTGGCCCCAGATGGTGCAACATACACTTCAGTCATTACTATGCTGTGCCAAGAAAACAAATATGAACAGGCTGAGGAAATCTTCAACAAGTCTGTAGTGCAGGATCCTAAACTAGCTAGTTCAGTGCTAACTGTACTTATCCTTGCACTCTGTAAACAAGGTATTTCTTTCCCAGTAATTAGTTTCTCTTGCTGTTGTAGTTATTCAAGTATCTCCTTGTTAATAGTTGTCCTCCAAATATTTTCAGGTAGCTTTAAAGCAGCATTGAATGTAATGTTCAGTGTTCCATCCAATATTGAGAGCTCGAATTCACATGTCATTTTGTTGAAGTTCCTAACAGATGCCGAGGAAATAGAAATGGCCCTTGAACACATAAAATGGATTAAGCGCTGCTGCAGCTCTACGTTTAAGGGCATAATGAACGAACTAATGGCTTCTCTTTCGACTTCTGCTAGTCTTCAACCTGTCACAAAGTTGGTTCGCTATTTACATTCTCAGGGGCTTGTTGACGAAGTTGGCCCATGGATGAAGATGATAGAGAATGTTTATGCTTGAATAACAACTTCAACGGTTACCATATCATGACATCATATCAGTTATCCATTTTGCATATCAGGCCAGAAGTGTCTGGGATCATTGGAGGTTAGGCTTCTATGCATTACTTCTGAAAGAAAAAGTGGTATTCCTTGTGATACATTTACCAAAACATTGCTGAGATCTTTTACAAAGATCTGAGATCGTTGGTGATCTACTCCGATCACTGTATAAACCTTAAGGCGTCTTTTCTGTACATCGTTGGCATCCATGTTCTTATGATTATGTGAATTCATTCATTTTGTTACATGTGTTCCATTTTTCGCTTAGAAGTATCAGTATGGCAACTAATCTAATTTTCGGTTGTGCACCATACTACGGAGAAACGATTAATCTCGGCTCCTTTTTCTTCCGGTTGCAGGTTTTGTGCTGCTGCTCTATGTCTATGCTCCTATTCCAACAGAAACCTAGAAACCTGGTGTTTGCTTGGCTGATATGATGTGGCAATGGCTCGGGATGACATTCAGCGAGTGTAATGAATTTACCTTTATCCAATGAGCAACTCATAATAATGATACTGCCGCTGTAGTTGATATAACAGTGGCAGGGATGGCAGGTCAGAATGAGTTCCATGGCGCTGTAGTGGATTGTCATGCTGACCAGGTCCATTGTGTTATAGAAATTGAAGGCAATTCTTGTTCATCTCATCTCCTGATCTAGAGGATAAATGAAGTTCTTTCAGGGATGCAGAACTGACCAGTTCAATATTTGTGTCTGGGTGACATTTTCAAGTTTGTGTCCTACATGGCATCTAAGGTCCCTGCTGTGGATTCAGCTTGATTTACGACATGAAGACAAGGGCTTATGCTGCACTCCATTTCAGAATTGTGCGTCAAGTTTCTTTGGTTGGGCCAGATATTCTCTGATCTGATTATGTGTTTTTCAATATTTTAGATGGATTGGTAGATTGTCCATAAATACTCATAGGTGTGGTTCATGATACCACCCCATCTGTTGTATTCTGGCCCTGCTTTTTTTTTTTTCATACTTCCCATGTATCTTTATAGACACAGAATGATAAGAAAGCAGGGTCAATTATTGTAATTCCTACTTACCCTGTACCCTTCTTGCATTGCAAATGGCAAAAATTACAGAGAACATCAGAAAAAAGGACAGTCATGTGATTATTAAGATGAAGCATACAGACTATGAACAAAAACACAGTGCATTTGAGGTGCAGCATATCCCTTGTTTGTACAGGTGCAATTTCCATCAGTTTCAGATGAACACAGTGTTCTCTGACATATACTGCACACAAGATATGTAAACTGGCAGTGTATCTATCTATCTAAAATCTAGTCAGAACGAAACAGCAAATCGCCATGTATTGTGTATCTTCAACGCAGTGGTGATATCAGGTAGAGACTAAGCTCTTGAGTCGTCAGGAAGAAGCGACAGAGATAACGAGGTAACTGCAACCAAACTCCCTGTGCTAGTCTTACATTGCTGAAATTTTCACTCTCGAGGAGTTCTGCAAACTCCACCAGAGATTCAGTCAAGGATTCGGAGGAGGCGTCGAGCTCGGTGCCTGCGCTTGAGCGTGAATCTCACGCTCGAGGAACTCTGCAAACGATTCCATAGATTCATCGTCGGAGGTTGCGGCGGCCTTGGCACCTGATGAGGTTGAAGTGTCTGCGGCATCAGATGAGCTAGGAACCTGGGGTTGAGCATCCATGTCCTCCATGTCCATCTCAAGCTCGAGGTGGTCTACAAAGGATCCCATGGAGGAGTCGTCGGAGGCGGCAGCGTCGGCCTTGGCACCTGATGAGGTAGAAGTGTCTGCGGCATCAGATGAGCTAGGAACCTGGGGTTGAGCATCCATGTCCTCCATGTCCATCTCAAGCTCGAGGCGGTCTACAAAGGATCCCATGGAGGAGTCGTCAGAGGCGGCGGCGGCCTTGGCACCTGATGAGGTTGAAGTGTCTGCGGCATCAGAAGGGGTCGGAAACTGCGCTTGAGCACCCATGTCCTCCTTCGCTGGAATCTCAAGCTCGAGGCGGTCTACAAAGGATCCCATGGAAGAGTCGTCGGAGGCGTCGGCCTTGTCACCTGATGAGGTAGAAGTGTCTGCAGCATCAGAAGAGCTCGAAACCTGCGCTTGAGCACCCATGTCCTCCATCTTCACCGTGTCGGAGGAGGTGGTGGCGTTGGTACCCGATGAGCTCGTGCCATCACCGGAGGAGCTGGTCTCGGAGGAGTCTTTGCCGGACTGCGACGATCCGCCCTGACTGGAAGAACCTGAAGAGCCTGTGATATCAACCATGACATCCTCATCGTCGTCGCCGATGGCGACTGGAGCGCCGTTGGCGGGAGGGGCTTGTGGATGCTCGCGGCCAGAGTCGCCGTTGGCGGCGAAGCTTCTGGCAGGAGAGGCTTGATTGGGCGGCTCGTCAGCAGAATCTGCATTGCTCGAGCCGTTGGACAGGGGAGGCCCGTGGCAATTCGCGGCAGCGGCATTGCCCCGGAGATTCCGGCGATTCTTGCCGTTGGAGCCGGCGATGCTTGAGCCTTTCGCGGACGGTGCTCCATTCTCTTCGAAGGATTCCTCGTTGTTCGAGCTGGAGGACGCAATTGGTCCGTTGCCGCCATTGGCCCCGACATCGGAAGCTTCTTCCCCCGATCCGTGGTCGATCTCCATAGAATCCCCACCGTGCTTGCTCGAGTCCTGCTCCATCGGATCATCGCTCGCAGTGCGGTGATCGGTCGAACCACCGCCATGGCTGCCGTTGCCTGTGGACGCGTAGTCGTCTCTGGAGCCACTGTCCGCTGGACCGCCTCCGTGCTCCCCGGCGCCGGTGAGGTCGTCGTCGCTCGAGCCTTGCTCCATCTGATCACCGCCCGTGCTCAGCAGGGTCGCGGCTCGAGCCCTTCTCCGCCGGTGGAGCCTCCTCCCGTTACGCGCGGCTCCCAGAAATGCGTTCAGGATCGATTTCGGATTTTCTTGATTTCCTGCTGCGGGCTTTCTTGGTTTCTTGCAGGTTCTTGGGACTTTGGTGGGAGGCGATGAAACAGACGAAGAGGAAGAGGAAAACAGACGGGGAAGTTTCAGGAGTTTCAAACGGCCAAACGGGAACGTATGGCTTTACGATTCGTGCGCTGGATGAATCCACGAGAGTGGTTTGGGGTCAGCCGTAGATGGTCCACCATGTCAGTCAAAGAGGGGCTGCTGCTGTACAAGTTTTGTTGTTCTTTTTTCATTTGAGTTTTTTTCCTAATACATGTGGCTATATTGTGGCACTTAGTTAAGAAATCTTTACCAAAATAAACTATGTCCCATACTTTACAAACCACAAAGTCTAAATCCTCCCTTAAGAACCAGCATAAATCAAACTAAAAAGGCTTCTGTGTTTTAACTAAAGCCAGACCCAAATCAAGAACTATAGCAGATTGATTAGATATTACTCTATGCAAAGTTTTAATATCTGATAAAGGAAATAAATTGTCAAAACTCATGGACATCAAAAATTCTATCCAATCTGCACAAAGTCGGATCTTCATTTTTATTAGACCAAGTAAAAATCCTAACATCACTCTCTTCTTCTTTTAAATACCAATTCTCAATAATGGCATTGAATATATGATCCCATTTAGGCAACCTCCTTTTTTTATTACAATCACTAGATTTTCTAATTATATTGAAATCGCCACCAACAACAAAAGGGAAAACATTACTACTAAAAACATGAACAAGTTCAATCAGGAAGTCTTGCTTATCCCTAACATGAGCAGCACCGTAAACATTAACAACATTAACCAAAGCATCCTTTCCAATATCTTTATCTAGGATTCTCATATGAAACTTCCCTATTTCAGAATCAATTATTCATAAAAATCATTACGTACACCTAATAGCATACCACCAAACATACCAATTGAATTAGCTATTACCCAAGAAAAACTATGTCTACCACTTAAACTATTAAGCCAGTCCATACTAGCATCTCTCAACTTAGTTTTCTGTAAGTCAGTAAACCTTAGATTGTGATCATTAACAACATTCACGGATAATATCTTTTTTCTAGCTCTCCTAAAGCCCTATGATTCCAAACATACCAGCCATAAAATTCAACACATCATTTTTTTGCCCTAAATTACTACCTCTACCTCTTCCTCTCATAAAACCTCTACCTCTACCTTCGATAGCAGATCTACATCTGGCCTACTATACGAGCTAGACTTCTAACACAGGCATCCAACTCACGGTCATCATCATTTACTTGTTCTTGCTCACCACTACTAGATTCAAAAAAATCATCATTAACATCATTTAAATCTAAATAATCTACTTTACTTTTACCCTTCTCAACAAACTCATCATTTCTTTAGTTTGTATTACCGTGTTGATGGCCATGTCCCTATTTCAGTTTTCCTGGTTTCTAATGCTCTGAAGGAGAACATCCAGAAGCTTCTGCAAGAAGCCACTGTTAGATGACCTTACCAGGGTGATTGACAGACAGTCTCATAATGTACCGCCACCTGAAGGTGGATTCTGTATGCAAGCAAGGAAGACAGATCAGTAGTTGTTGTATGTAATTCGGATGCAGAGCATTGGCGTGCCATGTTAATTCAGAACCTTGAAAGTTTCAGATACATGTCAACGTGTATAAGAGAGTACATCGTTTTTTTTTTTAAGAGAAGGCCGTAGCCCTGCCTTAAATTAATAAGGCCGTTGCCGGCAAGTGTTACAGGATGCTGAAGAACAGCTTACAAACATCGATGAACAAGCAAACGAAAGATTACAAAGAAAACAACTTGTCATCAAGGTCATCATCTCAAGGAAGAACCAGAGCGGAGGAGAAACAACGCCATGAAGCTCGCCACCGGGAATCCTGCCACCGTCAAGTCCTGTCGCATCGCAGCCGGAATGCCATCCGCCTCCACCTCCGAAGAAGGTCCCAACCTTCTCGCCCTGGATCGTAGGGCGCCGGACCGTCGGCAAGCGGAGCAGCTCTCCCTAGAGCACGGATGAGCACCAGGGGCATCAAACCAAGGACAAGAACCAGACACGACCACCACACGCGACAGACCACAGGCCTCGCCGCCGGCCAACGCACCGGCCACCCAAAAGACTTCAGCATCAGGACGGAGATCGCCAGAGAAGACACGGCAAGCGCCGCAACCGCAGACCAGGACACCCACGCAGCACGGACACCTTCCGCCGACCCAAGGCGGCGCCTTCAAGAAGAAACACGACGCCAGAGCGCCGTCGCCGCCCAATCCAGAGATTTGGGTTTTCACCCGGGTGCCAAAGGAAGGAGGGAGGGGGATATACCTCAGCATCGCCTCCAAGGAGGAAGACGGCGTCCAGGACGTCGCCGACGCTGTGACCGCCACCGCCGGCCAAGGATTTCTCCCGGCCAGAGCCCCCTGCCCTGCCACCCCAACCACACCGACGAGAACGCCGGAAGTCATGGCCTTGGGGTGGGTACCACATGAAATCCGGCCTCCGTCTTCAGATCTGCCACGAGGTCGACGGGGCAACCACCGCGGCCCGAGCACCCTCCACCGCCTCCACGCCGCCCACGCGACCGAGGAGACGGTCCTCAGCATCAGCAAGCGCTCCCCGCCGCCAGGGACCGCGCCGCCCTCACCTCGCAGAGGCCGCCGCCTCCGGTGCCCAAGCCCCCACCGGGAGGAGCGCAGGTCGACCACGCCCTGACCCACGGCTGCTCCGGCAGGAGCAAGACGCAGCAGGGGCACCGACGTCGCGCCCGCTCTGGCACCAGCAGATCCCGCGCGGCGTTCCTCCTCCTATCGTCGCGCGCGGAGCCGGGAGCCCAGATCCCCGCCGCCCCCTTCCTGGGCGTCGCGGCCTTCGACCGGCGGCGCCTCCGGGGGCGACGAGGAGGGGAGATCGAGGCGGGGGGAGCTGGCGGCGGCGGCCTAGGGTTTCGTCCCCCGGTCGCCAGGAGGAGGCGACGCGGGGGAGCGAAACGGTTTCCTACACCAGAGAGTACATCATTTGAGATACGTGTCAACATATGTAAGAGGGTGCATTATCTCAAAATCTTGTTCTGAGAATTAGACAACAAGTTAATTCTCATAGAACAATGCATTTGGTTGTCATTTTCGTCCGTCTGTTTGCTACTAGCCTGCCTTGTTGGTACTGTCGTTGGAGCAGCTGCAGCAGATTGTTCAACCATTAGCACACTAGTAGGAAAAGCCTCATCAGTGGCGCACGAAAATTCGATTCTGTGGCGCATGGAGGGTGCGCCACAGAAACCTCGCCACAAAAATAAGCTTTCTGTGGCGCATCTGGCCGTGCGCCACAGAATTAAGGTTTTTGTGGCGCACTCGGGCCGGTGCGCCACAGAAATAAGTAGTTCTGTGGCGCATGTGATATAGCTGCGCCACAGAAATAGGTGCGCCACAGAATTATTTTTTGGTGCGCCACAGAACTATCTACAGGTATACTCGATTTTGTGCTCCCTGGTGTATTATACAGGTTTTATACTGGTTTTATACACAGTATACGGGAAATGCACTTTGGCTCATAGGAGCATATGCTCCCATTATGTGAATCCATATTTCAAAGTGTCAAAAAATTCTAAACTAAATTTTTACATGTACATCTAGACATTTTATGTTGGTACACAAGTTTTTAAAAAAAACTAAAAACAATTGTGGCTCCTGTAAAAAAGACAAGTTTTGATGCTATAACACGACTACGTACAGGATATTTTTTTGCATTTTTTGTACACGCCATACAAAATGTTGTTTCTCCACAAAAATTTGTGCACTAACATAGAATATCAAGATGTACACCAACAAATTTATATCAGAATTTTTTAACATTTTTATAATTATTTTTTAATTATTTTATATAATGAGAGCATTTGCTCCTATGAGCCAAATTGCCACCTCCCACAGTATACAGGTTATATACTGATATAATATAGACAGATATAATATGGACATATATAATCATCACATCATCATCACATTACTTAGAGCCCGATCGAGTTATACATATAGCTCCATACAACTCATAATCCATGCAAATTAAGAAAGTTCTCATCATCTCTAGATACAAACGAAGTGACACCGGCCGCCGCCTACACTAGGATGAAATAGAGTACCGCCGCGACGATGGTGAGCAAGAGCGAGAGCACAAGGAAGGCCTTCATCTTGCTCTTGTTCGCTTGGTGCGCCCTCCACTTGGCAACCGCCTCGTGTCTAGTCGGGTACCCTTTGTAGCCGTTGCCGCTGAACTTGTGCACCTGTTTCTTGCACTCCTCCCACTCCTCGTACACTCCTGGAACCCGCCCCTCGAACACGACGTAGTACGTCATCTCTATGGACACAAGGCATATTAGTATATAACGCAATGGAAAGAGTTAGAGGGTTCACATGCATACATATTCACAAGAATTAAAGCAAGGAAATAATAATAAACCTAAAAGAAATATAGCATCGGTATCACATAAGTAATATGGTTCAACGATAACGACTACAATAGAAATTGAAGTCCAACAACGACGACCACCGTTTCGAGCAAATTAAGCAAGTTTAGTTTACAACACGGTACAAATTGTCTATCGATTCAAAGTAATGCTAGCTAGGCACACCGGCCTCGGTCAACGAGACGTCTTCTTGAGCGGCTCCGGGAACGGCTTGTACAAGTCCTTCGTCGTCCACGTCCTTCCATCACCCTGCCTATGTAGGCGTTCTTCGATATCCCTCTTAGGCAACGCTCTGGCTGCGTGTAAGAGCCCCGATCCGTTGGATACATCTTGTAAGATAATTTCCGAGAGCTTTACTTGGATGCGATGGAAGTCTTCTCTAAGATCATCATCACTGATTTCCCCGACATTTTAATGGGGTCTCGCTTACTAGGTGGCGGAGACATCATCTCTGCATCCTCGACAAACCCTTTAAGGTGATGGAGGACATAGAAGGCCTCCTTAATGCTGCCAGCTGGCTGCTTGATACAAGGGAAGTTGATCACGTGCTTGAACCCGATCTTTTTAGTGTCCGGCCCGATATATTGCCCATTCTTGTCGAAGGTGCCTCCACTTTTGGAGTAGCCAAGGATAGCCTCATCGAGAACACCCCTTATTCTCGTGTAGTCTTTCTTCGTCGTCGTACTCGACGAGTCGAAATACTCGGGCTAGTGACCACTTTGGATCTAGGATGATGAGTGTGCAGTATTTGTCCCTGCTCAACACATGCAATTGAAATGGAATGTTGGAAATGATCGGCAATGGAAGAAATATATAAGAAAGCATAAGTTACGACGGCCGTGAGCGGATGTGTACTTACTCGGGAAAGACAAGCAGAAGAATGGTGTTGCTCTCTTTGTGCATGAGCATGAAGTTCTGGAGGTACCGCACCGCCTTGGTCCGTGTCCTTGAGCCGTCCTGGAGCTGGCTATCGCGCATGTAGTAGGGATCCGCTACCGCGATGTGGCGGGGTCTCTCTCTGTTGATCTTCATCCGGAGATTGATCGCGTATAGGCGCACCAAGTTATAGTCGAGCCGTTTCGAGTGAAATAGATTGAAGACGTCCTCGAACGCTATGAAGAAGATATCCGCGGGGTCTTCATTGACGAAGCTCTGGTCGGACGGCACCTTGACCGAGAACACCGGGTAATTTGGATCCTTTTCTTTAAGAAGGACGCTCTCTTGATAATGAATAGAGTGCTGCAAAGGGAGCATTTGTCCACTTGCGAGGTGTTCCATGTCCGGAGGCGGTATAGGTTTACCAGCCTCATGACACCGGGGCAAGCCATCCGGGGTAGGTGGTACCATGTCGTCGGCCCGGATCCTCTTAGGAGCGAGGCTGGCTCGAAGATGCGCCCTTCTTGGGTCCTCTCTTCCTTCCCTTCTTCACCCGACCTACCGGGGGTGCTTGTGGTGCCGATGGTGGTGCTTCGGGTGCTTGGTGGTGCTTCCGAGGTTGCTGGGGTTGATTTGGGTGGCTCCCCGATGATCGTCTTACGCAGCGTGTTAGGGCTGAAAACGGTAGCAGGCTTGACTTGAGCTGGATTGCCAGCCTCCGGAGGAGTGTCTTGAGAAAGACCCGTGAAGACCGGGCGCCGCTCGTGACCGTAGGGGGACGAGTAAGTTGATCGCCGTGTGTGCGGAAGGCTTGTTCATCCATAGGAGGCATGTACATATCTTGGCTGCAGGCGCCAGTGTTGATGTAGGCATCGATGTCATCATCATCATCTACATCGTTGCCATCAAGTGGCGCCATGTCCTGGACCTTAGGTGGTGGCGGTTGCGATGCCGCCGCTTGGCGTACCGCGTGTCTAGTAGACGGTCGTTGCGGTAGCGCTCCCAACAACTGTTTGTGGCGTCTGGTGGTGACGGCGATCGTCGGTTCCTTCCGGGTGGCGGCGGCGACCGCCGGTTCCTTCAGGGTAGTGGGGCGGCGACCGCCGGTTCCTTCGAGGTAGTGGGGGCGGCGACCGCCGTTTCCTTAAGGGTGTCGTCGGCGCTGGCGATCTTGGGCCGGATGATAGGGGAGGTGGCGCCGGTGCTTTTCTTACCACTCGGAAGACCCCCCCCAGACGAATCTGGTTCTTCGGCCATGTCATAAGCCATGAGGTGCAATCCCCAAGGGGGAAAACGTCGCCTTCGTCTGTGCCCGGAGGTTGAAAGGGGGGGAGGGCGTAGCGGTACTCCGGCACTACCATTACCAACTTGACCTTCGCCACGTCTTTCGCCAATGTAGTGCCGTGCATAACGCGGGAAGCCATGACATAGCCGCTAGCAACTTCCACCAACTCGCCGCCGGGCTCCACCGTTTGCGTAAGTATGCATTGTTCATCCCGAGTCGTGGGCGCCATGTTGGGCATCGTGAGATGGCGAGTCACGAAAGGCATATATAGTTAAAGAAGATGACGCGAAGGAGTAACTAATGAGTTTACCTCCTTGATGGCGTCGATCTCGGATACTGTCGATACAAGGGCGGCGGTTGGGGGCGTCGATGCGACCAGTTGGAGCTGCGCCGGCGGTTGGAGCTGCGCCGGCGTCGGGTGGAGCGGCACCGTCGGCGACACGTGGAAGCTTGAGTTGCTGCCGCTAATGTTGGGCACATGTATCGGCCCCACTTGACCTCCCGCATTCCAAGCAGCTAACCCCTCCATCAACCCAGGGGGGATGATCTGCCGGATCTTCTCGTCCAATAACTTGTTCATCATCTCCGTGTTCTCCGGAGGCTTTTCGGCCACCAGCTTCTCTAGTGACTCCACCTTCTTCTTCAGCTCCCGAACCTCGGATTTATCCTTTGCCGATGACCTCCTCTCCAGCTTTCTCGTCTTGGCATCCGATCCGTAGTACTCGGATAGCTTCATACTTGTGCCAAAGCCGGACACACGGCCACCCGACGTCGGTGGCTTGTCTAGCTCCCTCTCCTTGTATTTGTTCATCGCCCTGTTGAAAGGCGTGTCCCACGGTTCCATCGACCCCTGGGACGACGGGCCAGCCTTCGTCAACTCTTCATCCTTCAGACAAAGGAACTTAAGGTTAGCCCATTTGGCTTCATTGCCTAATAAGATGAGCGAAATAATATAGAACTATCCTTACCAGGTACTTCTCGAAATCCTTCACGTCTTCGTGATCCGTAATAAATTCCCCGTCTTCCGAGTCTAAGTAGTAGCGGGACCGGACAAAGTTCCTAGCCTCGTTCATCCCGGATTTTGTGCCGGGGGTTTTCTTTCCCCAGACGTACCATCTCGGCATCCTCCTTGTCCCAAGTGGGCTGTTTTCCTCGGTAACCGCCGCTTCCGCAATGGTGGGTCCCTAAGTTCAAATCCCGCATTTTCTTCCCCCAGGCGGTCCATTTTTTAACATCGTCACTCTCTAAGTAAGACTTGAATGCATTAAAGTCTTGTAAGGAGAGCGACGGTTCTTTGGTACTTATCCTCTCCCAGCTTTCACCGGCGTCGATCTTTTTCTTCAGCCGGTTCTTCCAGCTGCTCAAGGCGGTGCTCATCTTCGTGAGAGCTAAAGAGTCCACCTTCTTATTGAACGGCTCCGGGAACGTGTATCGTTGGTGAAGCTTCCGGAGGAGGGATTGGACGATAGCCTCGTTCTCCTTGCTTCTGAGGTCATGAGTTAGGATCGGCACGGTTTCACGGACGATGCACCCTAGTTGCATGCCGTACCCTTTGGCAACCCACGAAGGCTCCATCGGTTGGCCACTTGGGGCGACTACCGTGACAACATCGGTGACGTTGGCGAGCACTTGCGGCCTCCGATCCCTCCTCGCCCTCCTCGCCGTCCTCTTCTTCTTACCCTCCTGAGGGTTGCCGCCGCTATCACCTTCCGTGCGGTTGGCCGCGTTCTCTTCACCGGTCGTCTCTTCACCGGTCTGGGCGGCGTCGTCCCAGGTATCTTCATCGTCGCCGGTGTCGGCGGCGGCCCCCGGCCCTCTCCCTCGGAGGCGGTGTCCCGGCCCTCTTCCTCATCGTCGGGCGACTCGGCGGCGGCCTTCCGGGGCTGCTCGTAGTCCTCCCGAAGTCCTTGTTGGCCTCTCTCGCTTCTTCGTTCGGCTCCTGGGCTTAGAAGTGTTGCCCGACATGTTTATTTTTGCACTTCATTAAAAAGAGGCAACAAGTTAGTACAAAAGTGAACCAAAAAATTCGGCATGACCTTTGCTATTTTTTCTACGTAGGAGTGCCCATTTCTCAACCGAAACGGAAGTTAATCAACGCTTCGGGAGAAATGGGCAACTCAATGAAATCCCTGCAAAAATATCCACCATATACACCATATATCCACCATATACACCATATATCCACCATATCCACCATATCAGTTTGTACTACAAACCAGAAACCTGGAGCACTACAACAAATTAACCTGGAGTACTACAAACCAGAAACACGGAGCACTACAACACCATATAGTTCCTATTTTTTTTAACCCGGAGCACTACAACAAATTAACCCTGAAGCATCTACAATACATCAAACAAAACCTGGAGCATCAGTACAGGAGGCATTATTAACCTAGAGCATCAATACAACAGATATTATTAACCTGGAGCATCTACAACAAATTAACCTGGAGAATCTACAATACATCAAACAAAACCTGGAGCAATCACCTGGAGCACTACAACAAACCTGGAGCATCTTTTTAACCAACTGTTAGCATATTTAGTGCAGCCAAGGCAGTAGCTAATGACTTAGAAAAATGACTTCAATAGTAGGCAGTAGCATTTCATTCAAAATCAACTAGGCAGTATCATTTCATCATTAGCTTGTTCATTTTTTCATTTGTATTAAAAAACCTATTGCATTGTATTAAAAAACCTACTGCATTGTTCATTTTATTGAACCATGTACATCAACAGAGTAGTAGCAGCTTCATTTTAATTTTCATTTAAACAAACTTCATTCTTTTTCGAGAGAGAACTTCAAGAACTTTATTAGCTCTACTGCATTTTCTCAACGAACACAGTTCATATATACTATATATATACTGTATATATACTGCAACCATCTATGCATTTAATCATGTATTTAATTAGTGGTCATATGTGAACTAAAACCATCTATTTAATCAGTGGCCAAAGGTGAACTAAAACCATCTACATTCAAAACATTACCTAGCAGTAGTAAATTTGTATCTACATTCACTAACTACATTCAAAACCTAAATCAACCAATTCACTAACTGCATTCACTAACCAATTTGTATCTGCCAATTCACTAACTACATTCAAAACCTAAATCAACCAATTATTTGTATCTACATTTCTCTGCCAATTCGAATTTAGAAAATGAGCATGAGCTATTGCTAACATAGCATTACCTACCAATAGCTAGCATAGCATTACCCAGCAGTAGCAAATTTAAATCACCAAATTATATCAACTAAATAAACCTACTGCTAGCTACTCGCTGCTACTTTATCAACTAATTAAAATTGTCCTAAAATTGTATAATTGTTTACCTGCAAAACACAAGAGACCAATTAATTGTTTACTGCAAAACCAATTAGCTCTAGTGCAAGCAATGAATTAAAAAAAACAGCAACCAATGAATTAAAAAAATAGCAAGAACTTTCTACATCTAGCTATGGAGCCCCTGAATTTCATCACATAGAAAGAATATAATGCCATAACCAAGAAATTAGCTACTGTTAGGATCATGGCAATTCTTTGATGGCTTGGATGGCTTGGATCATGGCAATGCAAACAACAAGAACATGAGACAATACAAAATCTGACCAATGTTGCCCTTCTTCTCCGAAATTCGGGCACAAGACAGTGGGGAGGGGGACAAGGGAGTGGGGAGGGGGAGAGGGACTCTCACCGAACGGCGGCGGTGGCAGGGCGCGGTGGTGATGGCGTTGTACGTCCTCCTCCTCTGCGGCGGCGGCTCGGGCTGCGCGTCCTCCTCCTCGATCTGCGGTGGCGGCTCGGGCTTGGGCGTCCTGCTCGGCGGTGGCGTGCCCGTCCTCCTCCTCCTCCTCCTCGGCGGCAGCAGCGCTAGGTGGCGGCGTGGCGGTCCTCCTCCCTCCTCCTCTGCGGCGGCGGCTCGGGCTCGCGCGTCCTCCTCCTCGATCTGCGGTGGCGGCTCGGGCTTGGGCGTCCTGCTCGGCGGTGGCGTGGCCGTCCTCCTCCTCCTCCTCCTCCTCGGCGGCAGCAGCGCTAGGTGGCGGCGCTTGGCGGTGGTGGTGGTTGCAGTGGCGCTAGGGTTGTCGGGGAAGGAAACTGCTGTTGTGAGTGTGGGGAAGAAAGGGTCGATCGATATTTCACCAAGTGTCTAAATTCTGTGGCGCACCCCTCCACGTGCGCCACAGAATTAAGCATTCTGTGGCGCACCAGCTCTGACATGCGCCACAGAATCCCTTAATTCTGTGGCGCACCTAAAGGGGCGTGCGCCACAGAATTTAGGCACTTAGCAAAACAAAATGGTTTACTTGCTGTGTACCGACGGTTACTTAGCACTAGCCCGGTGGTTAAGGTCAATGTTAGCCCATTAGTACCCAGGTTCGAACCCCGGCTGCCACACAATTTTTCTTCCTTTTTTTCACATTTTAGTTACATTTCAATAAATAACACAACATTATTTAGTAATTAGTAGAGTATTATAAATTAATTGTCTCATACAAACATGTACGTTCTTGTTTCTCTCACACACACATGGATGTACTTGTCTAACACACACTCACACACACATGTGATAGACCAAAAAAAGATCTTCTTCGTCCCGGCTTCGAGCTCTAGCTAGCGTCTCTTCGCAATCTTCTTGCCCTTTCGGTTGTTGGCGGTTGAATACTTTATGCCGGCCACCTTGAGATTTCTTCGCGTGAACGGACAACCTTTAGAGGGTAGGGAGGTCTTCCTTCTTACTTTACTAGTAGTAGGCATGTCGAAGTGCCTGTCGAATTCCTCCTCCATGTTCGGGTCACTGTTCTTGTCCAAGTCTTCCTCGTTGGCGTCTCCTTGCATTCCTATGATGCTCCTCTTGCCTCGACGGATCGGTGATGAAGAAGCATTGGTCAACTTGGCTACCGAGTACCCATGGCTCATTTTTCGCGGATGCGTTCTTCGATTTTGCATCGGGTATAACCATGGTTGTGAAATATCGGCCTTCTTTTTCGACCTTCTTGGCCCATCTCACACGAAACATTGGCACCGTCTCTCCACGAGTAATTGAGCTCCCATATCTCCTCGATCCTTCCAAAAAATCTTTCATTGACATTAGTCTCGTCATCGGCGTATGACAGCATAGTTACTCCTGAGTTTTGATTTTCACTATTTCTGTCCTTCTCCTCGGTGTAGAATCTGTAACCGTTGATGTCGTACCCACGATAGGTCCTTACGTTATGCGCGGGTCCCTGTGATAAGGTGTATATGAGTTTTTCATCTTCGGTAGAAGGCGTATTTCTCCGTGCTTCAAGCGAGTTGTGTTTGCTTGAACCAACGCGTGAAGCTGGAGTTGTGCTCTTTGGTTACGTCTCCCATCTTCCTCGGCCGGCCCATATCGATGTAATTCTGCTCGACCATGCTTTTGTGCTCTTGCACGAAAGGTTCGATCAGTTTTAAGTGTTGTAGCGCGACCCGGTGAGCCCTGTCAAAGTCGTCGCGTCGATTTTCAATGCCGACATGGACTGAGCGGTAGCCCTCGCGGTGACCGACTCTAGCGAGCCTCCCGAGGTGTGTCCTGGGGGGTAGACCAACATGATCCTCGTCGTCCTCGGTGCTTAGATAATTCGGCGAAGGAGATGCACTCGTAGGTTAGAAACCCCTTGGCCATGCTTGCGTCCGGACGGGCCCTATTGCGAACGTATCCTTTCATGACACCGTTCGCCTTTCGAAAGGCATCATGTTGTGGAGGAACGTTGGGCCGAGCTGCTTGATGTCTTCAACGACATGGAGAAGGAGATGGACGCATATATCACGGAATGCAGGCGGGAAGTAAATCTCGAGCTCACATAGTATCACCACGATCTCATCCTGTAGCATCTTGAGCTGCCTCACGCCGATCGACTTCCTGGTGATAACGTCAAAAAAGTTGCATAGACCAAACAGCGTATCACGGACGTGCTCGTCCATTATGCCTCGGATCGCAACGGGAAGTATCTGCGTCATTAGCACGTGGCAATCGTGAGACTTCATCCCGGTGAACCTCTTCTTCGCTACGTCCAGATATCTGCTTATATTCCCCGAGTAACCGTGAGGAACTTTCACTCCTAGGAGGCACCTGAAAAACTGCTCGAGCTCCTCCGGACTCGTTGTGAAGCAGACAGCGGGAAGCTGCACCACGTTCTTCTTAGCCCTTTTACGGAGACGTTGAGTCCCTTCCGTCTGATCATCATCATCATCATCATCGTCAGTATCGGGGCTTGAAGATCTTTCCTGATGCCAAAATGTTTAAGATCGTATCTTGCTTTCGGTCCATCCTTGGACTTTTCTGAGTTGCAAAGAGTGCCAAGCAGACTCTCGGTAACGTTCTTCGTAATGTGCATGACATCGAGGCTGTGGGGCGTGTGGAGGACCTTCCAGTACTCCAAGTCGTGGAAAACGAGACCTCGCTTTCCATACACCGAGCAGCGGCTCGGCTTCGGTCGCTTCTTTCCCGGCGCTGGGCACTCCTTCCAATTTTTCAGAAGATCATCGATTTCTGCGCCGCTCCTCGGGCGTGGGGGTCCATCGGGCTCATCTTTACCATTGAACATATCACCGCGTTTTCTCCACGGGTGATCCAAGCGAAGCCACCTTCGAGCACCTGGGTAGACGGTTTTCGAGGACCCGGGATCCCTTGGTAGTTGTAGATGCGGGGTATCGTCCATGCACTTCACACAGCCGTTGAATCCGTGGCCCACCCGGCGGATACATATGCGTAACCGGGATAGTCCGTGACCGTCGTGATCAACGCGGCTCTCATATCGAAATAAGTTCTAGTGTAGGCGTCCCACGTACGGGGTGGCGTCTTCCACAACGTGTCTAACTCCTCTTTCAGCAGCCCGAGATACAAATGCATGTCGATGCCTGGTTGTTTCGGCCCCTGAATGAGAATACTCAGGTGTATGTACCTTTGCTTGGTGCACAGCCACGGGGTAGGTTGTAAGGCCATACAAACACGAGGCCGGGTGCTATGCGTGCTACTCGGTTGCCGAACGGATTGAGTCCATCGGTGCTCATACCCAGCCTGATGTTCCTTGCGTCGCCCCGAACCTAGGGAAGGCGATGTCCAATGTTTGCCACCGTTCGGCGTCCGAAGGGTGTGTCGACATATAGCCCATCTCCGGATCTTCTTCGGGCTTCGCCTTTCCGCGTGCCATTGCATGAGCTTTGTTTCCTTAGGGTCCACGAAATACCGCTGCGGACGGGGAGTGATAGGAAAGTACCATACCACCTTTCGAGGTACCTTCTTGTTCCCAACCTTGTACCGTCCGTGGCCACACACCGGACACGTGGTTCTGTCCTTGTACTCGCACCTATAAATCACACAATCATTAATGCGGGCGTGGTATTTTTCGTGCGGTAGGTCAAGGGGACACACGACTTTCTTGGCCTCCTCGGTACTACTTGGCAATGTGTTCCCCTCCGGGAGACGATCGTGCCAGAATTTTAAGTTCTTGCTTGAAGCTGGAATCGGTCCACTTGTTCTGCGTCTTCATCCGCAGGTAATCAAGCGTTACATGCAAGCGCGTATCCTGCGGACGACACCCGGGAAAGATCGGAGTCATCCCGTCTTTCTCCATTTGCGACAGCTTGGCTCTCTCTCTAGCTGCAACTCTATCGTTGCTCGTCTCTCGGAGGAGAAGATCTTGAACATGAGAGTCCCGCAAGGCCGAAATTAGCGGGGTCGCGCCGGAATCTTCTTCTTCATCATGATGATGTTCTCCGCCGGCATCTTCTTCTTCATGATGATCTTCTCCGCCGACTTCTTCTTCATGATGATAGTCCCCGTCGGCATGATGATAGTCTTCTTCATGAAGATAGTCATCTCGCTCGACATGGTCTTCATGCGCACCATTTGATGGGGCCGGCCGCGCCTGGTTGTCTTGCATGAAACCGCGCCTCGGCAGGTGCTCCTCCGGTTGTCCGGAATCAGGGTTGATCCAGCGCTCGAGTTTGCATGATCGACACGGACATCTTATCTGGCGCCTATTGTTCCGAATCATGTCCTCCTTCGCGTCTATCTTGTATCTAGAGATTCGAGCGGAACTCATCGAGAGGACCATGCTTGCCTGCAAATGGTATACATAGAACAGGAAATTAGAACCGCACCAAATGCACACACATGCATGGGCCGTACCTCTCCTCAAGGTATTACATGGAGCGGAAAAATTCGGCATGACCTCTCCTCAAAGTAGGACATATGGGTAGTGCAAAACTTGCCGAAACGGAAATGAATCAACATTTCGGCAAACATCCATGCACCACACCGACACACACAAGCGCTTCACCTGCAACAAGCATCCATACACACGACGGCCACACAAGATCAACAAGCATATGCATGTCTCCTCCAAGCATATGTATGTCTCCTCCAACTACTCACCTTCTAGATTCGATACCGAGACGAGACCGCGATCGATGAGTTCGAGAGGAGGAGAGAGTATGGAGAGCCTTCTCCTCAACTCCAATTAAGTATCAACCAAAGTAAGTGCAATAAATACCCAAGCAAGTGAAAAGTAGAGTCAAAATGGTATGAGAGAGAAGGGGGGACGAGCTAGATGGAGGAAGAAGAATGACTTGTGTAGTGTGGTAGGTGGGAGGTTGGCTCACTTTTGTAGATCTGGTTCGCTAATTCTGTGGCGCACCGAACAAATGCGCCACAGAATACCTTATTTCTGTGGCGCACGAGCCAAGCTGCGCCACAGAATAGCTTATTTTTGTGGCGCACCGTGGCTGTGCGCCACAGAATAGCTTATTTTTGTGGCGCACCGTGGCCGTGCGCCACAGAATATCTTATTTTTGTGGCGCACTGCGGTATACGCGCCATAGAAATAGTAAAACCAATGATTGGGGGTGTCAGCTGGTGGGGCCCACCAAGTTTTTGTGGCGCAGGGTTCTTTGGTGCGCCACAAAATTAAGCTATTTTTGTGGCGGACCTTGCCTGGTGCGCCACAAAAAAAGTTTCTGTGACGCATATTTAGTGGTGCGCCACAGAACTAAGCTTTTGCCTATAAGGGTTTTCCTACTAGTGGCAGCAGCTTATTTCTTCTCAACCTCACCCGATGGCAGTGCAACCATCTTCCCTTTTCTCCTGTACAACTCAAAATAGTCAGAATTTCGAATTTTCAGATATTTATGATATAGTATGGTTAACTCCACATATTTACAACAGATTTGCAGATCAAATTATATAATGCCAGTTAGTTGGGTTACGGGCCGGTACCTCAGTAATAACCATCGAGCGATGCCGTTACAGGCGGAGGAAGTGTGCAGGCTGAGGCAGTAGCCGAAGAGTACCGCCAAGCCGAGAACGCAGATCCACAATACAACAGTCACCTCACCGGCGAGGAGAAAGGAAAAGTTGAAGAGCATGAATGTCGAGAAGTAGCTCCAGACATGGACATCTCCACTAGGACAATCCAGCCCAAGGACGACCACGCCTCCAGCCTGCCGCCGCGAGGGTTTGAGTGTGCAGATGATGATGACCGGGACATAGGAGCCGAGCAGCAATGGCAGGATTACCAAAACAAACTCTAGGGGAGACGTCTGGAAAAGAGCGCCATCGGCGGCCATGATGCAGAGCCGGCACATTCCACAGGCTGAAAACACGAGCGCGAGGAAGATGAGCAGACCCAGTTCACCAGCGAGCTTCTCCTGCGCCTCTTTGGAAGAGGGGGCGGCGGCTGCGGCCTTCTTAGATGAAGATGCCCCTTGCTTCCCAAGGGCGACATGGATGGTGACGGGTGCAAGGATGAGGAGTGCCATCATCAGGATGCCAACAGACTCTAAGCTGTAGCCCGCGACTAGAAAGACCAGCGGCAATGCGCTTGTGGAATACGCAAGCGCGAGGAGCATTATCGAACCCAATTCACGCGTGAGCTTCTTCCGCGCCTCTTGGACGGTCGCTGCAACCTTCTCAGAAGCCCTGTGGTCGGCGAGGGCGTGTCCGAACACGGCGGCAGTCCAAATAGAATCGAGGTACATGATGACTCTCCCGGTCGCGCGGCTCAGGAGAGCTTCCACGGCCATGGCCACGACGGCGGCGTAGGTTAAGCGGATGAAGAGGCGCGCCTTACGGTTGCGGGTGGCAGGGGAGAGGACGCAGACCGCGGAGTGGAAGTAGGCGGAGAACAGCAGCGAGAGCATCCGCATGTCACCGCCGGAGCACAGCAGAACGACGGGAAACAACGCCGCCAGACCCACCGATTGGAAGAAGAAAAGGTAGATCAGCGACATGGCGTTCTTTCTCTGCTCCGGGGCGTCGGTGGCCCGGATCTTGCCGGAGGCGTCCGCGTGTTCCACCATCGGGGCAAAACTGCTTGTATGTCAGATTTTGCTGAGATAGGAAATCAAAAGATAGGCGTAAGAAACCGGCCGGGACGTGTTGCGCGTGCGCGTGAGCGTGAGCGTGTCCACCACCGGGCGTTCAGCAGCCAGCGTTCTGACGGCTCCCACTCATCAACATTTAATTAGACGCATTCGCAAAAAGAAAAACATTTCATTAGGAGACGCGCACGATTAGAGTCGCACAGACATCCATCGATTGAGTTTTCTTTCCTTCTCACCTCTCCCCAACCAGCCGTCTCATTCCTCTACCCAAACCAAACCCTGAAAACGAGGAGATCCCCGTTCGCCGCCACCCAACCAAACCCACCCCAGGCACGGCGAGATCCGGCCGCGTCGTCTCGCCGGAGCATCCGTGCCAGGCGCTCCGTCCACCTCCCGGAGCAGATGGCCGCCAAATTTCTGCCGCAGATACATCCCAGGACGCCCCGCGCCCGACGGTAAGCCACCAATCCTCTCCAACTCCTTCCTGCCCGGAGAGCGCAGGAAATCGCCATTTTCTCCCTACTGCTCTGCTTTTCGATCCTAGGAGCCAGCCCGCGTTTCCCTTCGCCATCCTGGGAGCGCACGATTTTCTTCTTCTTCTTACTGCACTCGGAATCTTGAGTAATCCCGGGAGCCAGCCACCACCCGTATGTAGATTCATTACTGCCTCTACATCCACTGCAACCAAATGGTTCACAATCTCCCCTACCTATACAGCCCGTAACAATCATCATGTACCAACTGCTACTATGCTTGTATATATTCAGATTCAGGTCACAAATCACCAAGCTTCTCACCCAACTGCCCCTGCTCAGGTTGCTGCTGCTGCTCCCAGCGTCCGTGTCGCCCAACTGCCCCTGCTTTCTTCGATTGTCGCGGAGAGACCTAGCCCTCGGGCCACCGTCATCCGTCGACCTCGCCGGACCAGGAGAAGATGGCGCCAAGTTCCTGCCGCCGCCGGAGGCAGCGGCATCCATACCTTCCCCGCGCCCAACGGCCCTGCCCGGAGGGCGCCGCACATGGCCATCTTTTTACTGCTCTGCTTTCGATACTGGGAGCCTGCACGCGTTTGTACATTCATTTCCACCGCACTAACATGCTAGCCAGTCAACTCCTAAATCAAATGGTTCAGAATGTCCCCGACTGTATAAAGCTCGTGACAATCAGGCCAAGCAACTACAGGTATGCTTGTTCCGATTTGACCTCACAAATCACCAAGCTTTTCACGCTAGCTGCACCTATGCTTCTTCCAGAATGTCCTCGCTAATTTGGTTCTACCACCTGTTAGTTGCAGTTTACTAGTAGCAACTTCCTGCTCAGTTTTCCTCTACTTGACTTGATCATTAGATGCTCTCTCAAGTTGATTGCCTAATGTCTTGCTTTTATCTATAATACATCAAAATCATTGCTAGGTTGAACCCATATCAGTTGGTACCATAATATTGTTTATTTTGCTCAGAGACTAGTAATGGGTTGGTCTTTATTTACTAGACGGCCATCTCGACTCCATGTGCTTGACTATATGGCTCTGTTTAGTATGCTACTAGCTAGACGTCGTCTATTTGGACTTCCTTCTGAATATTATTGTTTTCTTTTGCTGACCATGTTCTGCTCTTTTTTTGAGGATAACGAGGGGGGCTAAGCGGCAGCGGTTACCTCCTTCTTCGGCTCCATGTGCTTAGGTAAACTTTCTGGTTCCAATCAACCCGATGACGTTACTGTGTTTAGATCCAACTATATATGGTGGCTGTTTAATTACTACTTGGTCATGTCACTAATAAGTTCTGCTGTAATTCGTTCTTTGCTTCATGCTTCAGGTCAATAAGGACTTCAATCAAATCACAGCCTCTTCGTTTACATTGTACATGTCCATCAGCATGTTCATGTTATTTACTTTGATGTAAGGATCAGATTTACATGTCCGTGTCCATGTTAATTTCTAGCAAATGTATGCATGCGATTCCTATTCTAGCAAAGATTGGTTACAACTATCATCTATCTTGCTAGCTTTCAACTTGCTTGCACTTGTGATAAATTCCTTTCCTGTACTGATTTTTGATGTTTTTTTCACAATGCAAGTTTTACAAGGCTGGGAGCATAGCAGAAGGCTTGTGTCTGATGCATGACCGGAGGGTGGAAGAACAACAAGGGAAAGCTGTACTCCTCTTTTTTTGTCCAACCAGAATTTGAATGGGTGGGTTGTAATTCTTGTGGCCTTTTATTTCTGACGCCAAATCTGGAATGGTGGGTGATAGCTTGTAATGCTTCAGACTAACGTCTGTTTGGTTCTTGGGTTGTGCTGTTGCACATCTTTTGACTGTTGTTTAAATTGTCATCTGATTGTCCAAAAATTCGGGTCTGGATCATTGTGAAATGTTCTGACAACGTTAACTGCTACTTTTTTCCCAAATAGGTCAGTGTCGATCGGAGTAGTGGGCCGAGCATGAAGTGGCATAAGTTGGATCTCCACATGAACGTACATGATTCAGCTAGCTAGGCTCACGAGAAGTAAAATAAAGTGAAGCTAGCTAGCTCGCCTGTACTGGATGGGCTCTGGGTCGCTAGTAGCTTGCTACTGTAAGTAGCTCTCTCGCCCAGATGTATCGCGGTACTAGCTCTCTCCCGCCAAAGCGTTTAATAAAAAGGGTATTCGTCAGCTGTCTCCGAGTGCGAGAACGGAAATTCGAGTTCCCAACACCAAGACCAGGCTAAACATGTACATGGAAGCCCCAGCTGATCCTCCAATAATCTTTTATTTATTGTGTAAGGCGTACTCCGGAGCACACACGGATAAACAGCCGATCTTCCCATCTTTCTTTTCATTTGGTAAGGTAGAATTAATCAATACACAAACACCCTATCATTCAAGCATACGAAAGATAATGTTCCAAAAAAAGAGCACCCCACAGAAATACACGCTCTTGAGTCATGGATCATTGCTAAGCAAGAACATTATTTGTCGACAACATATATATGGCTTGGAAGAAGATTGATGATTACTAAGGGTCGTGGTGCTGCCACAACCGCCACGGACCTCCTCACCGGCGAGCATTGATCAGCGGACACCTCTGTTATTTGGATTAATCTTGGTCTCCATGTCTAGGCGAGGTTGAGGATGGAGACGCACACAGAAAACACCCCTGACAACTTAGTTGCGATACGACGCACCCTTGAGGTGATCGGGGAGGCGCCACCATGTCCTTCCAAGGGCCGGCCTATGATAGCCTTACGAGGGCTATCGACCCATGAAATCGCTGGACGAGAAATTTGGGTGCCAGCACGATGAAAGTTTGTGTGTGCCGAAGAATGACCGGAAAAGCCGATGGGGCGGAGAACGGAGGAAAAGCCGTTGAAAGATAAATCGGGCAGGAAAACTCCCAAAACTTCGACGCGCGCCATAGCCTTACGTGAACGGGCACGTAGACCATGGACTTTTTGAACAACGTAGAACCCTAAAACGCCAGCAGAATGGCGAGACGACACATGAAATTCTATGCACGCGATATTGATATGCAGGACTTGACTTCATACACGAAATAAAGATGTGCTCTACTATAATAGCATATCCTATGATAGGTAGTTGCCGTCCCTAGGCACGAAATAAGGTGGCTATCATTTCATGTGTACAATAATGGCATCGACATCACAAAGCCACGCGGAATCACGAGGGATGCATAACGCGCGGCTACCAGATGTCATGTGTAATGATGTGCAATAACCTATTTTTCGGCCGCGTTTGGCACGTCTGGATTGCGCGGCCGTTTTTCGGCCCGCAACCAAAAACCCGCAAGCGCAGGGTTTATCCAAATCCTCTGATAATTCTCAAATGTCGCAACATAATCATGCAAAATAGATTGTTCAAAGTACTCAATCCTACATGCAACACGGCCTCAAAAGAAGATTGAACATCACCTCATGAAAGAGGGAAGTGATCAGCGGGTCATCAAGGGCGGGACTTTCGTCGACCACCTTGCGCGCATCAGCCTGCTCCGACGGCTTCGCAGCCTTCTTTGGAGCCGCGCGCCGGCGCCGCGGCCGACACCTTGCTGCTCGGCCGCTTCACCCGCTTGGCCGGAGCGGGAGGGGCAACTTCTACCACTTAAACTATTAAACAAGTCCATATATACTAGCATCTCTCAACTTAGTTTTCTGTAAGCTAGTAAACCTTAGATTGTGATCATTAAAAGCATTCACGAATAAAATCTTTTTTCTAGCTCTCCTAAACCCCTAGGATTCCAAACATACCCTCCATACAAATAAAAAATAGAAGCATAGTCATTACTTTTCTCTCCAGCTGAACCAAAAAAATAATATGGAAGGGGCTTTTTTAGGCCGAACATTTATTCAAACAAGCATAATACTCCATCCGTTTCATTCTATAGTGCCTATAGTTTTTTGGCTCGGAAATTAGCACAAGAGTGTTCTTTACACAAGACCCCATAGATTAACGAGATCAGAGTAAAATGAGGGAAATCGGTAACTTCCTTAATTAACATAACAAATCCCATAAATCTCTCTGGTTGACTCTCCATATATGTGCAGTCAAGTTATATTAAGGAAATAAAAATATTGCTTCCTAAATCTAAGGAATCGTTGGGATCATGTATTAGGAATCTCAATTAATTGTTTCCTTTTTGTATGGATTTTTTTCACGCATGTAGAGGGGGTAATTGAAAAAGAGCCAAGCTACAACCTTATATTTTGAAACAAATGCCAAAAATCTATAGGCATTATAGAAAGGAACGGAGGGAGTATAAATTTTAGATTCCTAGCACTATCAGAATTGTCCTGCGACTAAGAGCAAGTACAATAATGTACAGTCAGCAGGCTATAAGACTTAAAATAATATTGTTTTGCTGAGTTGGATGAGAGAGAAGAGGAGAGAGAAGAGAAGCAGGCTACAAGATAATAACCAGCTGCAGCGCGTGCTCCTAGGCACTTTGTGAGATTGCAAGGTGGGTCATATGCATACAAAGTAGTTAATACTTGTATCTAACTATTGTATGAGCTGACTACAAGTAGACTATAAATGACATGGCAAAAACATATAGCCAACTGCTGACTTTTCTATTGTTCTTGCTCTAAGATGGGCTCTGGGTCGCGAGTAGATTGTTGCAGTAGCTAGTACTACTACACTAGCTCTTTCGCCAAGATGCATCGAGGCACTAGCTCTCTCCCGCCAAAGCATTAAAAAACTGGGCATTCATCAGCTGTCTTCACGTGCGAGAACGGATTCGAGTTCCAGCCACCGAAACCAGGCTACACATATGTACATGGAAGCCCCAGCTGATCCTCCAATAATCTTCTACTTTATTGTGTAAAGGCTACACACATGTACATGGGAGCCCACACGGCGCAGATAAGCAACCGATCTTTTCCCATCTTTTTTTATTGGGTAGGAGCATCTCCAGCCGCGTCCCCCAAAGGAATTTGGGGCGCGTCGGACAAAAAAGCGTTCCCAGCCGCGTGTCCCAAAGCCTTTTTTTGTCCGACGTGGCCCAATACGGTGTCCGGCGCCCCGAGCCCGTCCCTGCTACACAGGGGACGCTCCGGGCACGCCGGACACAACGAAAAGCGATGCGAGGAGTGGTGGCACCTACGCGTCAGCGGCACATTGAAGTTTAACCTAACCGTCGCCTACCTCGCAATGGAAGTTATTGGCGCGCAGCGACGGTGCAGTTCCGACAGAGGTGCAGCGAAGCGTCTCATCACGCCTAGCTCTGCGTGCCAGCGTTAATGAGCGCCACTGCTCCCAGCCTCCCTCCGACCTATAAAAAGGGTCGCTCTCTCATCGTCCCTCACACACGCACTTCCCGCGCCTCTCTCCCCAACCCTAGCCACCACCATATCAAGAGCCGACGCCATGGCTAGTAGAGGCGGAGGCCGAGGTCGCGGCCGTGGTCGTGGTCGTGGTCGTGGCCGCGGCAGAGCTGCACGTTCGCCGTCGCCTGCGACGCCCTCGTCTTCATCGTCGGACCTTCAGGAGGAGGAGCGGGAAGTGCTGTTCGAGTTCGTTGGCGTCCTCAAGGGCGACCCACTCGGCATCCAGAGGTTGCCGGACAAGTTCGCCGACTTCGTTGCTGGCGGTGGATTGTGGACGTGATATTCGACGCGCGCGGCAAGATGTACCTCCACACCGGCTGGGATAAGTTCGTGCGCTACCACCACCTCGAAGCCAGCTTCGTGCTCACGTTCTCCTACCTTGGCGAGGCCGACATGAGCGTCAAGGTGTTCGACGAGACGCGCTGCCACCGGCACTACCACGGTGACATCACCAAGGAGGACGACGATGAGTGTTGTTTTTTCGCAGCGAAAATAGGCACGGAGTTTTCTGGATGTTCTTCCTCGAAAGGAGCAACATGGCTATCATCACCAACTAGATTTTCCAGTTTGGGTGACTGGGAGTGCCTGGGAGTGTTCTTTCTTGGCAGCGAACACACGAAATCTGCGATGCTAACACTAATTAGGTTTTCCTCATTTTCCAATGTTTTAAATTTGTGTCAACCATGGTTCAAACTATGTATTAGTTTGTGGAAACCGTTCCAAACTGTTAAAAATGTGCACCACTATAATGGCACATTCTATGATAGGTAGTTGCCGTCCCTAGGCACAAAATAAGGTGGCTATCATTTCATGTGTACAATAATGATGTCAACGTCACAAAGGCACACGGAATCACATGGGATGCATAACGCACGGCTACGAGATATCACAGTTCTCCATGTCCTCCTCGCCGCTCACCGTGGGGCTTGAAGGATACCTCTCCAGCGTGAATAACCAGTTCCACAATTATAGGCACTGTGTCTTGGGTGGGAAAATGTGCGACCGAATGGGAGAGCACGGCTGGAAACGGTGACGCGAGCGGGAAATGGTGCACGCGAGCGGGAGGGCCGAAACAACAGGTGCGGCAGGAAAATGGTAACGCGACCATTATGCTCCGATTAGTTACGTTGGTCGCTATTAAGCCACTGTTAAAGATGTGCACCACTATAATGGCACATTCTATTATAGGTAGTTGCCGTCCCTAGGCACGAAATAAGGTGGCTATCATTTCATGTGCATAATAATGACGTCAACGTCACAAAGGCACACGAAATCACAGGGGATGCATAAGACGCGGCTACGAGATATCGCGTGGAACGATGTGTATTTTTAAATCCTAAATTTTTCTTTAATAAAGTGTTCTTTTTTGCTCGATTTGAACCTGCGCCCCGGATCAAACACCAGATAATCTTATTGGGCCCAAAATTGTTTCTCGTGGTTCGAACCCTTTTCCTACACACGTACTACTGAAGAAAAGTACGTAGGAAAAAAAGACAACAATTGAAAACCTAAATTCTCGGTAGATTTTCGTCGACACCTTCTTCACGTCGATTAATTGGCACATGATGACTTGGATGTACCTAACCCATGCATGCGCGTATTAGAGCATCTCCAGTCGCGTCCCCCAAACCGTCCCCCAAACCGCGCCGGATTGAGCGTTTGGGGGACGTATTTTGCTCGTGCCGCGTTTGGGGGACGTCGCTCCCCAGCCGCGTCCCCCAAACGCCGCCCCCAAATGAATATTTGTGCAGGAAAATAAAGGTTTTCATTCAATTTTGATTATATATTACAAAGTTTGAATGAAAACGGCTAGATTTCATCTAAACCTAGGCTACTGACCGCCCGGCGGCGCGTTCGACGGCCCCGCCCCGTCGTCGCCTCCCCTACGCCACAGCTCCTCCTGCGCGCGCCTCCTCTCCTTGCGTTCGGCGGTGGCCAGACGGTGCCGCTCCCGCCGATAGTCCTCCTCCGCCCTCCCCTGCTGGGCCGGCAGGAGGGAGAGCTCGACGGCGCGACGAATCTGCGCCTCTTCGCGGGCACGGGCGTCGTCCTGGAGCTTCTTCTCCGACTCGAAGGACTCGACGAGGGCGCGTTGCTGATCGGCCGTCTCGTCCGGGTTCGGGGCGTCGTCGTCGGACCAGTCGAACTCGTCGTCGTCGTCGTCGTCCTCCACCTCGGTCTCCTCCACCTCGGCCTCCTCCTCCATTGGCGCCTCCTCCTCCACATCTGTTGGCGCCTCCATCATCGCCGCCGCAAACGCGTCGGCCGCCGCCAACTGCTCCGCCCGCCTCCCCCATAGCGCCGTAAGCACCGACTCCCGCTGTCGACGCTCCTCCGTCGTCGCCTGCTGCTGGAGCTCGATCGACTAACGCCGCCGGCGCTCGATCGAGTCACGCCGTTCACGGAACAGCGCCTGCCGCTCATCGCGCTGGCGCCGGCGCTCGTCGGCCCATCGCTGCTCCATGTCCTCCCGGAACCGGCGCCGTCGCGCCTCTTGTCCCGTCGAGGCGTCGAACGCCGCAACGGTGTCGCACTCGCTGCTCTGCCACGCGCTGCCGCCGCCGCGGCCTCCTCGGCTGCGGAGGCGAGGGCGGAGAACGCCGCAAGATCTGCCGCCCGCTGCGCCTCACGCCGCCGGCGGGCCTCCTCCTCGAGTGCCTCCTCGAGTGCCGCACGCCGCTGCCGGCTCGTCAATGGAGGAGACGGCGGTGGAGGGAAGTGGCCATCGCCGGGGCGGTTCGCCATTGCCACGCGGTGATGGAGGAGACGGCTGTGGAGCGACGAGGGCTGTGTTTGTTGCCGGCGGGGTGTGGTGGCTACCATTGATGAGCCGGGAGACCTTTTATAGACGCCGGCGTCGGGAAGAAAGCGCGGGAACGGACGAGAAGAGGCGGGAAGATCGCGCGGGAACGGGCGGTGGCGTGCGAACGCCGGCGACGCGTGGAGGCCGCGCAGCACCGACGCGACGTCTCGCCTGCCCCTCCGTCGCCATTAAGGCAAAGATGCCGCCGTGTGTCCACTGCGCGCGAATAACTTCCGTCGCGAGGTAGGCGACGGTTAGGTTAAAATTAGCGGTGCCGCTGACGCGTCGGCCCCGCCACTCCCCGCCTCGCTTTTCGTTGTGTCCGGCGTCCCCGGAGCGTCCCCTGTGGGACGGGGACGAGCTCGGGGCGCCGGACACCGTATCGGGCCGCGCCGGACAAAAATGGGCTTTGGGGGACGCGGCTGGAACGCTTTTTTTGTCCGGCGCGCCCCAAATCGCTTTGGGGGACGGTTTGGGGGACGCGACTGGAGATGCTCTTAGGTAGCGCACATGAGACATCGCGGTATTGATTCCACCAAATCTTATTAGCCATGCATTGGCATCAATAATCTAGCTAGACTTCCTATGTGTGTGTCTCGTCGGTAGTCAACACGCGAACAAGAACAACTCCGTTAGGCCATCTCCAACGGTGGCCCGTAAACAGACATTTTGGCTGTGTCCATTTTTTGAGCAAATACAACCCAAATTTATGGTGGGTTTAAGGTCACTGCGGGTCGCGCATCCTTTGGTGGCTCCCAAGTCAGCGAACCAATAGCCTTTTTCATTTTTTTTGGTGGCTACATGCTTTCATTACATTCTGAACAAAATTAGAATAAACTATACTACATTAAGCATCTCTAGTAGTGCCCGTAAAAGTGCGAACCAAAAATGTGGAGTTCAGTGTCCCGAATTTTACGATTTCATCGATTTTAGTCGAGGCGCAAAATAGAGACCGAAAATGCGAACTGCAAAAGAAAATCAAACATCGTGGGAAATATTTTGGCGAAGAACAAGCGAAATGGAACGAATTAGTTGCTTCGATTGAGCTACATTAATACATAATTTACATATTATAGACATAAAAAAGAACTAATCCTACTCGGCGTGTTTAATCCGGGATAGTCACCGGGGCCTCTACGCGCGGCGGAGGAAGAAGCGGATGCGGCGGAGGAAGAAGAAGCCTAGGCGACGACGATGGCGGCGACCTCGAACACCGTCGCCTCCGCGGAGTTCCCGCAGGTGAGGGGAAGCGCCGGCGCGCTGTCGTCTTTGTCGTCGCTGTCGGGACGCGGCGGAAGTGTTGGCAGCGGCAGGCTGCATGAGACGCCAGACGGGAACTCACCATTCCCATCGCGCGTAGCAATGCGCGTCGACCTGCGCACCATCGTGTGAGGCCACTTGCGCGTCGCCCGCTCGCGCGCACCCTCGGAGTGCGTCCACTTCGCGCGGTCTGCCTCGGACCGCAAAACTGGCGGACGAGGCGGCAAGCCTCCGCCGCCGATTCGGCCGCCTCCCCTACCGCATTGTCGTGCGCGCGCCATTGCAAACGGAGGGGAGATCGCGGCGGAGCAGCTAGCGCGACGAAGCGGCCGGAATTCCTCGCCGGAGGGCGAGGTTTTCGCGGCAAAGGAGCGGGTGCGGCGACGGGAGTAGGATTTTGGACCCTACTCCACTCCACGGCATGTATAAATAGGGGACGCGCGCTCACTTTCTCGGGCCCCGAGAAATTTTTACGGGCCGGGCCACCGATTCGGGCTCTGTTCTACGATGCATTCGGCCCGAACCCATAAATCCGCCAGAAAATTTCAGTTCCGGCGGCATTTACGGGTTCTGTTAGAGTTGCTCTTAGGGCCTTTCCATCCTCAGGCTACCTGGCTTGTCCCTCGCCACCTGCCATACCTCCGGCCTCGCCGCTGGAGCTTCCTTGGCCCTCGTCGTCGCCCCGTGATCTCCGTCGCTTCCGCATCGAAAAGTGCGTTGATTTCACCGGCCCTTGCTGCCATCGCCGCTTCGTTCTCTCGGAGCCGCCACGACACCACCTACACGAGGACAAAGGTAGTCTGCATGCGGACCACCTCTTCTCCCTCCGACGCAGCGTGGAGGGCAGCTTTTTGGCGAGTGTCCTCTGCTGCCGCCTGCTCATCCAAGGCCTTTGTTTGAAGGTAAAGCCTGATGATGTTGTTGCCGATGGCTTCCTCGTAGCTCTACAGAGCTCACTGTTGCGCACTCTGGTAGGAATCGAGGAGGACAAGCTGCTCTGCGGTAGTCAACACACACTGGTTATTCTCGTCGCCGACATCGTCCCAGTTCTCCATGTCCTCCTCGCTGCTCACCGTGGGGCTGGAAGGGTACCTCTCAAGCGCGGACTCGCCAATCTGGGCCCAAGTGGTAGGGCGACGGCGAGTCATGGCTATGGCTGTATGGCCTGGCCGAGTCCCCGTCGGCCACAATTTATAGGCACAGTGTCTTGGGTGGGAAAATGTGCGACCGAATGGGAGAGCACGGCTGGAAACGGTGACGCGGGCAGGAAATAGTGCACACGAGCGGGAGGGCCGAAACAACAGGTGCGGCAGGAAAACTTTAATGCCACCATTATGCTCCGATAAGTTACGTCGGTCGCCATTAAGCCACTATGAGGCAGCAGCATCGACCGTTGTCCCCGCAAATGTGGGGCGCCGTTGGGGACGCTGCCACCCTCAAACAAACATGGGCCGCTGGCCTATCCGCGTGCTTGCGCAAACAGACCGATTCAGTTACTTTTAGTGTCCCAAATGCAGTGTCCCATTAGAGATGGCCTTAGTACTTTGTATGGTGTGTTAAAGTTGGGCTAAGTTCTTCCGCTTGCATGTTGGTCATAGAGAAGAAAGACTTACGCCGCATGGTCGTATCCACGCGTCCACGCTCACTGGTTGATGCCCGTCAACCCCTGCATCCGGCCCTCTGGGTCAGCGTCAAGGGGATGTTTCATTTGTTGACGTTTAGTTAAAGACATGAGATATTCTGTTTGAGTATTATATCTAGTATTACTAATTTCCGTTGTTGCATTCATGATTTATGCCGTCAGCGTTTGCCATGATCTCTACATTGACAATGGTAGGGGCCTATGCTGATGGTGGCAATAAACCAGGGTTTGGCTCTTGGGTTCCTTGTGGCCTATCATTTCATGTGTCGCCGTTCAATTTCCTTAGTTTACCCAGCAAACAGCTAAAGCCAATCCTTTCATGTGTCATGTCGTTGTTACATGCCATCATTTTATGCAAGAAATGGTAGTATTACATATCATTTCATGTACCGTCTCATTGTTGTGGCGGAATGGTAGGATTCCTGTGCGTTTGGGCATTTCTTCGTCGATGTTTTTCGCTAGCCATAACTTTTGCATGCGAGCTCCACTCTAGGCAATTCCAGAGGAGTTGGAAAGCTCTCGTTATTGGTCATTATTATTTTCATGTGTAGTGTTGTCGACATGATTTATCGTTTTATACATTAAAGGATAGCTATTCTCAATAAATTTATTTTCCACGAGCCATAACTACTGCATATGAGCTTCAATCAAGGCAAATCCAGAGGCATTAGACAACTCGGGGAGTATGTTCTGGTGTTCTCCCGCCTATTTTTTCGGGGATATATAGTGCACATGTTTGGCATTTTTACGCATGATTTTCCCGCCTAACTTTTCATCCTCGCCTTTTCCCACATAAATTTGGAGACATCATTTCTCGTGCCAGCATGTTTTTGTGTTTCTGTTGTTTCCAATATGTTTTTGACAAGGGCTAACATGCCCACTCTCTGGGGTTTCCCGCCCAAATTTCCGTAGGCATGTCAACGCGATCTACGAGTTGCCAAAGCCGAAGCACCACCAGCACTAGGATCTCCTGTCATCCGCTCCTCATCATCCGCTCCTCACCATCGACATGAGAGAGAGAGATCACCACCACCGATATGTGGTTCGCCATAGAGTCACCCGCGCTCTCCACCTCCGAGGAGGCCGCCCGACATCTGAGATATCGCCCACGACGGGACATGTGCCATGACAGCAAGTCCAACGAAGAGGATATGAAAGGTCTTAGCCAACCAACCAGCACTCAGACAATGGTTGCTCAAGCAATTTGGTCGTCGACTCGAGTGTGGGCGCAGCCTTGGGGAAGGCATGGATATTGGAGCGGCCGCTGTGGGTGTTTGCCTCCGCCGTGTTGCATTGAGGTGTTTGGCTGTCGGCTTTGGCTGCTAGGGTGACTTGGTCGTCGACTCGAGTGGGGGCACGGCCACGGGGCCAGCGTGGTGTGTTCTGTGTAGTATATATGGTTTTCCTTATAAACTTTCCAAAAGAGATTTAATCAATTGAAGGCATTGCCTAGGTTTCAAAAGTGATGCACCATGCAATAGCGTACGTGACGGGCATGCATGCACCACATGGGCATGCATACACGTGAGTGTTATTCCTTTAGAAATTAAATATGCGTGTAAAAATTTAACTTATTATCATTACATTTCAGAATACTAAAGTTGACTTTCATATTAAGAAATACTCCCTCCTTCCCAAATTAGGATGTGTATAGTTTACAGCCAAAGTCAAACTTTTTAAAGTTTGAGCAACTATACACAAAAAGTATCAAAATTTTAAATTTTAAATGCACATAATATGAAAACATATTTCACGATGGTTCTAAAAGTATTAATTTGGGATTATAAATGTTGACACTTTTTTCTATATAGTTGGTCAAACTTTGAGAAGTTTGATTTTATCCAAATATTATAGACATCCTATGCATAAATGCTAAATTAAATATAAGAATAAACTCTCATATGCACCTATGCATGAATGCTAAATTTGATATAATCTCCGGCATCCACGTGAGATGCTCGGCTAGCATGCATCAACTTTCACGCAGGAGAAAACCGGCGATGCAAACATAACAAAACAATTATATTTAGTTATATTTATAGACCGCACTATATTTGTTTGCAATAAAAGGTAGCGAGCAGAGAAAATACCTCTCCTTAATAATCTGAAACTAGTTCCGCAATCATTTACTGAGTTATTTAGTGTGCAGCTGCTGCAAAAAAATGTAAAATCAATCGCATGGTGGATAAACATGATTTCTCCGCGCCACTAGGTGGAGACGATGTTCCGGCTGTCCGTAATCGCTTTTCATGTGTATTATGACACAATACCACGATAAGGTGAAACCCTCTGCATTCCCTCTGCCGCCTCATCGTTGGCCCACTCAGAGCAGGAGCATATCTCGCATGTTGACGACGATAGATACATCGATGAATGACACCATGATGAGTCCGCGAGCTGGAGTATAGGTGTTGTTAGGGTTTATGACAAAGTTTCATGTTTTGGTCCATCTTTTAAGACTGTTTCATGCAGCCAGCCCATCATCGAGTAGAATGTGAAAAAAATCAAGTTGTCTCGGCAGTGCGGAGAGAGATATTTTTGGCGGGCCTCGACCGTACATCATGGGGACGTGCATGCCGTCGAACACACTTGGGCGCAGCAGATGAGATGCACCTAGGAGTGAAAAGTCGATAGCCAGCTGGTGAGGTTTGGTTATCAAAGAAGATAAGATAAGAGAGGCGCTGGAAAGTGTAGAACTGATACCTATCTAGAATGCTCGTGGACCAAGACCATTAGACCAATATGCATGACACCGTATGCCCGTGAGTGTAGTACTAATAGAGCAAGCAAATAATTACGTAGTACCGGTGAATATACACTAATGGAAAAACAGGCCACCAACAAGTCCTAGAACGGTATCATTGGGTTGGGCCGAATAAGCTAGCCCAAATAAACTACCCACACTGGCTGGACATAAGTTGTAGCATTGCATTGCAATGTTTAGTCCCACCTTGCTACTTTAGAGAGGTGGAGACCAACTTATAAGGGGTGCTCTTCATTGTCTTCTAGTTAGTAGTAGCACTAGATGAGGGATGGATTAATAGCGCGTGCGCTCGCGTGAATATTCGCGACTTAAGACTTTGGACGCTTGGCGATGGCGCTAGCCTACCACAAACTATCTTTTTCTATACAACTCTTTTTTTTTTTGCACGGTGGACTCTCATGGGGACCAGGTCCGTGCTGTTACAGAAGATCAAGGCAATTGCAAATCTTAATATTGGAATTTGCTGGAGGACATGGCTGATATGATGTGGCAATGGCTCGGGATGACATTAAGCGAGTGTAATGAATTTACCTTTATCCAATGAGCAACTCATAATAATGATACTGCCGCTATAGTGGGTATAACAGTGACAGGCATGGCAGATCAGAATGAGGTTGGCGGCAAGTCTGTCATCCTCACGGTGGTCGACCGCTTCTCCAAGTACGCGCGGAAAGCAGGGTCAATAATTGTAATTCCTACTTACCCTGTACCCTTCTTGCATTACAAATGGCAAAAATTACAGAGAACATCTGAAAAAGGAAGTCATGTGATTATTAAGATCAAGCATACAGAGTATGAACAAAAACAGACTGCATTTGACGTGCAGCATATCCCTTTGTTTGTACAGGTGCAATTTCCATCAGTTTTAGATGAACACAGCGTTGTCTGACATATACTGCACACAAGATATGATGTGGCAATGGCTCGGGATGGCATTCAGCGAGTGTAATGAATTTACCTTTATCCAATGAGCAACTCATAATAATGATACTGCCGCTGTAGTGGATATAACAGTGGCAGGGATGGCAGAGTTCCATGGCGCTGTAGTGGATTGTCATGCTGACCAGGTCCATTGTGTTATAGAAATTGAAGGCAATTCTTGTTCATCTCATCTCCTGATCTAGAGGATAAATGAAGTTCTTTCAGGGATGCAGAACTGACCAGTTCAATATTTGTGTCTGGGTGACATTTTCAAGTTCGTGTCCTACATGGCATCTAAGGTCCCTGCTGTGGATTCAGCTTGATTTACGACATGAAGACAAGGGCTTATGCTGCACTCCATTTCAGAATTGTGCGTCAAGTTTCTTTGGTTGGGCCAGATATTCTCTGATCTGATTATGTGTTTTTCAATATTTTAGATGGATTGGTAGATTGTCCATAAATACTCATAGGTGTGGTTCATGATACCACCCCATCTGTTGTATTCTGGCCCTGATTTTTTTTTCATACTTCTCATGTATCTTTATAGCCACAGAATGATAAGAAAGCAGGGTCAATAATTGTAATTCCTACTTGCCCTGTACCCTTCTTGCATTGCAAATGGCAAAAACTACAGAGAACATCAGAAAAAGGACAGTCATGTGATTATTAAGATGAAGCATACAGAGTATGAACAAAAACACAGTGCATTTGAGGTGCAGCATATCCCTTGTTTGTACAGGTGAAATTTCCATCAGTTTCAGATGTACACAATGTTGTTTGACATATACTGCACACAAGATATGTAAACTGGCAGTGTATCTATCTATCTAATATCTAGTCAGAACGAAACAGCAAATCGCCATGTATTGTGTATCTTCAACGCAGTGGTGATATCAGGTAGAGACTAAGCTCTTGAGACGTCAGGAAGAAGTGACAGAGACAACGAGGTAACTGCAACCAAACTCCCTGTCCTAGTCTTACATTGCTGAAATTTTCACTCTCGAGGAGTTCTGCAACCTCCACCAGAGATTCAGTCAAGGATTCGGAGGAGGCGTCGAGCTCGGTGCCTGCGCTTGAGCGTGAATCTCACGCTCGAGGAACTCTGCAAACGATTCCATAGATTCATCGTCGGAGGTGGCGGCGGCCTTGGCACCTGATGAGGTTGAAGTGTCTGCGGCATCAGATGAGCTAGGAACCTGGGGTTGAGCATCCATGTCCTCCATGTCCATCTCAAGCTCGAGGCGGTCTACAAAGGATCCCATGGAGGAGGAGTCGGAGGCGGCAGCGTCGGCCTTGGCACCTGATGAGGTAGAAGTGTCTGCGGCATCAGATGAGCTAGGAACCTGGGGTTGAGCATCCATGTCCTCCATGTCCATCTCAAGCTCGAGGCGGTCTACAAAGGATCCCATGGAGGAGGAGTCGGAGGCGGCAGCGTCGGCCTTGGCACCTGATGAGGTAGAAGTGTCTGCGGCATCAGATGAGCTAGGAACCTGGGGTTGAGCATCCATGTCCTCCATGTCCATCTCAAGCTCGAGGCGGCCTACAAAGGATCCCATGGAGGAGTCGTCGGAGGCGGCGGCGGCCTTGGCACCTGATGAGGTTGAAGTGTCTGCGGCATCAGAAGAGGTCGGAAACTGCGCTTGAGCACCCATGTCCTCCATCACTGGAATCTCAAGCTCGAGGCGGTCTACAAAGGATCCCATGGAAGAGTCGTCGGAGGCGTCGGCCTTGTCACCTGATGAGGTAGAAGTGTCTGCAGCATCAGAAGAGCTCGAAACCTGCGCTTGAGCACCCATGTCCTCCATCTTCACCGTGTCGGAGGAGGTGGTGGCGTTGGTACCGGACTGCGACGATCCGCCTTGACTGGAAGAACCTGAATAGCCTGTGATATCAACCATGGCATCCTCATCGTCGGCGTCGATGGCGACTGCAGCGCCGTTGGCGGGAGGGGCCTGGGGATGCTCGCTGTCAGAGTCGCCGTTGGCGGTGAAGCTGCTGGCGGGAGAGGCTTGATTGGGCGGCTCGTCAGCAGAATCTGCATTGCTCGAGCCGTAGGAC
>NC_061510.1:387440674-387494086 GCF_022539505.1 Lolium rigidum
ACCTAGAAGCTCTCATTAAACAAAGTGGTGGTACAAATACAGGGAGGACCGCATAGAATACATGGAAAATACAAGTCCGTACTCATTTGCGCGAGAGGACCCTAAGAAAGGAAATGAACAAAAGCAATCGAGTCCCGCCTCCGAGCACCACCCCGGCGGGAACGCCTCGCCGCACGAACCGGCACCGCACCGCCGGGACGGAACCACTTGGGGTGGGGCGCCGGGAGCCACACGGACGGGGAAGAAGGGCCTCCGTCTTGGCATCTTGGCTCGAGGTTTGATGAAAACTGCTGCTGGCGGTAGCCTGAAGTGAATCGACTCCGACGAAGAGGCTGGGAGTGGTCGCCTTACGACCGTCGGTGGACGGCGCCTCACGCCGAGCCGCCTGTGGATGTACTCCCGGGGGCAGCTTCTGTTGCTCCCTGGTCGCCGGTCAAATCGCCGCCGGTGCACTCAAACTGCGGAGGAGCTTCCCTTGAACTCAGTCCCCATGACGAGAAGGAAGAAGATGCCTCATACCTTGAGCTCCTCGCCATGAATCGTGCGAAGGAAACTAGCGAGAACCTCCTGTATCTAGATCCTAGAGGACTGACCTCGAGCTCATTGGAAGAGCTGAGCCATGGCTAGAGTCGAGGAACCGAGCCGCAACCTCCACGTTGCCGCCGGCTACCGAGATCTCCATCGCCGGCCACCGCATGCCGCTCGCCGACACCGGCAGGCGCTACAACCCAAACTGCGCATGCCGCCAAACTCCACAAAGGGAAACACAGCTACACCTAGATGGCAATTCGCGGCAGCGGCGGCATTGCCCCGGAGATTCCGGCGATTCTTGCCGTCGGAGCCGGCGATGCTTGAGCCGTTCACGGACGGTGGTGCTCCATTCTCTTTGAAGGATTCGTCGTTGTTCGAGCTGGAGGTCTGTTGTCGCAGCGATGGTCGTCGATGGTTTGTGTCGGGAGGGGAGGATAGAGGACGCTTGGCAGGCTTTGGAGGATATGCGGTTACGTGGATGGAAGCCCGATTTTGTTGCATACAGGATCGTGTCTGAGGGGTTTAGGATAGCGGAAAGGGCAGACGAGGAAGGGAGGATCTTGAAGCAGAAGAGGAAGCTCGGCGTCGCACCAAGGAAGGTGGATTACAGAGAGCTTTTGCTTGCGTTGGTGTCCAACAGGCAGATCTCTGAGGCGAAGGAGATGGCGGAGGCCATTGTATCAGGCGATTTCCCCATTGATGACGATGTGTTGAGTGTCCTAGTCTGTTCGGTGTCTGAGATCGATGCTGATGCTGCCATTATGTTCTGCAAGTTCATGAAGGATTCGTCGTTGTTCGAGCTGGAGGACGGCATTGGCCCGTTGCCGCCATTGGCCCCGACATCCGAAGCTTCGCCTTCGCCGGAAGGTTCTTCTCCCGATCCGTGGTCGATCTCCATAGAATCCCCACCGTGCTTGCTCGAGTCCTGCTCCATCGGATCATCGCTCCCAGTGCGGTGATCGGTCGAACCCCCGCCATGGCTGCCGTCTCCTGTTGACGCGTAGTCTTCGCTGGAGCCATGGTCCACAGGATCGCCGCCGTGCTCCCCGGCCGCAGCGAGGTCGTCGTCGCTCGAGCCTTGCTCCATCTGATCACCGCCCGTGCTCAGCAGGGTCGCAGCTCGAGCCCTTCTCCGTCGGCGGAGCCTCCTCCCGATGCACCGCGGCTCCCAGAAATGCGTTCAGGATCGATTTCGGAATTTTCTTGATTTCTTGCTGCGGGCTTTCTTGGTTTCTTGCAGGTTCTTGGGGACTTTGGTGGAAGGCGATGAAACAGACGAAGAGGAGAGGAAAACAGACGGGGAAGTTTAAACGGCCAAACGGGAACGTATGGCTTTACGATTCGTGCGCTGGATGAATCCACGAGAGTGGTTTGGGGGCAGCGCTAGATGGTCCACCTTGTCAGTCAAAGAGGGCGATTTACACAAAAATAACCCAAAAGTGGAAGAAAAGCACAGACTGACCCTCCGGCGAAACTATTTCACCAATCTAACCCTTTTGTGTGGCGCCCCTCCCACGGGCGCCACACATGCCCATGTGGCTCCCCTCTGCCGGCGCCACACACCCAGCCGACGTGGCCCCCTCGCCGCCGAGCCGGTGCGCCCGTCCGACGTGGCAGCATGTGTGGCGCCCCTCCCAACGGCGCCACACATGCCAACTTATATCATGTTTTCGGTCGAAAACATCCAGGGGCTCCGGAACGTCTGGGACTTAGCCGTTTTGCGAGGCTCGATGTGTGGCGCCGACGCCACGGGCGCCACACTAGCATGTGTGGCGCCGATGCCACGGGCGCCACACATCCACTTAAGTGTGGCGCCCGCGCCCGCGCCCAGCCCGACGCAGCCAGTTTCTTCTCTTCTCTCTGTTCCTCCCGGAAACCGCCGCCGCCGCCCGAGTCCCCTTCGCCCCCCACCAAATCGACCAAGCAATCGTCAGATCCGGCCGGCCAAGTCCTTCCTCCTCCATTCCTCAAGGTATTCCCCTTCGAATCCCTCACATTCATCCACTAATTTCATAGATCTTGCTAGATTTGCACATGAACCCTAGACATGGAAACTAGATTTGAAATGGCTATGTATGTGTTGAATGTGTATGTGTAGGAACCCTAGATATGTAGGAACCCTAGATATGTAGGAACCCTAGATGTGTTGAATGAAATTTTACATGTATGTGTTGAAATCCTTATGTATGTATGTGGTGAAAGGCAAAATTGGAGCTTAGCAAATGCATTCTATTGTCTTACATATGTCTATTATGTGCCTAGGAATGGTATGTCTTACGAAATTCATATGTGTGATGTATTTGGATATGAACTCTCATGTATGTGTGATGTATATGTGATTCGAAAGTTAGATATATTCTCATGTATTCTTGATGGAATAACTCATATTTGTTAGGAATGTATGTGTGATGGCTTATTTGGATATATTCTCATGTATGTGTTGCTCATATTTGGTATGAATGGCTCATAATATGTTGTATGTGTTGCTCATACATGTAGGATGGTGTGGCTTCTGGATGAAGAGTACGACAGGGAGCACCGGGCTGTTCATATGACGGAGAGGGGAACGGATCTTCACCCTTTGAAGATTCGTTACCATGGCACACCGGATATACCTTATGACGAGAGGTACACGGAGTTCATCCGGCCTACCGGTCTTATGCCGTTCATATCCCTTGTAAGCCGTGGGGGCCACACATGAACCCCTCGGCACTCACCGCCCTTGTCGACCGGTGGAGGCCGGAGACTCACACCTTCCACTTGAGGGCCGGCGAGATGGCCCCTACTCGCAGGATGTTTCCATGATCCTTGCACTACCTATTCAGGGCGAGCCACTGTGTATGAACACAGCTTCTGATGGGTGGCGCGGACAGATGGAGGATCTTATTGGCAGGGCTCCTCCGCCGCCAGAAAATCCAAAGGAGAGAGTTCCCGCCGGCGCGTCTTTCACTTGGATCGGAACTAACTTTGCGGAATGCCCCATAGAGGCCGACGAGGACACTCGGAGGACGTACGCCCGCGTGTACTTATGGTACATGATTTCCGGGACTCTCTTTCCCGACGGTGGGGGTAAGCTGGCCCATTGGTGTTGGCTGAAGGCGCTTACGGTGTTGGACGCCCGGTGGAGTTGGGGAACAGCGGCACTTGCCTACCTCTACCGGCAGGTGATGATTTGTTCTATGTACTATTTTCCTATAGTAGTGCGCTACACAAAGTAGTAACCAAATATCTTATGTATGCGGTTGGACGAAGCTTGTCGCAGGATCGGGAGCAAGACGGGTAGCGGCGGTATTGGTGGATGCATGCTCCTACTTTCCGTATGGAGCTGGGACCGCCTATCAGTTGGGCGTCCCAGGGTACTCAACGAGACGCCATGGCCTCATTTCCCTCACTTTCCTGATCGGGAGCCCACTTGGGCATACCTTTGGGACAATGTCTCGGAGATGACGAGCGATCCAATGATCATGTACAGGCAGTACACTGCGGAGTTGGACACTCTTACCGCTGAGCAGGTAACCGATCACTGCGGAGTTGCAATCCTAGTTTTGATTGATTCTACTGGCATCTACTAAATAATTGTATGCTGCAGGTGGAATGGGAGCCATATGGTAGCTACTACCGTATTGGCGCGGCGATGACTGACCTAAACCCCAAGTGCACGGAGGAGGCGCAGTTCTGGCGTATGCGCTGCCCACTCATATGCATGTGGCTTGTTGAACACCACCAGCCGCAAAGAGTGATGAGACAGTTTGGGCTGTATCAGGAGTGCCCACCAATGTGGCAAGACACGGACAAGGCGCTTCACGGGTAAACTTCGGAATCATGCGATGGAAGATTCTTGATAGAAGAGGTACAAACTAACTTGTTGATTCTTGCAGGCTTGATAGGCAGCGGCGAGAGGAAGATCACAAATTGGCCAGTCCATCATAGCGGCCACATCACGGCGTTCCAACACTGCTTGGAAGCGGCACGGAATGCGGCCCCGAGCGGATTGTGCCTCACGACTTCACCGCTTTCAACAACTACCTCGAGTGGTTCCATCGGAACACGCGTATCGAGTTAGTGAAGCGCGCGTATCGTGAAGAGATCTTGGACGACCCCATCCGGTTCGATGAGGTTGGGCAAAGCCAGGCACGACACTTTTGCTCGCGAGAGGGAGATCGACTTCTATTGCTTCCGAGCTGAACTTCGTGGTAATGGATTCTCTCACTAACTAGTACATCATCTAGATTGCCATGTGCTCGCTTAAATTGTGTATGCTATGTTTGTCACAGCGGGAGGAGATCCGGAAAACAGCTGAGGAGTGCGAGGTTGTGTGGGAGCAGAGCCACACGGATGAAAAGCTCGTCGGACCGTTGCGGAATTTCGTTAAGGTATGATCACCAACTTTGAATGTACGCAATTATGTTCGGTGGCTTTGTAACCGTGAGTTCCATGACGCAGAACACCGCACGAAAGATGCGGCGGTTAGCGAACTTGCTAGGTTGCCGCGAAGGCGAAATCCCTACATCCTCCTCTTCCGAAGAACATGTATGGACTATTTTGTTGCTTGTGAAACATGTTCTTACTAATTTCAACTTTTGTAATCTCATGTGTTCATGTTTGTGCAGATTCCTCCCGAGGACGACCTAATTCCGAGTCAAGGCGTACTTCCGAAGCGTACCTCCAAGCAACGGTCGGCTTACCGGTTGAAGCCAAGGGGCAAGGCTCCAAACCGGTACACTCCGGAAGATTATGTCAACCGAGGAAAGAAGGTTGTCACCGAGGAGGATGACGGGCCGCCGCGGAGATCAGCTATGTCGAGGATGAGGAACGACGAGCCGTTCTCTTCGAGAGGAGGAGGAGGAGGAGGAGGAGGAGGAGGAGGAGCAGCGAGCAGGAGCAGCAGCAGCGAGAGCAGCGGCGAGGAGCAGCCAAGGCAGCGGACGAAGAGGATGGCCGTCCGGAAGCAGCCCGTGAGGACGACACGTCGAGGACGACACTAGGATGTGCTCCGTGTTGTTGTGAACTATATCTTCATAAGTATCGATTTGTGAACCCTATGTCATTTCGAACCATGGTCCGTAATGCTACTTGTTGTTTGAATCTACGTGCTACAATGTGACCTATGAAGTGTTATATGTGTATGTCATGAAATTTCTACTTGTTGTGTCCAATATTGTACTCGTGAATCGTTGGAGTTTGGTAGGATTTTTCATGTTTTCAACACAAGTCCATGTGTGGCGCCCTTCCCGCCGGCGCCACAAGTGCTAGTGTGGCGCCCGTGGCATCGGCGCCACACATGCCAACTTATATGAACCATTGGGTCCAAAACATACCGTGGGACAAATCCTCCGGGACTTAGCCGTTTTCGCGAGGCTCTATGTGTGGCGCCCGTGGCATCGGCGCCACACAGGCTAGTGTGGCGCCCGTGTCATCGGCGCCACACATCGAGCCTCGCAAAACGGCTAAGTCCCGCAGGAATTGTCTCACGGCATGTTTTGGGGATTACAAGTGCATGTGTGGCGCCGTTGGGAGGGCGCCACACATGCCGCCACGTCGGACGGGCGCACCCGGCCTCGGCGGCGAGGGGCCACGTCGGGCCGGGTGTGTGGCGCCGGCAGGGAGGGAGCCACATGGGCATGTGTGGCGCCCGTGGGAGGGGCGCCACACAAAAGGGTTAGATTGGTGAAATAGTTTCGCCGGAGGGTCAGTCTGTGCTTTTCTTCCACTTTTGGGTTATTTTTGTGTAAATCGCCGTCAAAGAGGGGCTGCTGCTGTACGGCTAGCAGCAACATTTAACTAGACGCGCACGATTAGAGTCGCACAAACATCCACCGGACTTTTCTTTCCCTCTCGACTCTCTTCCCCAGCCAGCCATGGACTCTGTTCCCCAACCCAACTCTAAAAACGACACAGGCACGAGGAGATCCCCCACTTTCGACCTCCGGGACCAGATGGCCGCCAAATTCCTGCCGCCGACATCCCCGGAATCCCCGTGCCCGACGGTGAGCCACCAATCCTCTGCAACTCCATCCTGCCCGGAGAGCGCAGGAAATCGCCACTTTTTTTTCTACTGCTCTGCTTTCGGATCCTGGGAGCCAGCCCGCGTTTCTTCGCCATCCTGGGAAATCCACCAGTAAAGTAGCATCACGATGATTTTTTCTTCTTACTACTGCACTCCGAATCTTCAATCCTGTGTACTAGATTCTTTACTGCCTCTAAATCTGCTGCAACCAAATGGTTCACAATCTCCCCTACCTATACAGCCCGTAACAATCATCATGTACCAGCTGCTACTATGCTTGTATATATTCAGATTCAGGTCACAAATCACCAAGCTTTTCACGCCACTGCAATTAGTATAAGCTTTTCACCCTGTCTCAGGTTGCTGCTGCTGCTCCCAGCGTCCGTGTCGCCCAACTGCCCCTGCTTTCTTCGATTGTCGCGGAGAGACCTAGCCCTCGGGCCACCGTCATCCGTCGACCTCGCCGGACCAGGAGAAGATGGCGCCAAGTTCCTGCCGCCGCCGGAGGCAGCGGCATCCATACCTTCCCCGCGCCCAACGGCCCTGCCCGGAGGGCGCCGCACATGGCCATCTTTTTACTGCTCTGCTTTCGATACTGGGAGCCTGCACGCGTTTGTACATTCATTTCCACCGCACTAACATGCTAGCCAGTCAACTCCTAAATCAAATGGTTCAGAATGTCCCCGACTGTATAAAGCTCGTGACAATCAGGCCAAGCAACTACAGGTATGCTTGTTCCGATTTGACCTCACAAATCACCAAGCTTTTCACGCTAGCTGCACCTATGCTTCTTCCAGAATGTCCTCGCTAATTTGGTTCTACCACCTGTTAGTTGCAGTTTACTAGTAGCAACTTCCTGCTCAGTTTTCCTCTACTTGACTTGATCATTAGATGCTCTCTCAAGTTGATTGCCTAATGTCTTGCTTTTATCTATAATACATCAAAATCATTGCTAGGTTGAACCCATATCAGTTGGTACCATAATATTGTTTATTTTGCTCAGAGACTAGTAATGGGTTGGTCTTTATTTACTAGACGGCCATCTCGACTCCATGTGCTTGACTATATGGCTCTGTTTAGTATGCTACTAGCTAGACGTCGTCTATTTGGACTTCCTTCTGAATATTATTGTTTCCTTTTGCTGACCATGTTCTGCTCTTCTCTGAGGACAACGAGCGGCAGCCGTGACCTCCTTCTTCGGCTCCATGTGCTTAGGTAATTTTTCTGGTTCCAATCAAGCAGATGACGTTACTGTGTTTAGATCCAGCTATATATGGTGGCTGTTTAATTACTACTTGGTCATGTCACTAATAACTTCTGCTGTAATTAGTTCTTTGCTTCATGTTTCAGGTTAATAAGGACTTAAATCAAATCACAGCCTGTTCATGTCAGTTACTTTGATGTAAGGATCAGATTTACATGTCCATGTCCATGTCCATGTCCATGTTAATTTCTAGCATTTGTATGCATGCGATTCCTATTCTAGCAAAGATTGGTTAGAACTATATATCATCCATCTTGCTAGCTTTGAACTCGCTTGCACTTGAGATAAATTCCTTTCCTCTACTGATTTCTTATGTTTTTTACAATGCAAGTTTTACAAGGCTGGGAGGACAGAAGGCTTCTGTCTGATGCAGGACCGGAGGGTGGAAGAACAACAAGGGAAAGCTCAACTCGTCTTTGTGTGAAACCAGATTTTGAATGGCTGGGTTGTAATTCTTGCAGACTTTTATTTGTCACTCCAAATCTGGAATGTTGGGTGCTATCTTGTAAAGCTTCATTCTAACGTCTGTTTGGTTATTTGATTGTGCTGTTGCACTTCTTTTGATTGTTTAAATTGTGATCTGATTATCTCGAAAATTGGGTAGCTCATAGCGATTTTTTTTTTTTTTGAAAACCTTAACTTCTACTTTTTCACCAAATAGGTCAGAGTCGATCGGGGTAGTAGGCCAAGCATGAAGTGGCATAAGTTGGACCTCCTCAAGCACGTACGTACTTGATGCAGCTAGCAGCTCACGAGAAGAAAAATAAGGTGAAGGTAGCTAGCTCGCCTGTGACTACGATGGGCAATATATGGTGGCTGTTTAATTACTACCTGGTCATGTCACTAATAAGTTCTGTTGTAATTCGTTCTTTGGTTCATGTTTCAGATTAATAAGGACTTCAATCAAATCATGGCCTGTTCTGTAAATGTTTAGGTCAGTTACTTTGATTTAACGATCAGATTTACATGTCCATGTCCATGTTAATTTCTAGCAAATTTATGCATGCGATTCCTATTCTAGCAAAGATTGGTTAGAACTATCATCTATCTTGTTAGCTTTGAAATCGCTTGCACTTGTGATAAATTCCTTTCCTGTACTGATTTTTGATTTTTTTTTTCACAATGCAAGTTTTACAAGGCTGGGAGCATAGAAGGCTTCTGTCTGATGCATGACCGGAGGGTGGAAGAACAAAATGAACGCTGTACTCCTCTTTTTTGTCATACAATTCTCTCATGGTAACACTCTGTAGAAATGACCTCCTTAGACCAGCTAAGAAGTTGTGGGATGAGATGTTCACGAGTGGGTGTAGTCCAAATCTGCAGACCTACAATATACTTATAACAAAATTTGCAGAGATTGGTGAAACTGGAGAAGTCCAACAGCTGTTTGATCACATGCTCCAGAAAGGAGTGGCCCCAGATGGCGCAACATACACTTCAGTCATTACTATGCTGTGCCAAGAAAACAAATATGAACAGGCTGAGGAAATCTTTAACAAGTCTGTAGTGCAGGATTCTAAACTAGCTAGTTCAGTGTTAACTGTACTTATCCTTGCACTCTGTAAACAAGGTATTTCTTTCCCCGTATTTAGTTTCTCTTGCTGTTGTAGTTATTCAAGTATCTCCTTGTTAATAGTTGTCCTCCAACTATTTTCAGGTAGCTTTAAAGCAGCATTGAGTGTAATGTTCAGTGTTCCATCCAATATTGAGACCTCGAATTCACATGTCATTTTGTTGAAGTTCCTAACAGATGCCGAGGAAATAGAAATGGCCCTTGAACACATAAAATGGATTAAGCGCTGCTGCAGCTCTACGTTTCAGGGCATAATGAACGAACTAATGGCTTCTCTTTCGACTTCTGCTAGTCTTCAACCTGTCACAAAGTTGGTTCGTTATTTACATTCTCAGGGGCTTGTTGACGAAGTTGGCCCATGGATGAAGATGATAGAGAATGTTTATGCTTGAATAACAATTTCAATGGTTACCATATCATGACATCGTATGAGTTATCCATTTTGCTAATCAGGCCAGAAGTGTCTGGGATCATTGGAGGTTAGGCTTCTGTGCATTACTTCTGAAAGAAAAAGTGGTATTCCTTGTGATACATTTACCAAAACATTGCTGAGATCTTTTACAAAGATCTGAGATCATTGGTGATCTAGTCCAATCACTGTATAAACCTTAAGGCGTCTTTTCTGTAGATCGTTGGCATCCATGTTCTTATGACTATGTGAATTCCTTCATTTTGTTCCATGTTTCGCTTAGAAGTATCAGTATGGCAACTAATCTAATTTTCGGTTCTGCACCATACTACGGAGAAACGATTAATCTCGGCTTTTTTTATTCGGGTTGCAGGTTTTGTGCTGCTGCTCTATGTCTATGCTCCTATTCCAACAGAAACCTAGAAACCTGATGTTATGCTTGGCTGATATGATGTGGCAATGGCTCGGGATGACATTCAGCGAGTGTAATGAATTTACCTTTATCCAATGAGCAACTCATAATAATGATACTGCCGCTATAGTGGGTATAACAGTGGCAGGGATGGCAGGTCAGAATGAGTTCTATGGCGCTGTAGTGGATTCTCATGCTGACCAGGTCCATTGTGGTATAGAAAGTGAAGGCAATTCTTGTTCATCTCATCTCCTCCTGATCCAGAGGATAAATGAATTTCTTTGAGGGATGCAGCACTGATCACTGCAATATTTGTGTCTGGGTGACATTTTCAAGATTGCGTCCTACATGGCATCTAAGGTCCCTGCTGTGGATTCAGCTTGATTTACGATATGAAGACAAGGGCTTATGCTGCACTCCATTTCAGAATTGCGCGTCAAGTTTCTTTGGTTGGGCCAGATATTCTCTGATCTGATTATGTGTGTTTTTCAATATTTTAGATGGCTTGGTAGATTGTCCATAAATACTCATAGGTGTGGTTCATGATTTTTTTTTTGGATACTTCTCATGTATCTTTATAGACACAGAACTATAAGAAAGCAGGGTCAATAATTGTAATTCCTACTTACCCTGTACCCTTGTTGCATTACAAATGGCAAAAATTACAGAGAACATCAGAAAAAGGACAGTCATGTGATTATTAAGATCAAGCATACAGAGTATGAACAAAAACAGACTGCATTTGACGTGCAGCATATCCCTTTGTTTGTACAGGTGCAATTTCCATCAGTTTCAGATGAACACAGCGTTGTCTGACATATACTGCAAACAAGATATGTAAACTGGCAGTGTATCTATCTATCTAAAATCTAGTCAGAACGAAACAGCAAATCGCCATGTATTGTGTATCTTCAACGCAGTGGTGATATCAGGTAGAGACTAAGCTCTTCTTCCCGTCCTTAGTTTAGGAAAGTAGAAAGTTTTTTTCCTTTTATTTTAGGAATTTTTGGAACATTTCAACAAAGAAGGTCTTTCTTTCACAGGTCAAACAAGACCTAAGACTTAATCTAAAAGAAATTACTAGATTGAGACGTCAGGAAGAAGCGACAGAGGTAACGAGGTAACTGCAACCAAACTCCCTGTCCTAGTCTTACATTGCTGAAATTTTCACTCTCGAGGAGTTCCGCAAACTCCACCAGAGATTCAGTCAAGGATTCGGAGGAGGTGTTGAGCTCGGTGCAAATTGGCTCAGATATATATTCTAGTCTTGCCCACAGGAGCTTTCCTATTTCACAAGCAAGCATACAACAGGGTTCAATTTACTTTCCATGAAGATTAGTCACCGATGAGTTACTAGAAACTTTTTTTTGGATTTTATTGTATTTTTTTCATTTGAGTAACTTTTCATTTTTCTGTGCCATTGATTTCATTTGGGTCATCCGAAACCAAACCAAATCTCTAGAAAGGTTGCAAACTCTTTAGTAATGATGTAATACTTTTTTATTATCAAAATATATAAGATTTGTTTTACTATTATTTAAGTTAGCCGTTCTATATATATCAACCAAGATTTTCCCGAGCAATCCGTGTCTAGAGCTGCATTATGTTTAAAAGGAATAGAGAATATGTACTCCCTCTATGTTTATAATGACACTACATTTTAGGTTCAATCCAAGTCAAACTTTACAAAGTTCGATCAACTATATAGAAAAAATATAAACATTTGTAAGACCGAATGGGTATAATATGAAAATAAACTTTATGAAGATACAAAATCATGTTGATTTTATATAAATAAAGAATTTTTTTACTATATAATTGACCAAACTTTATCAAGTTTAACTTTAACTAAATCTAAAGCACAAGCTAAATAAAAACTTAGACATATTACGTGAAATAAATTCATATGGGGTTAGACCAGAGAGCTATGTCTTGCTAAGAGAAGTCCTAATAGGTGAAAATATCCAACAAATATCAGAACTATGTAAAATAAATAGTCCTTGAATATGGCTAAAAGGAAAAAAAAAATCACACATACCTTTCTTTTAGGGAAACAACTGAACTCTAGTGTGCATTTTTATTGATTCAATCAAAAAAATTACATAGTTGAATCTAAGAAATAATAACCCTTACTCGGTAACTCAGTATACTATTCTGAGCAGCTAACCAAAGATTTTTTTATTTATTTTCAGTGGCACTTTTATAAACTACAATTTCATGTGCAGCCATCAAGCTTGAGTTATTTTTAAAGCTATAAATACATTGACTTAATAGAGAGTACCTATGATTTAGTCAACTTCCGAAACAAGGAATCCTCTACTTCAGTCAGTCTTACATCTGTTAAACCTCACACAACCCCATCATTCTCTAAAAAGTCTAGACACACTAAAATTACAAGTGAAAGCTAAATAATACAAACGAGATAATTTATTCATAAGGGGACCATCACTGATCCAATGGTCCTCCAACAATTTTCTTACACAAACTAAAGAAATCATCTTTAACTTTCATCGGACCCTGCCAAAAATGAGATTGACTAGGCCTAAGCTGGCACATTGAGAACAAATTATTTCTAACATATTTCTCCTAATCAACTTCTGCCATAAATTTTCTGAAATTTCTAGTTTCCACAAAAATTTCGTGAGAAGACATTTATTCGTAACTCCTAAATCGACCACACATAAACCCCCATGTTCCTTAGATTAATAAATTTTGTCCCGACTCACCAAATGATACTTTTAAGCATCTACTTGCCATAACAGCCTCTTCATGAAAAACTTAAAACGTTTACTCCGACCTTTGGGGAGTTCAAACAGCGAGAGCATATAAATAAGTGGACATGTCTTAATAAAAGTTATTCTACCACCACATGATTTTTTCAAACATGAGTCTTTTTTCCCTTTTCTCCTCAGTATCACCCCAATCCAGATTACACAATCTAATATAGTTAAAAGGCAGATCTAAATAAATATTTAAAAGGTATCTTACCCTCCATACAAATAAAAAATAGAAGCATAGTCATTACTTCTCTCCAGCTGAACCAAAAAAAATAAGGAAATTTATTTTTAAGCCAGACATTTATTCAAACAAACATAACATAAAATTTAGATTCCTAGCACTCTCAGAATTGTCCTTAAACATGAAAATTGTTTCATCCTCATAGTGAAGCATGCTAATTCATCCTTCTATCATATTATATAAAACTCTTCTAATTAGACCACACTCGCATGTTTTTCTAATCACTAAAGTTAAGACATCTACTGCAACATTAAACAGAATAGGGGAGCGTGGATCTCACCCTGTCTCAAACCCTTCTTAGTCTCAAAGAAAGAACCAATTTGATCGCTAACCATCACTACTTTACCATTTTTAACTATTTTCATTACCATATTGATAAAATTCCAAGGACAACCCCTTTTAACCATAACTTCTAAAAATACAAAAAAAAACTCTTATCGCAGACTTTCTCGAAATCAACCTTAAACAAGACAACATTATACCTACTCTTATGAACTCCATGAAAAATCACCACACCCTCCAAAATGAACCTATCTTTAGTAAAAGTTGTATGTACCGGAGAAACTGATTTGTCTGTCCATAAAATAGCTCTATTATTTAACACTTTGGTACAATGTTTAAACAGAACATTAAGTAAACATACAGGCCTGTACTCTTGTATCTTATCGGCTTCTACTCTTTAGGGCAGCAAAGTAAATATTACTCCATCATGATAAAATCCAAACAAGAAATATTACTCTACCAAGAAAAATTCACTGAACAAGAAAAACTATCATTACCCATCAAAGGCCAAAAATATTGATAAAATTTGGTACGTTTCATCTAGGATAAATTAGTTTTGGTTTCCTCTACTGAAAAAGGTTGCCCTAACATGTCTCTATCATTGTCATCTAATAGACAAGGAACTAAATCATCAAAACTAATATTAACATTATTGTCACCTGGATGAAATAAGTTTTTATAAAAGGAAGTAGCATCCTAGCCATGAAATAATCAGTACAAATCCCATTCCAGAAGATCTTTTTTCTTTAGCTCGCTGAAACCATTTCATCTCTTCCTCTTTATAGATTTTATGCAATAGATTATAGATCATCATATTGCTTCATTAAATATAACTATCTACAGATAAACGAACCACTTCACTACTTTTATCTTCTATTTCTTATGTAGCCAAAAAAAAATTGAAATTCCGACCTTAATTTGTTTCCTAATACTTGTGGCTATATTGTGGCACTTAGTTAAGAAATATTTACCAAAATGAACTATGTTCCATACTTTACAAACCACAGAGTCTAAATCCTCCCTTAAGAACCAGCATAAATCAAATTAAAAAGGCTTCTGTGTTTTAACTAAAGCCAGACCCAAATCAAGAACTATAGAACATTGATTAGATATTACTCTATGCAAAGTTTTAATATCTGATAAAGGAAATAAATTGTCAAACCTCATGGACATCAAAAATTCTATCCAATCTGCACAAAGTCGGATCTTTCTTGTTATTAGGCCAAGTAAAAATCCTAACATCACTCTCTTATTCTTTTAAATACCAATTCTCAATAATGGCATTGAATATATGATCCCATTTAGGCAACCTCCTTTTTTATTACAATCACTAGATTTTCTAATTATATTGAAATCGCCACCAACAACAAAAGGGAAAACATTACTACTAAAAACATGAACAAGTTCAATCAGGAAGTCTTGCTTATCCCTAACATGAGCAGCACCGTAAACATTAACAACATTAACCAAAGCATCCTTTCCAACATCTTTATCTAGGATTCTCATATGAAACTTCCCTATTTCAGAATCAATTATTTATAAAAATCATTATGTACACCTAATAGCATACCACCAAACATACCAATTGAATTAGCTATTACCCAAGAAAAACTATGTCTACCACTTAAACTATTAAGCAAGTCCATACTAGCATCTCTCAACTTAGTTTAAACCGTAGATTGTGATCATTAACAACATTCATGAATAAAATCTTTTTTCTAGCTCTCCTAAACCCCTAGGATTCCAAACATACCAGCCATAAAATTCAACACATCATTTTTTTGCCCTAAATTACTACCTCTTCCTCTCATAAAACCTCTACCTCTACCTTCGATAGCAGATCTACATCTGCCTACTATACGAGCTAGACTTGCATCCAACTCACGGTCATCATCATTTACTTGTTCTTGCTCACCACTACTAGATTCAAAAAAAATCATCATTAACATCATTTAAATCTAAAGAATCTACTTTACTTTTACCCTTCTCAACAAACTCATCATTTCTTCAGTTTGTATTACCGTGTTGATGGCCATGTCCCTATTTCAGTTTTCCTGGTTTCTAATGCTCTGAAGGAGAACAGCCAGAAGCTTCTACAAGAAGCCACTGTTAGATGACCTTATCAGGGTTATTGACAGACAATCTCATAATGTACCGCCACCTGAAGGTGGATTCTGTATGCAAGCAAGGAAGACAGATCAGTAGTTGTTGTATGTAAATTCGGATGCAGAGCATTGGCGTGCCATGTTAATTCAGAACCTTGAAAGTTTCAGATACATGTCAATGTGTATAAGAGAGTACATCGTTTGAGATACCTGTCAACATATGTAAGAGGGTGCATTATCTCAGAATCTTGTTCTGAGAATTAGACAACAAGTTAATTCTCATAGAACAATGCGTTTGGTTGTCATTTTCGTCCGTCTGTTTGCTACTAGCCTGCCTTGGTGGTACTGTCGTCGGAGCAGCTGCAGCAGATTGTTCAACCATTAGCAGCAGCTTATTTCTTCCCAACCTCACCCGATGGCAGTGCAACCATCTTCCCTTTTCTCCTGTACAACTCAAAATAGTCAGAATTTCGAATTTTCAGATATTTATGATATAGTATGGTTAACTCCGCATATTTACAACAGATTTGCAGATCAAATTATATAATGCAAGTTAGTTGAGCTTTGTACGGGGCAGTACCTGACTAATAACCATCGAACGATGCCGCCGTTACATGCGGAGGAAGTGTGCAGGCCGAGGCAGTATCCGAAGAGCACGGCCAAGGCGAGGACGCAGATCCACAATACAACAGTCACATCACTGACGAGGAGGAAGGAAAAGCTGAAGAGCATGAATGTCGAGAAGTAGCTCCACACATGGACGTCTCCACTAGGACAATCCAACCCAAGGACGACCACGCCTCCACCCTGCCGCTGCGAGGGTTTCAGTGTGCAGATGATGATGACCGGGACATAGGAGCCGAGCAGCAATGGCAGGATTACCAAAACAAACTCTAGGGGAGACGTCTGGAAAAGAGCGCCATCGGCGGCCATGATGCACAGCGGGCACATTCCACAGGCTGAAAACACGAGCGCGAGGAAGACGAGCAGACCCAGTTCACCCGCGAGCTTTTCCTGCGCCTCTTCGGAAGAAGGGGCGGCGGCTGCGGCCTTCTTAGATGAAGATGCCCCTTGCTTCCCGATGGCAACATGGATGATGATGGGGGCAAGGATGATGAGCACCATTGTCAGGATGACAACAGACTCTAAGCTGTAGCCCGCGGCTATGAAGACCAGCTGCAATGCGCTTGCGGAATACACAAGCGCGAGTAACATTATCGAGCCCAATTCACGCGTGAGCTTCTTCCGCGCCTCTTGGGCGGTCGCTGCAGCCTTCTCAGACGCCCTGTGATCGGCGAGGGCGTGCCCGAAGACGGCGGCAGTCCAAGCAGAATCGAGGTACATGATGACTCTCCCGGTCGCGCGGCTCAGGAGAGCTTCCACGGCCATGGCCACGACGGCGGCGTAGGTTAAGCGGATGAAGAGGCGCGCCTTACGGTTGCGGGTGGCAGGGGAGAGGACGCAGACCGCGGAGTGGAAGTAGGCGGAGAACAGCAGCGAGAGCATCCGCATGTCACCGCCGGAGCACAGCAGAACGACGGGAAACAACGCGGCCAGACCCGCCGATTGGAAGAAGAAAAGGTAGAGCGACATGACGGCGTTCTTTCTCTGCTCCCGGGCGTCGGTGACGTCGTTGGGCCGGATCTTGCCGGAGGCGTCCGCGTGTTCCTCCATCGGGGCAAAACTGCTTGTAGTATGTCAGATTTTGCTGAGATAGGAAATCAAAAGACATGCAAAATTTTCCTGCCGTAAGAAACCGGCCGGGATGGTTTCAGCTTTTCAGCTTTGGAATTGGATCGAGAGACTCGGGGTGGAGGAGTAGGGTTCCCTTTATAAGGGCAAGACATAGGAGAAGAGATCGGATCCAACAAGTAGGCCAGCGCTGGGAAAACAAGGCGATCGAATACGAAACTTCAGGATCTATCGTCGATGCCAAAGCGCCGCTCCGACGGGCCGGGCGTTGGCCGGAAGGCGAAGCATCAGCGCCAACGCCGCCATGTTTATTACGTTATCAACGACGGGGACGGACACGCCATCCGGAAGATAGACCTGTCATCCGACTACGACTCCGACGACGACGCCGCGCACCACGAGGACGGGACGATCGAGACGACGGACGTGGCGATGCCCCTACCACGCCCCCTCATCCGTCTGCGCGACGCTTTGTCGCCAGCGGCACCATGATCTTACTCACCGGGTGCCGTTGGCCTGAGAGCATTGTCGCAGCTTTCGATGTCCGCTCGCGGAACCTTACCCTCGGCCCTCGGCGGCCTCACAACAAGTTCCCTGGCGTGCCGCTCTACACGCCCGTCGGCCGCAATCTCATCTCCCTGCTCGGATCCTCCACCGAGTTTCTCGAACCTCCGCCGCTGGAACACAACAGCTTTAACTTTGATTGCTCGTGGCTAGAGCTCGACGATGCTCCGTTCACTCGCGCGCAGGTCACCTCCTACGCCGCGCACCCTAATGGGCGGACGCTCTTCGTCAGCACCAGGAACAAAAGCTCCCTCGCAACTACCTACACCCTGGATACCGAGGACGGAGTGTGGACGAAACACGGCGAGTGGAAGCTGCCATTCAGAGGACACGCGCATTTTGACCCTGCACTGGACGCCTGGGTCGGGCTTCCACGGGGCAAGGGGCACCCGCCACAGCCACCTCTGCTCCTGCGCTGTGGTGCCCGTCCACGCAAAACCTAGCAACACGATTTGTGATGTAGAGTCCACTCCCGCTGATTCCAACAACAACTCATTCCCTGCGTGGAAGCTCAGCGCCGACAAGATGTTCTGCATGGACCCAGCCGAGGAGCACCTTGGTGCTGCGCTCGTCTACATGGGAGGGAGGTGCTGCGCTCGTCTACATGGGAGGGAGAAGCAAGTACTGCCTCCTGCAGTGCTTCTCTGCTCCAGATGAAAATGACATGGACAACGATGCTGACAAGGACGATCCTTACAAGGAGGATGTCGGGGAGGAGAACCTGCCTCGCCGCCATCTGCTTCGGTTCACGACATTCACTCTCAAGTACAACAAGGATGGAGACCTGAGTACTTCCAGGCGTCAACGAGTCCGATGCTACGAGCTGCCGCCTCGTGTAGATCCGACCTACAATGATATCCGAGCCTTCATGATATAAAGCTAGCCATATATCATGAACTATGGATGTGAATCTTCGTAAGTTATTATAGGTTGCATGTAGGTTGCAACTGAGAATATTTCGGTTCCACGTGAGTTGCAACTGAAAAAAATTCCAATTACTATGGGTTATAACTAAGATTTTCGGTTGCACATGAGTTGTAACTGAATTTTTTCGTTGCTGAGTTGCAGATTTTCTCTAGTTGCACACGGGTTGCAACTGAAATTTTTTAGTTACACATGAATTGCAACTAAGTTTTTTTCGTTGAAATATGGGCCCATATTTAGTGGTCCATATTAGATTTCAGATTTTACTATAAATCTCAAAGCCCACATAGTGGCAGCGTCGTGAGTTTGAGCCCAAGTTGGTGGAAACTCACTAGGGAGTGGCAAGAGGTGGGAAGTTTAGTCCCACATAGAAAGTTGAGAGAAAGTTAGACCACCTTATAAGGTGGTTTATTCCACCACTAGTAAGTGAGTGAGAATAGGAGTGGTACACGCGCGCTCCTCCTCCTCGCTCGTCTCGACATGTCACGACGCGCGTTGCGATCGTGGTGAGTGGATTGAGCCTCAAGCTGAGACTTTATTTCTTTTTGCAGTTCAGGAAAGAACCGCTCAGCTTCTTGATCCTATACGAGAGAGTGCGAATTATATTTTTGGGAAGCGCTCTGCGCGACTACTCAACCTCTTCACCACGGGCCGTCTTCCATCCAAGTCGGGTTGTGCTGCCTACCGTCGTCTTCAACGCCGTCTACTTCGACCTGACGTCAACAACGTTACTGCTGCGACTTCATCAGCTACACCTTCACCGCCATCTCCACCAGATTGGTACGTGCGACATATCTCGATCTGTTTAGCGATGGATGTTTTACCATTTGCGCTGCTACTAGTCATGTTGTTTAATGCATCTATTATGTTCGAGTTTCACATGTCAGTAGTCGATGTCGTCCTGTTTAATATGCTGGAATTAATCATGGAAATTGTGCCTAATTATCCAACAATCCAAAAACCTAATTGTATGCAATTTCCTGAGTTAACAATGGCTGGTTTTGCTGATGCACTGAGGCCGGATAAGTTTACCAGTGTGCACTTTAAAAAATGGCAGATTAAGGCCACGCTCCGGCTTACTCATATGAAAGTGTTCGAAGTTAGTAATGGCTTACTTGAAGAAACTATATCTGACTAAGATCAGAAAAAGTTCAAGGAAGACAATACTCTCTCCGTTGGCCTGAGAGCAATGTCGCAGCTTTCGATGTCCGCTCGCGGAACCTTACCCTCGGCCCTCGGCGGCCTCACAACAAGTTCCCTGGCGTGCCGCTCTACACGCCCGTCGGCCGCAATCTCATCTCCCTGCTCGGATCCTCCACCGAGTTTCTCGAACCTCCGCCGCTGGGACACAACAGCTTTAACTTTGATTGGTCATGGCTAGAGCTCGACGACGCTCCGTTCACTCGCGCGCAGGTCACCTCCTACTCCGCGCACCCTGATGGGCGGACGCTCTTCGTCAGCATCAGGAACAAAAGCTCCCTCGCTACTACCTACACCCTGGATACCGATGAAGGAGTGTGGACGAAACGCGGCGAGTGGAAGCTGCCGTTCAGAGGACACGCGCATTTTGACGCTGCACTGGATGCCCGGGTCGGGCTTCCATGGGGCAAGGGCACTCGCCGCGGCCACCTCTGCTCCTGTGCTATGGTGCCCATCCACGTAGAACCTAGCAACACGACCTGTGATATGGAGTCCACTCCCGCTGATTCCAACAGCAACTCATTCCCTGCGTGGAAGCTCGGCGCCGACAAGATGTTCTGCGTGGACCCAGCCGAGGAGCACCTTGGTGTTGCACTCGTCTACATGGGAGGGAGAAGCAAGTACTGCCTCCTGCAGTGCTTCTCTACTCCAGATGAAGATGACATGGACAACGATGCCGACAAGGACGATCCTTACAAGGAGGATGTCGGGGAGGAGAACCTGCCTTGCCGTCATATGCTTCGCTTCACGACATTCACTCTCAAGTACGACAAGGATGGAGACCTGAGTACTTCCAGGCGTCAACGAGTCCGATGCTACGAGCTGCCGCCTCATGCAGATCCGACCTACAATGATCTCCGAGCCTTCATGATATAAAGCTAGCCATATATCATGAACTATGGATGTGAATCTTCGTAAGTTATTATAGGTTGCATGTAGGTTGCAACTGAGAATATTTCGGTTCCACGTGAGTTGCAACTTAAAAAAAATTCAATTACATATGGGTTATAACTAAGATTTTCGGTTGCACATGAGTTGTAACTGAATTTTTTCGTTGCTGAGTTGCAGATTTTCTCTAGTTGCACACGGGTTGCAACTGGAAACTTTTAGTTACACATGAATTGCAACTAAGATTTTTCCGTTGAAATATGGGCCCATATTTAGTGGTCCATATTAGATTTCAGATTTTCCTATAAATCTCAAAGCCCACTGATGACGCGTCCATAGTTATCCCTCAGTAAGGTGTGATGCGTACAGAAGAAAGTTTTCCCTCAGTAAGAAACCAAGGTTATCAAACCAGTAGGAGTCAAGGAACACGTGAAGGTTGTTGGTGACGGAGTGTAGTGCAGCACAACACCAGGGATTCCGGCGCCAACGTGGAACCTGCACAACACAATCCAAATACTTTGCCCCAACTTAACAGTGAGGTTGTCAATCGCACCGGCTTGCTGTAAACAAAGAATTAAATGTATGGTGTGGAAAATGATGTTTGTTTGCGAAGAACAGTAGAGAACAATGATTGCAGTAGATTGTATTCAGATGTAAAAGAATGGACCGGGGTCCACAGTTCACTAGTGGTGTCTCTCCAATAAGAAATAGCATGTTGGGTGAACAAATTACAGTTGGGCAATTGACAAATAGAGAGGGCATAACAATGCACATACATATCATGATGACTACTATGAGATTTAATTGGGTATTACGACAAAGTACATAGATCGCTATCCGGCATGCATCTATGCCTAAAAAGTCCACCTTCGGGTTAGCATCCGCACCCCTTCCAGTATTAAGTTGCAAACAACAGACAATTGCATTAAGTATGGTGCGTAATGTAATCAACACAAATATCCTTAGACAAAGCATTGATGTTTTATCCCTAGTGGCAACAAGCACATCCACAACCTTAGAACTTTCCGTCACTCGTCCTGCATTCAATGGAGGCATGAACCCACTATCGAGCATAAATACTCCCTCTTGGAGTTACAAGTATCAACTTGGCCAGAGCCTCTACTAGCAACGGAGAGCATGCAAGATCATAAACAACACATATATGATAGATTGATAATCAACTTGACATAGTATTCCATATTCATCGGATCCCAACAAACACAACATGTAGCATTACAAATAGATGATCTTGATCATGATAGGCAGCTCACAAGATCTAAACATGATGGCACAAGAGGAGAAGACAACCATCTAGCTACTGCTATGGACCCATAGTCCAAGGATGAACTACTCAAACATCAGTCCGGAGGCGATCATGGTGATGAAGAGTCCTCCGGGAGATGATTCCCCTCTCCGGCAGGGTGCCGGAGGCGATCTCCTGAATCCCCCGAGATGGGATTGGCGGCGGCTTCTCTGGAAGGTTTTCCGTATCGTGGCTCTCGGTAATAGGGTTTTCGCGACGGAGAGTTTAAGTAGGCGGAAGGGCAGAGTTGGAGGCGGCGCAGAGGCCCCACACCATAGGCCGGCGCGGGGCCCATGCAGGCAGCGCCGCCCTATGGTTACGGCCCATCGTGGCCCCACTTCGTGTGCTCTTCGGTCTTCTGGAAGCTCCATGGAAAAATAAGACCCTGGGCATTGATTTCGTCCAATTCCGAGAATATTTCCTCTGTAGTATTTCTGAAACCAAAAACAGCAGAAAACAGCAACTGGCTCTTCGGCATCTCGTTAATAGGTTAGTGCCGGAAAATGCATAATAATGATATAAAGTGTGTATAAAACATGTGAGTATCATCATAAAAGTAGCATGGAACATAAGAAATTATAGATACGTTTGAGACGTATCACCCACATAGTGGCAGCCTCGTCAGTTTGAGCCCAAGTTGGTGGAAGCTCACTAGGGAGTGGCAAGAGGTGGGAAGTTTAGTCCCACATAGAAAATTAAGAGAAAGTTAGACCACCTTATAAGGTGGTTTGTTCCACCACTAGTAAGTGAGTGAGAATAGGAGTGGTACACGCGCGCTCCTCCTCCTCGCTCGTCTCGACACGTCACGACGCGCGTCGCGGTCGTGGTGAGTGGATTGATCCTCAAGCTGGGACTTTCTTTCTTTTTGCAGTTCAGGAAAGAACCGCCCAGCTTTGTGATCCTGTATGGGAGAGGGCGAATTAGATTTTTGGAAAGCGCTCTGCGCGACTACTCAACCTCTTCACCACGGGCCGTCTTCCGTCCAAGTCGGGTTGTGCTGCCTACCGTTGTCTTCAACGCCGTCTACTTCGACCTGACATCAACAACGTTGTCATCAACAACATTACTGCCGCGACTTCATCAGCTACAGCTCCACCGCCACCTCCACCAGATTGGTACGTGCGACATATCTCGATCTGTTTAGCGATGGATGTTTTACCATTTGCGCTGCTACTAGTCATGTTGTTTAATGCATCTATTATGTTCGAGTTTCACATGTCAGTAGTCGATGTCGTCCTGTTTAATATGCTAGAATTAATCATGGAAATTGTGTCTAATTATCCAACAAGCCAAAAACCTAATTGTATGCAATTTTCTGAGTTAACAATGGCTGGTTTTGCGGATGCACTCAGGCTGGATAAGTTTACCGGTATGCACTTTAAAAGGTGGCAGATTAAGGCCACGCTCTAGCTTACTCATCTGAAAGTGTTCGAAGTTAGTAATGGCTTACTTGAAGAAACTATATCTGACTAAGATCAGAAAAAGTTCCAGGAGGACAATACTCTCTTCGTCGGATGCATTCTAAGTATTCTTGTTGATCGTCTATGGGATGTGTATATGCACATAATAGACGGTAAATAGCTCTGGGATAATGCATGCAGTGAACTATACATCATGGAGTGCTTCCATGACATCAGGATGGTGAACAACTGTTCTGTAGTCGAACAAGCTCATGAGATACAATGCATTGCGAAAGAGATTGAACTCCTTAAGTGCGCCTTACCTGACAAATTTGTGGTTAGATGCATTATTGCTAAGTTGCCCCTTCATGGAGGAACTTTGCCACAACTCTCAAACACAAGAGACGGGAGGTATCAGTTGAAAATCTGATAGCGTCTCTTGATGTTGAGGAGAAAGCTCGGGCTAAGGATACTACTGAGAAAGGAGAGAGTCAGTCTAGCGCCAACATGGTGCAGAAGAAACCCTACATCAAAAACAAAAGGGAATAACAAGCCCTCCTTCAATAAGCCTATGAAGACTACTGTAAGAGCAAAGTTTACACCCCAAGTTTTGTGTGTTTGATGACAACACTTGAGTAATCTCACCGTGTGCCTTGAGTATCATTGTTCGATTTGCAAGTGCACGGTGACCTTGCTGGACACGTCAAGATCGGAAGACTGAAGCGTAGTTGATAGGTTTCTGGTTTTGTGTGTGTATCGCGAGGTGACATGGCTGGAGAGAAAAAGGGGAGAAAACCAGTTTTAGCCAGGCCGGTACTACCGGTAGCTGTAGCGGTAGTACCGCTACCCCTATAGGTACCGCCCAGGGTACCGCTCTGAGTTCTGCGCTGAAATCGACCCACAGTACGAGTTGCGGTACCTCTGCAGTACGTGGAGCGGTAGTACCGCTCACGAGCGGTAGTACCGCCCACGGTACCGCCCAGGTACCGTAACTAGTTACGGCAGTACCGCTCTGGTACCGCTCCGGTACCGCTTCGAGTCCAGTAAGGTTTGGTCCCTGTTGCGGTACCTCGAGCGGTACCGCGAGAGGTAGTACCGCTCTGCGTCCACATGGACCAGATCTGTGGAATTCAAACTCAGAGCGGTAGTACCGCTTCCCAGAAGCGGTAGTACCGCTTAGGCAAAAACTGGACATAACGGTTGGATTTGGAGGAGCCTATTTAAGGGCTCCTTCTTCCCCAACACGATTTTATCTCTCCTCTCTCTCTCCTCCATTGTTGCTGAGCTTAATCCTTGAGGATCTCTGATACGTCTCCAACGTATCTATAATTTCTGATGTTCCATGCTTGTTTTATGACAATACCTACATGTTTTGTTCACACTTTATATCGTTTTGATGCATTTTCCGGAACTAACCTATTAACAAGATGCCGAAGTGCCAGTTCCTGTTTTCTGCTGTTTTTGGTTTCAGAAATCCTAGAAAGGAAATATTCTCGGAATTGGACGAAATCAACGCCCAGGGTCTTATTTTTCCACGAAGCTTCCAGAAGACCGGAGGGATTACGAAGTGGGGCCACGAGGAGGCGACACAACATGGTGGCGCGGCCTAGGGGGCGCCCCCCTAGTGTGTGGGGCCACCAGGACTCCTCCGAGGCTGCCCTTCTGCCTACTTAAAGCCTCCGTCGCGAAAACCCTAGATGAAAAAGCCACGATACGGGAAACCTTCCAGAGCCGCCGCCATCGCGAAGCCATGATTCTGGGGACAGAAGTCTCTGTTCCGGCACGCCGCCGGGACGGGGAATTGCCCCCGGAAAGCATCTCCATCGACACCACCGCCATCTTCATCGCCGCTGCTGTCTCCTATGATGAGGAGGGAGTAGTTCTCCCCCGAGGCTGAGGGCTCTACCGGTAGCTATGTGGTTCATCTCTCTCCCATGTGATCTTTATGTGATCATGAGCTTTGTATCACTATTAATTTATGTGCTACTCTGGTGATGTTATTAAAGTACTCTATTCCTCCTCCATGATGTAATGTTGACAGTGTGTGCATCATGTAGTACTTGGCGTAGGTTATGATTGTAATCTCTTGTAGATTATGGAGTTAACTATTACTATGATAGTATTGATGCGATCTATTCCCCCTTTCATAGCTATTGTTGACAGTGTGTATGCTATGTTAGTACTCGGTCTAAATTGCAACGGTCTATTATGCACTCTAGAGGTTACTTAAATATGAACTCCGGATGTTGTGGAGCTTGTTAACTCCGGCTTGAGGTGTGCTTTTATAGCCCTACGCAATGAATGGTGTTTGTTATCCAACAAGAGAGTGTAGAGTAGTTCTATTATGTGATCGTTGTTGAGAGTGTCCACTAGTGAAAGTAGGATCCCTAGGCCTTGTTTCCAAATACTGAATCTCCGTTTATTTACTGTTCTACTGCATGTTTACTTGCTGCCATATTTATTTCAGATTGTTATTACCACTCATATTCATCCATATCACTTGTATTTCACTATCTCTTCGCCGAACTAGTGCACCTATACATCTGACAAGTGTATTAGGTGTGTTGGGGACACAAGAGACTTCTTGTATCGTAATTGTAGGGTTGCTTGAGAGGGATATCTTTGACCTCTACCTCCCTGAGTTCGATAAACCTTGGGTGATTCACTTAAGGGAAACTTGTTGCTGTTCTACAAACCTCTGCTCTTGGAGGCCCAACACTGTCTACCGGAATAGAAGCGTGCGTAGACATCAAGCTATTTTCTGGCGCTGTTGCCGGGGAGGTAAGGTAAAAGGTATTCACATCCTCCGACTACTAAGCTATTTCCTAGCACTGTTGCTGGCGTGTGAGTGCTCAAAACTATTTCCTTTAGATCCTGCAATTGCATCTTTTTGTTTCTTGTTCACTAGTTAGGCATAATGGAAAATAACAGTGAGCTTTTTAATCTATTTCCTGAGTTAAGACATAAATTGTGTGATGCAAAAATTAAAAAACCTATGGAACCTTATTTGCATGCTAGTAGCAATGTTATTAGTACGAACACCATTGTTGATAATGCTATGGAAGAATTTAAGCTTGGGGAAGCTAGTTTTGATGAGCATGATATTTTTAGTCCCCCAAGAATGGAGGAGAAAATTTACTTTGATGATACTTTACCTCCTATATATGATGATTACAATGATGACTATCATCCACCTACTATTGAGGAAAAAAATAATTATGATTATACTATGCCTCCTATATTTGATGATTATGGTGATAATGATAGCTACTTCGTTGAATGTGCTCCCACTAAAATTAATAAGAATGACTATGCTTATGTTGGGAGTAGTAATTATTTTATGCATATGAATAAGAATGTTTCATGTGATAGTTATATTGTTGAGTTTGTTCATGATGCTACTGGAAATTATTATGAGGAAGGAAAATATGATGGTAGAAATTTTCATGTTACTAAAACACCTCTTTACATGCTGAAAATTTTGAAGTTACTCGTGTTTTATCTTCCTATGCTTGTCACTTTGTTCTTCATTGACTTATTTATTTACAAGATTCCTTTTCATAGGAAGTGGATTAGGCTTAAATTTGTTTCATATTTGCTTTTTGATGCTCTCTTTTGCTTCAACTCCTATTTCTTGCGAGTGCATCATTGAAATTACTAAGCCCATCTTAATGGCTATAAAGAAAGCACTTCTTGGGAGATAACTCATGTTTTATTTTACTACAACAATTTTTGTATTTGAGTCTTGGAAGTTGTTACTACTGTAGCAACCTCTTCTTATCTTTATTTTATTGCATTGTTGTGCCAAGTAAAGTCTTTGATAGTAAGGTTGATACTAGATTTGGATTTCTACGCAGAAACAGATTTCTTGCTGTCACGAATTTGGGCAGGGTTCTCTGTAGGTAACTCAAAAAAATCTGTCAATTTATGTGCGTGATCCACAGATATGTACGCAACTTTCATTCAATTTGAGCATTTTCATATGAGCAAGTTAAGTGCCCCAGAAAAAATCGTCTTTACGGACTGTTCTGTTTTGACAGATTCTGCCTTTTATTTCGCATTGCCTGTTTTGCTATGTTTGATGGATTTCTTTGTTCCATTAACTTTCAGTAGCTTTGTGCAATGTCCAGAAGTGTTAAGAATGATTATGTCACCTCTGAATATGTGAATTTTTGATTATGCACTAACCCTCTAATGAGTTTGTTTCGAGTTTGGTGTGGAGGAAGTTTTCAAGGATCAAGAGAGGAGGATGATACAATATGATCAAGGAGAGTGAAAACTCTAAGCTTGGGGATGCCCCCATGGTTCATCCCTGCATATTTCAAGAATACTCAAGCATCTAAGCTTGGGGATGCCCAAGGCATCCCCTTCTTCATCGACAACTTATTAGGTCACCTCTAGTGAAACTATATTTTTATTCCGTCACATCTTATGTGCCTTACTTGGAGAGTTTGTGTACTTTTATTTTCGTTTTTGTTATTTTTCATTCTCTGAATAAATTCATGCTTGTGTGGGAGAGAGACACGCTCCGCTGTTGCATATGAACACATGTGTTCTTAGCTTTACTTTTAATATTCATGGCGAAGGTTGAAACTGCTTCGTTCATTGTTATATGGTTGGAAACAGAAAATGCTACATGTGGTAATTGGTATAATGTCTTGAATAATTTTATACTTGGCAATTGTTGTGCTCAAATAGATCATGTTTAAGCTCTTGCATCATGTACTTTGCACCTATTAATGAAGAAATACCATAGAGCTTGTTGACATTTGGTTCGCATGATTGGTCTCTCTAAAGTCTAGATATTTTCTGGTGAGCGTTTTAACAACAAGGAAGACAGTGTAGAGTCTTATAATGCTTGCAATATGTGCTTATGTAAGTTTTGCTGTACCGGTTCATACTTGTGTTTGCTTCAAACAACCTTGCTAGCCAAAGCCTTGTATTGAGAGGGAATACCTCTCGTGCATCCAAAACCTTGAGCCAAAAACTATGCCATTTGTGTCCACCATACCTACCTACTACATGGTATTTCTTTGCCATTCCAAAGTAAATTGCTTGAGTGCTACCTTTAAAATTCCATTCTTTGTCTTCGCAATATATAGCTCATGGGAAAAATAGCTTAAAAACGATTGTGGTATTGAATATGTACTCATGTATCTTATTTCTTATAAGTTGCTTGTTGAGCGGTAACCATGTTCCTGGGGACGCCATCAACTATTTCACCTTTGTTGAATATCATGTGAGTTGCTATGCATGTTCGTCTTGTCTGAAGTAAGGAAGATTTATCATGATCAAATGGTTTGAGTATGCATATTGTTAGAGAAGAACATTGGGCCGCTAACTAAAGCCATGATCCATGGTGGAAGTTTCAGTTTGGACAACAATCCTCAATCTCTTATGAGAATATTATCTGTTGTTGAATGCTTATGCATTAAAGAGGAGTCCATTATCTGTTGTCTATGTTGTCCCGATATGGATATCTAAGTTGAGAATAATCAAAAGCGAGAAATCCAATGCGAGCTTTCTCCTTAGACCTTTGTACGAGCGGCATAGAGGTACCCCTTTGTGACACTTGGTTAAAACATATGCTATGCAATGATAATCCATGTAAATCCAAGCTAATTAGGACAAGGTGCGGGCACTATTTGTATACTATGCATGAGGCTTGCAACTTATAGGATATCTTATACATAACACATATGCTTTATTACTACCGTTGACAAAAATGTTTCTATGTTTTCAAAATAAAAGCTCTAGCACAAATATAGCAATCCATGCTTCCCTGTGCGAAGGGCCATTCTTTTAATTTTATGTTGAGTCAGTTTACCTACTTCTTTCTATCTTAGAAGCAAACACTTGTGTCAACTGTGTGCATTGATTCCTACATACTTGCTTATTTGCATTCATCATATTACTTTGCGTTGACAATTATCCATGAGATAAACATGTTGAAGTTGAAAGCAACTGCTGAAACTTATATCTTCCTTTATGTTGCTTCAAAACTTTCTACTAAGAATCTATTGCTTTATGAGTTAACTCTTATGCAAGTCTTATTGATGCTTGTCTTGAAAGTACTATTAATGAAAAGTCTTTGCTATATGATTCAATTGTTTACTCATTGTCTTTACCATTGCTTCGAATCACTTCATTCACTACATATGCTTACAATACTATTGATCAAGATTATGATAGCATGTCACTTCAGAAATTATCTTTGTTATCGTTTACCTAATCGAGGACGAGTAGGAACTAAGCTTGGGGATGCTGATACGTCTCCAACGTATCTATAATTTCTGATGTTCCATGCTTGTTTTATGACAATACCTACATGTTTTGTTCACACTTTATATCGTTTTGATGCATTTTCCGGAACTAACCTATTAACAAGATGCCGAAGTGCCAGTTCCTGTTTTCTGCTGTTTTTGGTTTCAGAAATCCTAGAAAGAAAATATTCTCGGAATTGGACGAAATCAACGCCCAGGGTCTTATTTTTCCACGAAGCTTCCAGAAGACCGGAGGGATTACGAAGTGGGGCCACGAGGAGGCGACACAACATGGCGGCGCGACCTAGGGGGGCGCCCCCCCTAGTGTGTGGGGCCACCAGGACTTCTCTGAGGCTGCCCTTCTGTCTACTTAAAGCCTCCGTCGCGAAAACCCTATTCGAATAAGCCACGATACGAGAAACCTTCCAGAGCCGCCGCCATCGCGAAGCCAAGATTCGGGGGACAGAAGTCTCTGTTCCGGCACGCCGCCGGGACGGGGAATTGCCCCCGGAAGGTATCTCCATCGACACCACCGCCATCTTCATCGCCGCTGCTGTCTCCTATGATGAGGAGGGAGTAGTTCTCCCCCGAGGCTGAGGGCTCTATCGGTAGCTATGTGGTTCATCTCTCTCTCCCATGTGATCTTTATGTGATCATGAGCTTTGTATCACTATTAATCTATGTGCTACTCTGGTGATGTTATTAAAGTACTCTATTCCTCCTCCATGATGTAATGTTGACAGTGTGTGCATCATGTAGTACTTGGCGTAGGTTATGATTGTAATCTCTTGTAGATTATGGAGTTAACTATTACTATGATAGTATTGATGCGATCTATTCCCCCTTTCATAGCTATTGTTGACAGTGTGTATGCTATGTTAGTACTCGGTCTAAATTGCAACGGTCTATTATGCACTCTAGAGGTTACTTAAATATGAACTCTGGATGTTGTGGAGCTTGTTAACTCCGGCTTGAGGTGTGCTTTTATAGCCCTACGCAATGAATGGTGATTGTTATCCAACTAGAGAGCGTAGAGTAGTTCTATTATGTGATCATTATTGAGAGTGTCCACTAGTGAAAGTAGGATCCCTAGGCCTTGTTTCCAAATACTGAATCTCCGTTTATTTACTGTTCTACTGCATGTTTACTTGCTGCCATATTTATTTCAGATTGTTATTACCACTCATATTCATCCATATCACTTGTACTTCACTATCTCTTCGCCGAACTAGTGCACCTATACATCTAACAAGTGTATTAGGTGTGTTGGGGACACAAGAGACTTCTTGTATCATAATTGCAGGGTTGCTTGAGAGGGATATCTTTGACCTCTACCTCCCTGAGTTCGATAAACCTTGGGTGATTCACTTAAGGGAAACTTGCTGCTGTTCTACAAACTTCTGCTCTTGGAGGCCCAACACTGTCTACAGGAATAGAAGCGTGCATAGAGATCAATCTCCTTCACCATCCAACCAATCTTGCCCAAACTTTGAGGAATGGTGGAGGAGACCCCGATCTATAGTTCTACCAAGGGAGATTTCACCAATACTAGCTATTCCTTAGTGGATCTTGGTGGTAGGGTTCCTATGGTGGAGCATTGGAGTAGGGTTCCTATGGTGGAGCATTGGAGATGTGCAGCTATGGAGGCTAGCTTGGGGATGTACTAGCTCCATAGGGTTTTGGGAGCATCCTTGTGTGTGGAGCTCGCCCCAACCTTGTGAAGGAATCACCGCCTCGACCAGTGCCTTAGTGGAACAGGGAGAGCACCTTCGTGGAGCTCTCTCGAGGAAGAAGGTGAGGCCTTCCTTCGTGGTGTGGCCGTCTAGTCTCTTGTGTGAGACTAGCACCTCCTCAACGCAGATGTACTTCCTATTGTGGAAGGAACTGCGGGAAACAAACCTCGCCTCGTCTCCGCGCCCCCGGTTGTCTCGCTCCTTACTCTTACTATCTTGTTGATTCCTTTACTTGTTGCACTTGTCCTAGGATCATTGTAGGATCACCGCTATCGCTAAAGTTCTCACCTTTACCTTCTGTTGCACTAAAAATTGAAAAAGACTAAAACTTGCCGTAGCGCCATTCACCCCCCTCTTGTTCGCTACGATCCATTCAAGTGGTATCAGAGCAAGGTTTTTTTGCTCGGGCTTTACCGCCTAAGAAATGGCCAAACAAGAGGCGGATAAGAATGGGTCACCTTCCCTTGTGCCACCCGCTCCATCATCTCCCGTCGATACCACAGCGGCTACGTTGGATGATCTCAAGAAATTGGAGTCATCCATCGTTAACCAAATGAAGGCGATGATGATGGAGTTGGTTGCTCAAAAACCGAACCCTATCGTTGATCCTAAAGCAAGTGCCGAGGATCCCCCACCAAAAGCTAACCCCTTTCCTCTTGTTGATTTTGTCGCGCAAACGACAATTTATCCACAAAAGGAAGGGCTTGGTGAGACCGGCACTTCAACAAACGGGAAGGATGGGACACCGGTTGCGAAACGTCTAGGGGGTTATCATGAGGTGCCACCACCAAGTGATTACACCATAAACGTTCCAATACCTATGCCACATATCTTGTCGCATGGTTCACCACCGTTACTTGAGTCAAACAACTATGAAAATTGGCAATTCTTAATGCGTTCTCATGTGCGCAGCGCATCTACCGAGCTTTGGCGTATCATCGAGGAGGGCTATTCACCACGAGACCCAAAGAGATTGACAAGAAGAGAAGTGGTGGATGACCAACTCAACGCCACCGCCATCAACACGATTCACATGGCCATCACACCCAAGGACCGCGCTCACATCCGCTCGCTCAAGACCGCCAAGGAAGCATGGGATAAACTTGAGAAGCTCTTCCTCGGAAATGCAAGCATCCAAAGCTCTCGTTTTGATGAAGTGAACAACATGGCCGACAACTTCGTCATGATTGAAGGAGAGTCCCCCGAAGAAATGTATCGGCGCCTCATCTCTCTTGCCGTACAAATGCAAGATCTTGGAGCAACGTTTGTGGATGACCATTGGATCAAGCGCAAGTTCTACAACGCTCTCCTCCCTTATGAGGAAGTGAAGTTGACGGCCATCCGCCAAAACGCCTCCTTCCGTGCTATGACATCCGATGAAGTTCTTAGTGAAGTCATCGCTTTGGACATCTCCAAGAAGAATGCGGAGGATCTTGTTGCTCGCGCCCACAACTCCCTCAAGCCCAACCTTTCATTGAAGATGAGGGTACATGAGGGTACATGAGGATAGTGAAAGCGATGAGGATCCCGTTGAGTGGGGACCGGATGATCTCAAGATGAATTATCATGAGCACATGGCTCTCACCGCCAAGAAATTTTGGGATGGAAACAGGTCCCGAAACACAAGACCAAGAAGATCACGTGATTCTCCAAGAAATCTCTCCAAGAGCCCAAGGGAGGGGCAAAGGGGAAGAACATGCTAGAATTGCGGCGACAATAATCATTTTGTCACGGATTGTATGTTTGAGAGAAGAGAAGATCATGGTGGAAGGCTTATCCGCAAGGAAAAATTCAAGTCACTCTCAAAAGGATTCTCCAAGTTCTCCCCCAAGTACGATGATGACAAGGTCTCCTACACCAAGAAGCCTAGAGCCTTCATCATTCGAGAAGAGTACTCCTCCGATGAAGATGAAGAACGTGGGGACAAGAGCTCCAACAAGGAAGGAGAGGGAGTGGCCGCCATCGCCATTACTACTCCCTCTATCTCCATCTTTGACTCTCCAAATGAGAACCTCGTCACCTACAATGCTCGTTGCCTTATGGTAAAGGTATCCACGGAGGTAAAATCCCCCTCCAAACCATCATCCTCGACTAATGCCTTATATATTGATGATGCCACTAGTTTCACCGTTAAACGTGAGATTATGGGTTTGGATTCTTTTCTCACTAACATGCAAGGGGATACCAAGACTCATGTTGGGGCTCTCTTGAGCCAACTCGGTGCGGCACAAGACTTTATAGAGGAGAAGGAGAGGTTGGAAAGGGAAGCGGCAAATGAGATTGCCTCTCTCAAAGAGGAGCTTGATGATGAACGAAATCTGCGCATGTCTCTTGAAGCTAGTGTCATCGTCCTTGAAGACACCAATGAAGCTATTGTTTCTCGACTCACCAAGGATCGATACCATGCTCTCGAGTTGATTGGTGAGCTCAAAAAGAAGATGCTCTCTCTTGAGGAAGCCAACAAAGAGAAAGATGATGAAGACCCCAACTCTTGTCATGATGAGCTTGTTGATCAAGTTACTTCCTTGAGGAGGCACACTGCTCTTCTCTTGGAAGTCAATGCTCTTCAAGAAGAAGCCTTGGATGAATATAACCGCTTGTTCAAAGAGAAGACCTCATGTTGCAACCATGAAGAAGAAATTGCCGCTCTTGAGACCACCAAGGCCAAGCTATTGAGTTTGAGTAGCAAGCAAGAAGAGTCTTTGGTGGAATGTCTCCGCATGAGCAAGGAGAAGGACACTTGTTGTGATCATGAGGAGGAAATAGCCGCCTTGAAGAGAAGGGAAGACAAGCTCATGGAGGTCAATTCCATGCAAGAGGAAGCATTGAAGGAGTACTTTCCTTTGAGCAAGGACCGTGTGTGTTGCACTCATGAAAGTGACAAGCGCTTACTCATGAAGATGAACGCTCTACAAGAAGAAGCTTTGATGGAACACTTCCGGGTGAATAAGGCAAAGGAAGTCCAAGTGTTTGATATTTGCCATCCTCACCCGGAGCATGAAGATGAAGTCAACAGTTTGAAGGCCAAAGTTGATAGACTCCAAGTTCAAGCCAAGTACTTGGAAGGAGTCATTGAAGCTAAAGATGGAGCCAAAGAGGGCTCTTGCAATGAAGGAGGAGCGGCTATCAAGCCAAAGAGGAAGAGAAATAAGAGGACCAAGAAGAAGAAGAACAAGGAGAACATGGAGATCAACCTTGAAGAGAGCGACGCTAGCTCAAGAAGGGATGGAGTACCCAACTCTGCCTCGAAGGGTTTCGCCGGCTCTAACAACCACTACAAGAAATATGTTGACCTACGACCCTCCATTTTTGTTACTAAATCGTCACCATATTTCATTTATGACGATTCTATGACAAAAAATAGATCGTCAAAAACGGAGCGTCAGGAATCAACCATCACGACCTTTTATTTTGAATCGTCATAGTCGTCTATGACGATATTAAATCGTCGTAACCATTATGACGATCCAATATCATCACCGGCGATCTGGCCATGCCACATCAGATCCTACGTGGCAAGCTGACGTGGTGAAACTATGACGAAATCAAATTGTCGTAATGCAAAATCAGCCCGGTCCATTTCAGCGGTCTACATGGGCTGAGCCCATTAATACCAACATTTTTTGTCTACGCCTTACCCTCTTCCGATCCATTTGTCTTTTTGGGCTTAGCCTTTTCAGAGCCTCTTTCTGGTCCATTTGTCTTGCCTTTTCAATTCATGTCTTGTTGGGCCCTAGACATTTTACAACCCGTTTTTGTTTATTTCCTTTTATTTCAGACATTTTGTTCCAAAATGTCACTGGCCCGTGGCCTATTTAGCACCCAATCAATTTATTTTGATATTCAAGTTGTACATACAGCTACTGTTTGCAGGCCATGAATTTCTAAATAAAGAACGAACGACTTCCCATTGTGAAATGATACAAAATGGAATTTCAAATACACACCATCACTTCTCTTACATAACATAAAACACACTTAATGCATAAAAGCAGCAACATGCGTGTTCCATCGAAGCTACAGTGACAACATCCAATCTCCAGGGAGGCTTCCATATATAATCCTATGAAACAAGGAAACAAGAGTAAGGACTGGTAAAGTAACGAATAGGGAAAATAACATCAGCTGTGCAAATCAAAACATCTACCACTTGTCATGCACCCTCATTATTCAATCCCAACATGCAACAAGATTGCATAGAATATTTTTAGTCCTAGCTATTACATTTCTTACAATTAATTGTTTTATGCTAACTGATAAAGATAGCACAGAACAATAGGTTGTACTTCCATATTGAACCAATGATGATGTTCAACGTAACAAATGCATGAAACATCGCAATGACAGTACTGAAATCACTCAAATAATCGTAATGAGGCACAAACCTCAGCGACAGTAAGGAAACATCGGAAGCAGACAAAAATTTTCAACAACCTGTAGAACCACATGAGCTTTGCATTACTAGAAACAATACAACGTGCAGGTACTTTACTTATAAAATACATTGCATATATACAAGACCTAGCAAACAATAATAAAAATCATGTTAATGGTAGCAACAAAATATCTTTGTTTGCATAAATCATATTTAGTTACAGACAGAAATTATAGCAACTTCCTAAACAGACAGAAATTAGACCCGATCAATTTGAATTAACCAATTGATTATACAATGTAAACTGCAAAAAATGAACTGCCAACTCAGGTAAGTAGAGAGAAACAAATAATGAGTTAAGTTCAAGTTCCATAGCAAATAGAATAATATATATTGTCCTGTCACGGAACAAGATATACACTCAACAAATAGCAGATAATTCCTATACAACTCTACACCATGAATGGAGTATTTATGAAGGAGTGCAAATATTTTAAATTTTCTATGCCAAACCGACATCACAGAAAGCATATGACAGTATTATCTTGTTGAATAAATGTTTTACCTTTAGTTGGTCCTTAACATGTTGTAGCTACTGCAGGGTCATATTCTAAGGACCACTAGACCAATAAGAGCATTTTCTCAAAGTTAAGCGTGCAAGAAGATACATTTCTTAACAAATAAAGTAGGAAACACAACATCATTTCCCTAGAAGATATGCAACTCGAGAAGTCACAACATCCCCAAGACAAACTTCTGCAAAGGAAGAGAAGCAAGCAAAATAGTACCTTGGTAGAGTAATTTCCAAGAAACATTAAGCAATAGAGGACAGATCCGCCACTGCCGCTGCTCCTCCGTGTGTCGATCAGGATGTTGCACCATCATCGCTTCGTCTAGTGTGAGAAGGCAGTACATGCATTCAAACCAATCGCTAGTTAATTAATAATGAAACTGCACCTTCAGCTAGCATCTTAAGGTTTTGTTATTGAGAACTTATATGATGTAACAACAATGACAATATTGTTGAAATGGCATTTACTGGATAGTAATATGATAAGTCACTAACAAACATATACATTTCTCAGTGCATTGACGGTTCTGAATCTGCCTATTTTTCTTCCTCGGAGCATTGCATACACACAGTTTACTTCTTAGAGAGTTACCAAATCTAGCACCAGCCTAACCAGGTTCCACAATGTACCCTGACCTGAGAGGCTGAGACTGCTAGAGAGCACAGGCCTATACACGGTTCAGAGAGTGTAAAGCATCATACCACCGAAAGAGCAAGCTAAAATCCCCAAGGAAAATTGCATACAGTTCGCTCTAGCTACTTTCAGTTCCGAACAAAAAAACAACCCGTGTCTCCTATGAGGATCCAACTGATCGGGAGACAGGAGGATCATGGTGTGAGCGTAAGTACCTTAGAGGCCATGATGGTCCGTCCGGGAGCCCCAGGCCAGGCGGAGGCGTAGTGTTCGTTGGCTCCCATGCGTGCTCATCGGCGGCCACCGCACCTGGTAAACCAACAACGCAAAGAACAAATCGTTAGATCCGCGTCATGTCTGTCGTGGAAAGGCAATCGAATAAGAGGGAGAGGGAGATACGAGGGGTTGTGTTCGACGGCTCTTTGATGTCTACTTCCCCCTCCTTTTCCTGTAGACAGTGTTGGGCCTCCAAGAGCAGAGGTTTGTAGAACAGCAGCAAGTTTTCCCTTAAGTGGATCACCCAAGATTTATCGAACTCAGGGAGGAAGAGGTCAAAGATATCCCTCTCATGCAACCCTGCAACCACAAAGCAAGAAGTCTCTTGTGTCCCCAACACACCTAATAGGTGCACTAGTTCGGCGAAGAGATAGTGAAATACAGGTGGTATGAATATATATGAGCAGTAGCAACGGTGCCGAGAAAATAGCTTGCTTGGCGTGTAGTTGATGGTGGTTGTATTGCAGCAGTAGTAACACGGTGAAACAATGAAACAAGCAGTAGTAACGCAGCAGTATTTAGGAACAAGGCCTAGGGATTAGACTTTCACTAGTGGACACTCTCAACATTGATCACATAACAGAATAGATAAATGCATACTCTACACTCTTGTTGGATGATGAACACATTGCGTAGGATTACACGAACCCTCAATGCCGGAGTTAACAAGCTCCACAATTCAATGTTCATATTTAAGTAACCTTAGAGTGTAAGATAGATCAATACGACTAAACCAAGTACTAACGTAGCATGCACACTCGTCACCTTCATGCTAAGAAAGGAGGAATAGATCACATCAATACTATCATAGCAATAGTTAACTTCGCAATCTACAAGAGATCATGATCATAGCATAAACCAAGTACTAACACGGATGCACACACTCGTCACCATTACACCGTGCGGGAGGAATAAAACTACTTTAATAACATTGCTAGAGTAGCACATAGATAAATTGTGATACAAATACATTGCAATCATAAAGAGATATAAATAAGCACTTCACTATGCCATTCATAACGGTGAATAAGTATTCCGTGAAATATAGCCTAAGAGACCCACACGGTGCACACACTCGTCACCTTTACACACGTGGGACAAGGAGTCTCCGGAGATCACATAAGTAAAATTCACTTGACTAGCATAACGACATCTAGATTACAAGCATCATCATATGAATCTCAATCATGTAAGGCAGCTCATGAGATTATTGTATTGAAGTACATAGGAGAGAGATGAACCACATAGCTACCGGTACAGCCCCGAGCCTCAATGGAGAACTACTCCCTCCTCATGGGAGCAGCGGCGGTGATGAAGATGGCGGTGGAGATGGCAGCGGTGTCGATGGAGAAGCCTTCCGGGGGCACTTCCCCGTTCCGGCGGCGTGCCGGAACAGAGACTCCTGTCCCCCAGATCTTGGCTTCGCGATGGCGGCGGCTCTGGAAGGTTTCTGTGGGTTTCGTCAATCGTGGCTTTTCCGTCTCGAGGTTTTAGGTCTGGGACCTTTATATAGGCGAAGAGGCGGCGTCAGAAGGTCGAAGGGGCGACGACACCATAGGGCCGCGTGGCCAGGGGGTGGGCCGCGCCACCCTATCATCTGGGGGCCCTGTGGCCCCCCCCGGCGGCTCTCGGGTGTTCTGGATGCTTCCGGTGAAAATAGGAACCTGGGCGTTGATTTCGTCCAATTCCGAGAATATTTCGTTACTAGGATTTCTGAAACCAAAAACAGCAGAGAACAAGAACTGGCACTTCGGCATCTTGTTAGTAGGTTAGTTCCAGAAAATGCACGAATATGACATAAAGTGTGCATAAAACATGTAGATATCATCAATAATGTGGCATGGAACATAAGAAAATATCGATACGTCGGAGACGTATCACTCTTGTTGACGAGCAGGATTAGCGACCCGTCGTTCTTGGCAGGGTCCTCTAGCCGGTCGAGCTCGGCGGCGGGCGGTGTGGACCGGAGCGCGACCACTACAAGGAGAGCGAGCATGTCGGCAAGAAGAACTGCTTCTCTTCATCGTGGAGTGAGGGAGACAAGGGGCGCCGATGGTATCTCGATCTGATCTGGGGAACGGGCTAGGGTTTGCAAACGGTGGCGGGATTGGAAGTGGGATCGAGCGTGGAGAAGGCCGTGAGGGGATATGGCCACGAGCGGCGAAGTTTTGGTTGGGCGCGATCTGCGGTGATGGGGTGGCCGGCGCGAGAGAGGGAGAGGCGGCGCTTGCGTGATGCGAGCGAGAGAATGGAGACAGTGGAGAGGAGGCGCACGAGATGGAAGATGGGTAGGGCAACCAGTGTTATCTTTCTCCCTTTTTTTGATTGAGGTGGCCTTTTTTTAGGGAATATTTTTTGACATGGCCTTGTCCTTTCTAGGGATAGCTCGGGAGTCGTTAGATAATATTGGACGGTTGAGATGGCCAATCCGCGGGAACTCCACCTTTGCCATCTCATTGGCTGGCTCCAGCCTGCTAGATTTCGCTTCCTTACTAGTATTTTTAAACCGTCCTAGTTTTTTGAAAACCAGTCAAGGGGAGGTTTTGCCATTTCGTAAATGACAGTATAATTATAAGAGACTTAGCTTGTTTATAATAAATTGGTCAAAATTTGATACATCAACACGACGTTGCCCGCACAAGGTCAACACCCAAGAAGCTCAAAGCGACAAATCAAACACGAAAACTTGGAGTCGTCACACCAAATTATTCCCTCCGCAGCTCAATTTCTTACATGCTAATTTACCACTTGATGGAGAAAACTTCAAGACCTATAAATACTATCATTGTTAAATATATTTTTAATTGCCACATGTTTTGTAATTATGTAAATTTAAAGTAATAATGACAAATGTGCATAATCATTTTTCATTTTCTAAGTGACAAAAATGATTTATTTTGTGAAGAACCTACCAAAAATATATTGCACAAATGTACTACCAAAGTTTTCAAAAACAGTATAACATATGCCAAAAATAACAAACTTGAGTATCAGAAATATCCTAGAGCAACCTTCTCCAAAATGAGCTACCATGTGCAAAAAAGATGCTAGAGATTTGTCTAAATTTGGATTTTATCTATATACTAAAAAAATTATATAAGTCCAAATTTTAGCAAACTTAGAATATCTTTTTTATAGATTGAGGTAGTACGTGGATACACCACATATGCCAAACAAGCAAGGTGGCAGACACATGGTCATGACACGTAGGCAAAATAGCTGAGGTGGCCTCCTAGTCATTTAAATGAATCATAGAAAATAATTATGATGATCTAAATTTGTCATAATCATATAGAAATAACGTCGTAAACCGTGTGGTTGAGTCTATGACGATTTCACACTAGGAAATAATGACGTATTTGACTCAAATCGTCGTAATTTTCTAGGGTTTTCACCCTCCCAAACAGTTAACGACCATTCAGTGCGAAATCGTCATAGAATCATGACGATTTTACCCACGGTCACTGAGAGAAGGTCACAAGTCAACACATTTCTTGTAGTGAACCCTTCTCATGTTCTTTTTGTTGATTACTATGGAAATATTCGTGCTCGCTTTATTGGTCCTCAAAAGGACAATGTTGATTGACCCCTTGTTACTAACATGCTAGGACCCATTAAAAAATGGGTACCTAAATCCAAGACTTGATTCCTTGTAGGACTATGCTTCCGGTGGCGCTAAATGGGTGGTTGATAGTGGAGCCACAAGTCATATGACCGGAAGCAAGAATATTGTTGTCGACCTTGAGCCTTCTCACTCTACCGTATCATATGGCGACAACACGTGCTCTAAGGTATTGGGTCTTGGCAAGGTGGTGGTAACACCCGGCATCTCACTTGTGAATGTCCTCCTTGTCGAGACCCTTGGTTAAAATTTACTCTCCGTTCATCAAATTGCTCGTATGGGTCTATGCACATTCTTTGATGAACATATGGTGGTCCTCTTGTGGAGCAAGACACTCAATGTAGCTTTTGTTGGATATGTAGAGAACGGATTGTATGTTGTCGATTTCTCTGGAAAGACAACATCTTCCGCTCTTTGCCTATTCGCCAAAGGTGACAAGGGTTGGTTATGGCATCGCCGACTAGCCCATGTCAACATGAGGACTTTGCAAAGTCTCCACAAGGGTGACCACATTCTCAGACTAAAAGAAGATGTCTCTTTTTGCAAGGATCGCGTTTGTAGGGCTTGCGTACAAGGAAAAATGCATGGAGCTCCTCACAAGGCCAAGACTATCATCTCTACCATAAGATGCTTGGAGCTCCTACATGTTGATCTCTTCGGTCCACCGTCTCATGAAAGTCTTGGAGGAAAGAAGTATTGCCTCGTCATTGTTGATGACTATTCATGCTATTGTTGGGTATTCTTCTTCAAGTACAAGAGTGAGACTCAACGGACCATGATGGAGTTTGCCAACCAAGTTCAACGCAAGTACGACAACAAGATCCTCGCAATAAGGAGCGACAATGGAACGGAGTTCAAGAACTACACCTTGGATGACTTCCTCGGCGAAGAAGGAATCCAACACCAATACTCCAGGCCATATACTCCCCAACAAAATGGGGTCGCCGAAAGGAAGAATCGAACCTTGATCGAAGCCGCTCGAACCATGATGATGGAATACAAGTCTAACTACAATTTTTGGGTGGAAGCTATCTCTACCGCATACCACGCTACTGATCGTCTCTACTTTCGCAAAGGTCTTGAGAAGACACCATATGAGATCCTCACCGGCAACAAGCCAAATGTGTCATACTTCAAGGTCTTCGGATGCAAATGCTATGTGCTTGTCAAAGACACACGCCTATCTAAGTTTGATTCAAGAGCTCAAGAAGGAATTTTCGTTGGCTATGCTACGGATTCTCACGCCTATAGAGTCTTCAACAAGTCAAGTGGGCGTGTTGTAGAATCTTGTGATGTGACATTCGATGAAGATGATAGATCTTTGGAAAAGCGAAGTGCTTCTTGTGAGAAAGGATATGCAATTCCCCCGGATACCATAGGAAGGATGGGTGTTGGCATTCGCCGACCTCAAGAGCTACCTTCTATGAGTACCGGGGAAGGACCAAGTTCCACCCAAGTGGAGCCATCTACACCACAAGGCCAAGCTTCTTCCGTTGATCTTACAAATGCAAGTCAACCTCTACAACAACCTCTAGTTCAACTTCAACCTCTACAACAACCTCAAGTTCAACCTCGACAACTACAACAACAATCAAGTCCAAGTTCACCTCAACAAGCTCAAGAACAGCATTCACCGCAAGCTCATCTACCACAACAACCAACATCAAGTGACCAAGGCCAAGCTTCAAGTTCTTCTCCGAGTGGTTCGGGGATAATCTTTATGGACAATACTACTCCTAATACCCCCGAGCCATCCGACTCTCATGATAATGATGCCCCTTTCAACAACAATGGGGGTCAAGGCGAGGACCTAAACCGTGATGAAGGCCAAGATGACTCACAAGAATCATCTCCTTTAGCCGACACTCGCCGTGAAGACCCTACTACAAGACACTTGCGTCTCAAGTCTCATTCGTTGCATAATATAATTGGTGATCTAAAGAGCAAAGTAACCACCCGGAGGCAACTAGCAAACTTTTGTGAGTACCACGCCTTTGTCTCTATGGCGGAACCACTCAAAGTTAATGAAGCTCTCAAAGATCCCGATTGGTTGAATGCAATGCAAGAGGAACTCAACAACTTCAAGAGGAATGATGTGTGGACTCTCATGAAGCGACCCGATCATTGCCGCAATGTTATCGGCACCAAATGGGTTTTCAAGAACAAGCAAGATGAAAGTGGCATGGTCATCCGCAACAAAGCAAGATTGGTGGCACAAGGCTATTCTCAAGTTGAAGGCGTGGACTTTGGTGAAACCTTTGCACCCGTTGCAAGGCTTGAGTTCATCTGTATCCTTTTGGCCTTTTCCTCTCATCATGGCTTTAAGTTGCAACAAATGGATGTTAAGAGTGCTTTTCTTAATGGTACTTTACATGAGGAAGTATATGTGAAGCAACCCCCGGGGTTCGAGGATTCCCATTTCCCGGACCATGTCTTCAAGCTCAAAAAGGCCCTATATGGACTCAAACAAGCTCCTAGAGCTTGGTATGAGCATCTAAAGGAGTTGCTTGAAGACCGTGGTTTCGAAGTGGGGAAAATTGATCCCACTCATTTTACTAAGAAATTCAATGGGGAGCTTTTCGTATGCCAACTCTATGTAGATGACATCATATTTGGCTCGACTAACACAAAATTCAATGATGAGTTTGCTATGTTGATGACAAATAGGTTTGAGATGGCAATGATGGGTGAACTCAAGTACTTTCTTGGGTTCGAGATCAAGCAAATGCGACAAGGCACCTTCATCAATCAAGCCAAGTACCTCCAAGACATGCTCAAACGCTTTGATATGAAGGACACCAATGGCATTGGAACTCCGATGCATCTCAAGTGTCAACTCTCTCTTGACGAGACCGGCAAGGCGGTGGATCCCAAGCTCTACCGTTCGATGATAGGTTCGCTTCTTTACCTTTGTGCCTCTCGCCCGGATATAATGTTAAGCGTTGGTATGTGTGCACGGTTTCAAGCAAGCCCGAAGGAAAGCCACCTTGTGGCAGTCAAAAGGATCTTTCGATATTTAGTTGATACCCCACACTTTGGATTATGGTACCCAAGGGACACGGACTTTGCTTTGATTGGTTTCACCGACTCCGACTGGGCGGGCGACAAGGTTGATAAGAAGTCCACATCCGGAGCTTGTCACTTTCTTGGAAGATCTTTGGTGTGTTGGTCCTCGAAGAAGCAAAATTGTGTCTCCGTCTCCACCGCGGAAGCCGAGTATATTGCCGCGGCGAGTAGTTGTGCTCAAATCTTGTGGATGAGGCAAACCTTGCGGGATTATGGACTCGAGTATAGCAAGGTGCCTCTTTTGTGTGACAATGAGAGCGCAATCAAGATCGCCTATAATCCAGTTCTTCATGGCAAGACGAAGCACATTGAGATACGGAACCACTTCATCCGGGATCACATTGCTCGCAGAGATATTGTACTATCCTACATTGGCACCAAGGAGCAATTGTCGGACATCTTCACGAAGCCCTTGGATGAGAAGCGTTTTATTAAGTTGAGGCATGAGCTAAATATCATTGATCCATCGAACTTTGCTTGACCGTCGTGCGCACATTGACATGGGCATACCCTTCGGGTACCCATTATTAGTATACCTGGCTTGGCTCGGCCCAATATGGAGAAGGCCCAACAAGGCAACCCGAAGAAGTAGTCGACTAGGACTCTTGTAAAACCCTAGACTGATTGCATATATAAAGCTAGCCAGGGCACCCGAAATAGGGAGGACAACAGATAGATAGCAGATAGACAACATAGCTCCGCCTACGGCGGCACCCTGTAAACACATCTATGATCATATACTGGATTGCTAGCAGCACGTAGGGATCCTCCACCGAGGGGACCCGAAGCTGGGTACGTCGTGTGCCTAATCTCGCTCCCGGAATCTCCATCGTCGCTCTTTCCCGAAACCCAAGTCTACAATCTCTAGGCATTACCGAGGTGATCCCTTGTCAATTGGCGCCGACCGTGGGGACTGCGACGAGTGGATTTCGTTATCCGGGCGAGATCTCTCATCATCTTCAATGGTCACCACGTCTGGTTATTCATCAACGGCGGCGCGTTCAAAATTTTTGCGTCAAAGCAGGGGATAAACAATTTTTTGCGTCAAAATTTTCGCGTCAAAGCAAGAAGGTTTGTTCTTTGAGTTTCGCATCCAAACGATGGTTGGAGCACTGTGCCGGGCGGGATTCCTTAACTTCGTCGTCGACATCTACTTTCGTCCACGCTCGCGTCTTCAAGATTGATCTAGAACGCGAAAAGCTTGTTGGCGGCGGCCAGTTATTTTCTTGTGATCGGGTTTAAGACCCGTCGAGTCGTCTGCGCTGGCAAATCAGTTGCACGATATGCATCCGGAGACTCTATCTCATACTTTCCTTTTAAACCGTTAGAATATTTTATTTAATCTGATTTTTTAATACTTGTGTGTTTCCCGTACGCATGTCTTGTGAGATGCAAGATTCGATCTCCAGAAGTAATGTACATTGCTGGATCGGTACACATGCGCTCGATCCCAAAGGACTATGACGGTTTCTTCTAAACTATTCAGACAAATTCTCTATTTTGATATTACGCATTGATATTACTCTGTCAATCAATTGTTTATCCAGAACTAATCATTTACATGCAATGGAGTACAAGATAGCTCGCAAACCGTGCACGCAACGAGTTCACTTTGTTGTGGAGAGGCCAATAATCGAGATCAGTTCCGGTCAGGCGTAGCGCGAGTACATCGACTACATCGGCCACACGACCTACTTTCACATCGGCTCCGCCACACCCGATAAAAAAGCTAAGTGTTCCTCTTTCGAGAGTTGATCATCATTTACTTTCGCCACAACAAAATACCTAAGGGTTGTGCCATTGCAATAGTACAACAAATACACCCGACACTCGGGGATGCGCCATTACATCGTTAGCGCAAATACACCAATGGATTCATTTTTTTGGCTCTGGATATATCTCCTTCGGCTCAGTGGATTTATTTTTGGCTTAATAAAATTACCTTCTTCGGATCAATGGATTTATCTTCTTTGGCATACTGAATTTATTTTCTTCGGGTTATCATTGGTTTCCTCCTATACAATACTACCCAGGCGTCAATGGATACATCTTCTATGGTTATTACTGGGATTCTTTTCTTCGGGTCAATGGATTCATCCCTTATGATATCAATGGATTCATTTTCTATGACTATTACTGGATTTATTTTCTTCGGATCAATAGATTCATCCTCTACGATATCAGCAGATTCACCTTCTATGGATATTACTGGATTCTTCGGTTCAATGGATTCATCATCTATGATATCGGCGGATTCATTTTCAATATGCTTCATATTTAATGGCAGGATTCATATTATATTATTGTCAATGGCTTCATCCTAAATGGCTTCACCTTATATGACGCTGCAATTCCGTCAACTTCTTCCGACATCACAGCTAAAAACTCGGGGGCTCGACAATGACTTCACCGCGGGTCACAACTGCTATATGGCGCCCAAGCAACAATCATAACGTCACCCCAACAGCGCTCGGGGGCTCGGCTATTTCTTCATCAACAATTTGGCGGCATCTATTATCGCTATTTGGTGGTTTCTACTTCGGTTCGACTTCATCTATGCAGTCGAAGACTTCATCGCGCGTCGACTCCATCGTACCCAATAAGCTAAGTGTTCTTTTATTTTACACAAAACTAGCAGGGTGACCCGCGCACTTGCGCGGCTAGATATCTTATGGTCTTTTGTATTTACGTAAGATACATTATAAATTATAGGGAAAGTAAATACAAATGCAAAAACTCTTACGTCGAAGTTGAATTTAATTCGTTGACATAAATTTACTGAGTACTTTATGCCCATATATCATTTAGAATAGAAAAATATTATAGCCAAAACATTTATACAGACTACTAAGGAAGTATTAGTGGATTTTTGTTAATATGTTTTATTGGATTTAGTACGGATTTGGTATGTGCCGAAGAAAATTCTAGGATTGAAGTATAAAGTTAATGTTCAGTGCCTAAAATTTGGGTTCCCTTTTTCCACCCATCTCATTTCATTTGTGTATCTGGAGATGCTTCCACAAATTGTCGCTTGAGAATCCCATAAATATTAGTTGTGTGTATTGATCAAAGATCTCTAATATAGTACCTTCTAAATGTGAACATAGCAATGTAGTTCAAAAAGCGCCAAGAAATACATCTAGCATGCAGTGCTCTATGTGTTTATTATTTTATCATGGCATGCCTCTTGCATGGATTTACGTAATTGGTAGTCAGTTTGTGCTCAACTCTTCTCTTATCAATCCTAGTTTAGAAGCCTTTTGCATAGTCATTTATTATTATATTTTATCCTACTTTTTTTTATCTTTTCTTTCAAGTTATGGACCGTTTTTTTTTTCACTTAGCCAGAATTCTGTTTGATTCAGAAAAGAAGGCACAACTTATCTGCTTGATCATCTGGCTCCATGACATGTACTGGAACTGCAGGAACCTCTTTGGACAGCTTAGACATGCTGGATGATCCGGTTTTGCAATATGATGAATGATTTTCTTAGTTGCGGCAAAATCTCTGCATATATGTGAATCACCGCCTCATCGGAAGAACATACATGCCATGGTGCACCGTGCATGCTTGCCGATCTTCCTATGTAATTTGATGGGCTATTTTCGAGTAGCAGCAAGTAAATCTTGAAAGCAGTCGGAAGGTTAGAATAATTATCACATTGATATGGATTACCAACCTAATTAAATTACCAACGACGCACCCTTGCAAAGAAAGAAACTTACTAAAATTTCATGCAACATAGTGAACAAATCAAACTGTCTCTTTAGCTATCTTCATTTCTTGTCGACCTGACATCCCCTCTTGTATCTGCATGCGCTTCTAGCCGTGAATCCATGCACATATGTTTACACTTCTAGTGATGAAGTCCATGCACGCCTTCTCCATGCAATGATGGCCATGATCTGAACTCATCTCCTCTTGAAGCAGCAGCCTGTTTGAGATACCATTATTACTCTGGTCTCATCATCAAGATTAAATAGGAGTAAGGAAAGATAGCTACCTTGAATCCATACCTTGCGTTGTTCGTCGGGATCTTGTCATCCTAGTCAACTCAGTCGTTCACATCCATGTGTGTATGCATCCTGCATATTTAGTTGCTGGCTAGCTACGCGTAATTGATTTAAATAGATCTCCAGTTCTGGTAACCTAGTTGCGTTGATGCGCCTGAAGTTGGTAGACCTACAGGGTGCTGAACGACGACATCTCAACTCGTGGTGCCGATCGAGCAGAGCAAAACTTCTGGCGCTGGGGAGCATCAACTGACCTTTGTATGTGCAACGACGACGAACATCAAGCCACCGTGGAGATCTAGGGATCGATTAACTTGAACAGATATAAGCCAAAATCGACGACGCTGTTGTTGTTTCTTCGACCTATTCGGCGCCATGGCGTCTTGATCTTGTATTGGGTTCGTTGATGCCATGCCTTCTGTGCGCCCTGGCGCTGCCGGGCGTCCGAGAGTCGACAAAGTACGGATGAGTTGGTTTCCGACTGTGATCTACCGATTGTGTGGAGGCGTTTGTATGTGGTGTTGTGCTTATGATTCGCCGGTCCGCTACAGGAGGTGTGCGTTTCGATCGGCCGGATAGTTAGGACGAAGTAAGGCGGATATTCAGGAGCAGTTCTGATGGTGCCGGTTAGTTTAAAGAAGATTTCAAATCGGGTCAGGATACAATGGATCGTTTTTTTTTTTTTTGAGATGTACAATGGATCGTTTGTAGTACGGTGCTGGTGCGGATATCTATTCAGTTCTTTCCAAAGTATCCTAGTTCTGTACGGCCTTCTTTTCTTTGGTGCGCTTTTTAAATTAAATCATATGGCTTTGCATATTTGTAGGTACGGATATATCTTTTTTTTTTCTAACCGATCCTGGTTTTGTAGCGATAGATCTAAGTCCGTTCGTTTTGCATTGTCTAATCTCCACCATTAGTTGTCTTCTACTTTAATTATATAATAGATTAATTATCATTTACTTTCGCCGCACCCGACACTTGGGGGCTGCACGGCATATATTCACTTTACATATCATCGAATCTGAGCATCTGACAACGCATGCGAAAAAGAGAGTCAAGGGAAAGATAGAAAAGGTTTGTTTATTTGTGCATGAAAAAGCAAAATTCAAAGTATATAAGAGAGAACCCGACGAAATTGTCTACAGGGAGAACTCGACGAAATTGTCTTCAAGAAAGAACAGGACCCGAAGAATTATCTTCAGGGAGGTCCCGAAGAATTATCTTCAAGGAGATCCCGAAGAATTATCTTCAAGGAGGTCCCGAAGAATTACCCTCAAGGAGGTCCCGAAGAATTATCTTCAAGGAGGTCCCGAAGAATTATCTTCAAGGAGGTCCCGAAGAATTATCCTCAGGGAGGACTCGAAAAATTATCCTCAAGAAGGACCCGAAGAATTATCCTCAAGAAGGACCCGAAGAATTATCTTTAAGGAGGACTCGAAGAATTATCTTCAGGGAGGACCCGAAGAATTGTCCTCAAAGAGGACCCGAAGAAATTTTCCTGAAGGAGGAACTCGACGAAATTTTCATCAAGGAGGAACCCAAAAAAAAGGTGGACAAATCTTCGGGTCCATTGACTCGTCATATTGTTCTGAGCAAGAGCATCGGTGATGTACCCGACAATATAGAATAACCAATATATTTGGCTGTCTCATCAAGCCCGATAGAAAAATAGAAGAACCTGCAAAATGGGTCATTGCATCAGCCGAACAAGGCACTTGACAAAATATTCTCAGAGCGCCAAAGTCGCGAATAATCTCTGAATGCGGCAAAACTCTGCGAAGGTAAGACCCCGGGTCCGTCCTGTGTGGCGTGGCATCGCCAAAGACTGCGCTCTGCTACTTTTTTCCACATCAACAGATGTGAAGAAATATCCCAGCGGACGCGCTGTGGACCCGATAAAACATGACTGGGGCTCGACAGATGGTAAGACCTTAAGCGGCACATGTCGAGTTAACACCAGTATCCCGAGATCATGTCCAGGGACGTGATCTTGAAGTAGGTTTTTGCGGATTGTCACTAGAGCAGTTAACTAGTACCTGATCCGTCAGATGAACTAGCCCCAATTACCATTATCCCTGTACAATATAGATATGGATGTCAAATAAAAATAGCAACGGCCTGGAGTCGATAAAAAGAGGGGCTGCGCCAAGTTCTTTATTGAGTAGTACAACTTGAGCCTATGCCTAGGTGCAAGCACCTGCCCATAGGCTCGGGGGCTACTCTTATCGAGAGTATTGTTCACCCTCTCGAAAAGATACAAGAAAGAGGAAAAATTGTGGTGTCGATTAAAGGCAAGTTGAGCCTACACCCAAGTACAAACACTTGGTTGTAGCCTTGGGGGCTACTCCCATCGGGAGCGCTGGTCGCGCACCCGATAGAAAAATAACTTCGACATCATCTACGGCAATTAAGGTTTGTAGGCTCAACTCGATTCTACGACTCGAGTAGAGCCTACTCCCATCGGGAGCACATGGATTTCATCAAGTCCTCCAGAAATATAGTTAAGTTTTTCATCGAGTAGTACAACTTGAGTCTATGCCCAAGTGCAAGCACTTGCCCATAGACTCGGGGGCTACTCCCATCGGGAGCGCTGCCGCGCACCCGATAGAAAAACAATTTTGAGAATCGTCGACATCATCTACGCTACACATGATCTCCGACATGGACCTCGCCTTATATTTTCTTCAACTTCGGAGATGGTTATGCTTGGAGTTTCTACGCAAGTCTTCGACTTCCTTAGAAACTCGGGGGCTACTGACATGGGCATACCCTTCGGGTACCCATTATTAGTATACCTGGCTTGGCTCGGCCCAATATGGAGAAGGCCCAACAAGGCAACCCGAAGAAGTAGTCGACTAGGACTCTTGTAAAACCCTAGGCTGGTTGCATATATAAAGCTAGCCAGGGCACCCGAAATAGGGAGGACAACAGATAGATAGCAGATAGACAACATAGCTCCGCCTACGGCGGCACCCTGTAAACACATCTATGATCATATACTGGATTGCTAGCAGCACGTAGGGATCCTCCACCGAGGGGACCCGAAGCTGGGTACGTCGTGTGCCTAATCTCGCTCCCGGAATCTCCATCGTCGCTCTCTCCCGAAACCCAAGTCTACAATCTCTAGGCATTTCCGAGGTGATCCCTTGTCACACATACCACTCCCAACCTTTATATCTAGATGAAAGGCACGCATGAACATAGGGGGAGTGCGGTTTAAATCTATTGAGCTATCCCTCCCCCCATAATGCATAAAAAAATCAATTGAGTGACTTATGAGCTTCATGTTGAGTTGTAGTCCGTGAGTCCTAGATACATCTACGCGACCTCACACTACTATACTCTTAAACGGTGGCTTCGGCCACCAACCCCCCCCCCCCCCCTCTTTGAGGGGTTTTTCGATTCTTTGTGTTTCTTTGTGACCTTTCTTTTTCTTGTTTTTGAAGAACCTCCTTCAAGCTTGTTTTCTCGTGATTTTTGCAAGCTTGGTTGTATGTTCTTTTTCTCCATCCTTCTAGTTTCTTTACCCTCCTTTTTGGTGTTCCGATGCCAAAGGGGGAGAAGTTCCTATGTGGATGGGGACCTTTGTTGTTTGTAGCCTTTTGGTTCTAGTTGCTTATCCTTTCTTAGGGCTACATCAACAACCCTACGGAGGCATCTTATGGTGAGTTTGGGTATTCTCAAGGCTATGGTATGATAAATTCACCCAAATCTCCTTGCATGATCTTATGTTGCCTCCATATTGTGCGTATGCTACTTGAACATGTCATTTATCCATGTTGCATATGTTCTTGGTTTGTAGAAACTAGGGGGAGTGATGTCTCTAGAACATGTGTATTTGTATTCAAATACATATTCTTGATATGCACATGTGTAGGGGGAGCTCCGTCGAGTTTTTGCAAATCTAAGTATCTCATCATACTATCATATGTTATTGTAAAGTCCTGTGTTGTCATCAAACACCAAAAAGGGGGAGATTGTAAGAGCAAAGTTTACACCCCAAGTTTTGTGTGTTTGATGACAACACTTGAGTAATCTCACCGTGTGCCTTGAGTATCATTGTTAGATTTGCAAGTGCACGGTGACCTCGCTGGACACGTCAAGATCGGAAGACTGAAGCGTAGTTGATAGGTTTTCTGGTTTTGTGTGTGTATCGCGAGGTGACATGGAGGGAGAGAAAAAGGGGAGAAAACCAGTTTTAGCCAGGTCGGTACTACCAGTACCTGTAGCGGTAGTACCGCTACCCCTATAGGTACCGCCCACGGTACCGCTCTGAGTTCTGCGTTGAAATGGACCCACAGTACGAGTTGCGGTACCTCTGCAGTACCTGGAGCGGTAGTACCGCTCACGAGCGGTAGTACCGCCCACGGTACCGCCCAGGTACCGTAACTAGTTACGGCAGTACCGCTCTGGTACCGCTTCAAGTCCAGTAAGGTTTGGACCCTGTCGCGGTACCTCGAGAGGTACCGCGAGCGGTAGTACCGCTCTGCATCCACATGTACCAGATCTGGGGAATTCGAACTCAGAGCGGTAGTACCGCTTCCCAGAAGCGGTAGTACCGCTTAGGAAAAAACTGGACATAACGGTTGGATTTGGAGGAGCCTATTTAAGGGCTCCTTCTTCCCCAACACGATTTTATCTCTCCTCTCTCTCTCTCCTCCATTGTTGCTGAGCTTAATCCTTGAGGATCTCCTTCACCATCCAACCAATCTTGCCCAAACTTTGAGGAGTGGTGGAGGAGACCCCGATCTATAGTTCTACCAAGAGAGATTTCACCAATACTAGCTATTCTTTAGTGGATCTTGGTGGTAGGGTTCCTATGGTGGAGCATTGGAGAAGGGTTCCTATGGTGGAGCATTGGAGATGTGCAGCTATGGAGGCTAGCTTGGTGATGTACTAGCTCCATAGGGTGTTGGGAGCATCCTTGTGTGTGGAGCTCGCCCCAACCTTGTGAAGGAATCACCGCCTCGATCGGTGCCTTAGTGGAAGAGGGAGAGCACCTTCGTGGAGCTCTCTCGAGGAAGCAGGTGAGGCCTTCCTTCGTGGTGTGGCCGTCTAGTCTCTTGTGTGAGACTAGCACCTCCTCAACGCAGACGTACTTCCTATTGTGGAAGGAACTGTGGGAAACAAACTGATGTCTACGGGAGCTTCTATTCTTGTAGACAGTGTTGGGCCTCCAAGAGCAGAGGTAGAACAGCAGCAAGTTTCCCTTAAGTGGATCACCCAAGGTTTATCGATCTCAGGGAGGAAGAGGTCAAAGATATCCCTCTCAAGCAACCCTGC
>NC_061510.1:387494186-387506304 GCF_022539505.1 Lolium rigidum
CGCGATGGCGGTGGCTCGGGATGGTTTTCTCTCGTTTTCGTCGAACCGGTCGATGTTTTTAGGTCGTGACGAATATATAGGCGGAGAGTCGGAGTCGGAGGGGCCACGGGGTGCCTGGATGATAGGGGCGCGCCCCTTTGGGCCGCGCCGCCCTGTGGGGTGGCCCCCCTGGCACCCCTCTGGCCTTTCTCCGGTGCTCGGAAGCTTCCGGGAATTCTAAGACTTTCGGTGTTGATTTCGTCCGATTCCGAAAATATTTCCTTACTAGGATTTCTGAAACCAAAAACAGCAGTAAAACAAAGCAACCGGCCTTTCGGCATCTCGTCAATAGGTTAGTTCCGGAAAACGCATAATAATGACATAAAGTGTGAACAAAACATGTCGGTATTGTCATAAAACAAGCATGGAACATCAGAAATTATAGATACGTTGGAGACGTATCACAAACCTCGCCTCGTCTCCGCGCCCCCGGTTGTCTCGCTCCTTACTCTTACTATCTTGTTGATTCCTTTACTTGTTGCACTTGTCCTAGGATCATTGTAGGATCACCACTATCGCTAAAGTTCTCACCTTTACCTTTCGTTGCACTAAAAATTGAAAAAGACTAAAACTTGCCGTAGCGCCATTCACCCCCCCTCTTGTTCGCTACGATCCATTCAACTACAACCTTCAAGAAGAAGATGATGACAAACAAAGCAGATCTGAGCTGCTTTACATGTGGAGAGGCTGGCCACTTTTCTAAGCACTGTCCAGAGAGGGCAGACCACAAGAAAAAGGCAAAGGAAGTCAACACGGTGACCGCTAGCAATGTTGATGGGTATGGTAATCTCTTTACTATTATTTTGGTATTTCATTCTCCATGTTAGTGGATTGATACAGGTGCTAATGTTCATGTGTGTGCTGACATATCCATGTTCACTTCTTACCAGGTCGCCCAAGATTCTTCCGTCTTGATGGGGAATGGGTCACATGCTTCTGTTCGTGGTGTTGGCACGGTAGATCTGAAGTTCACTTCGGGGAAGATTGTGCAACTAAGGAACGTGCAACATGTCCCTACTATGAACAAGAATCTAGTTAGCGGCTCCCTTCTATGCAGAGATGGGTTTAAGATTGTTTTAGAGTCGAATAAAGTAGTTGTTTTCAAGTTTGGACAATTTATTGGTAAAGGCTATGAGTGCGGAGGCTTATTCCAAGTCTATGAACCATATGTGTGGCAATGTTAGTGATGATACTGATAACCCACAAGTATAGGGGATCGCAACAGTCTTCGAGTGAAGTAAAACCCAAATTTATTGATTCGACACAAGGGGAGACAAAGAATACTTATAAGCCTTAACAACCGAGTTGTCAATTCAGCCGCACTGAAAAGCACTACTAACGAGGGTGATGTGAAAGCAAGCAGTAATATGAGATCAATAGTAACAAGTAATACGACAGCAGCAGTAGCAGTAACACAGAGGCAATGGCACCAGAAAATAGTTGATACTACTTCTAATAGCATATAGGACCGAGTGAGTATTTGATGATGAAATATGGACCGGGGTTCCCAGCTATCTACACTAGTGGTAACTCTCCAATAACAAGTGTTGGGTGAACAAATTACAGTTGGGCAATTGACATAATTATTATAGCATTAAGACAGAACATCCAGTTTATTAATCATGTAGGCATGTTTTCCATATATAGTCATACGTGCTCGCAATGAGAAACTTGCATAACATCTTTTGTCCTACCAGCCCGTTTGCAGCGGGGCCTCAAGGGAATCTACTGGTAATTAAGGTACTCCTTTTAATAGAGCACCGGAGCAAAGCATTAACACTTGGTGAAAACATGTGATCCTCATATCTAAGCCATCACTTCCAGTTATCCCAGTTGTTGTCACTCTAGGGCCTCGGGTTCCGGACATAGACATGTGCAAACAACTTGTAGATACAATCTAAGCAATAATTATAGAGCTTAAATCTAAGATCATGCCACTCGTGCACTAGTGACAAGCATTAAACACAACAAGATTGCAGCAACAATAACTTCACAAACTTTATAGATAGACTGATCATAATGTAACAATTCATCGGATCCCAACAAACACAACACCGATTACATCAGATGGATCTCAATCATGTAAGGCAGCTCATGAGATGATTGTATTGAAGTACATGGGAGAGAGAGTACCAACTAGCTACTGCTAGAACCCGTAGTCCATGGGGGAACTACTCACGGAGCATGATGGAGACGGTGGCGTCGATGGAGAAGGCTCCGGGGTCAATCCCCGTCCCGGCAGGGTGCCGAAACAGGAACTTCTGACCCCCAAAACTAGGTTTCGCGATGACGGCGGCGATCCGGGAGTCTTTCTGGAGTATGATAGATATCTCTCAGGTTTTCGCGTCGTGGGGGAACAAATAGGAAAAGGGGCGATGTCGGTGGAGTCCCGAGGTGGGCTCCCCACACGCCGGCGCGCCTGTGGGCCCGGCCGCGCGGCTGCATGGGGAGGAGGCCGTGGGCCTCCCCCGGGCTTGCCCTTCTGGCTCCGTGTGTCCCTCGGAAAAATAGGAGGTTTGGCTTTTGTTTCGTCGAATTTCGAGAATATTGCCCGAATAGCTTTCCTGGAACCAAAAACAGCAGAAAACAGGAACTGGCACTGTGGCATCTTGTTAATAGGTTAGTCCCAGTAAATGAATAATAATGATATATAATGCATATAAAACATGTGACAATGATGCATAAAACAAGCATGAAACATCATAAATTATACATACGTTGGAGACGTATCAGATACCAGTGTTTGGCATTCTCGTTTATGCCACATTAATTTTGGTTTAATGTCTCGGCTATCTAGTTTGAGTTTAATTCCGAATTTCACCATTGCCAAATGTTCTAAGTGCCATAGTTGTGTGCAATCAAAGCAACCTCGGAAGCCTCACAAGGCAGCCGAGGAGAGAAACTTGGCACCTCTAGAACGCATACATTCTGATTTATGCGAGATGAATGGTGTGTTGACCAAAGGTAAAAAAGAGATATTTCATGACATTGATTGATGATGTGACTAGATTTTGCTATGTTTTATTTGTTGTGCACTAAAGATGAAGCTTTAGACTATTTTAAAATTTATAAGGCCGAAGTTGAAAATCAACTAGAGAAAAAGATCAAACGTCTTAAGTCAGATCGTGGTGGTGAATATTTTCCTAAAATCTTTGATGAATTCTGTGAGGAACATGGAAATATTCATGGGAGGACGCCTCCCTATTCATCCCAATCAAACGGGGTTGCCGAAGGAAAAACCTTACGTTGACTAACTTGATGAATTCCATGTTAGCCACTGCTGGTTTATCAAAGGCATGGTGGGGGGAGGCTTTGTTGACTTCATGTCATGTCCTGAATGGAGTTTCTAACAAGAATAAAGATAAAACCCCTTACGAGGAGTGGGTTGGCAGAAAACCATCACTTTCGTATTTGCGCACATGGGGATATTTAGCGAAAGTAAATATTCCAATTACTAAGAAGCGCAAACTCGGACCAAAGACAGTGGATTGTCTTTCTAGGTTATGCTCCACGGAGTGTATGCTATAGATTTTTAGTAGTTCAATCTGAGGTACCTGATATGCATGTTGATACTATTATGGAATCTCGTGATGCAACGTTTTTAGAGAATATGTTTTCTATGAAAGATATGCATAGCATTGCTAGAATTTCTACCGAGATAATTCCTGAATCTAGTACATTTAATGAGTATTTTGAGCAACCACATGAGAATGTTACTGAGAAGGATGACAATGAAGCTCCTATACGGAGCAAGAGACAGAGGTTTGTGAATTTTTTTGGTGATGATTTCATTGTGTACCTTGTGGATGATACTCCCATGTTCATTGCAGAGGCATATGCATCTCTAGATGCAGAAGACTGGAAAGAAGCTATCCATAATAAGATGGAATCAATTCTTTCTAATGGAACTTGGGAGCTATCGGAACGACCCCATGGATGCAAGCCTGTTAGCTATAGATGGGTGTTCAAGAAGAAGCTAAGACCTGATGGTACTATTGAGAAGTACAAGGCGCAGATTGTAGCGAAAGGCTACACACAGAGGGAAGGCGAATATTACTTCGACACCTATTCACCTGTTGCTAGACTTACCACCATTCGAGTACTATTTTCCATGGCTGCCTCTTATCGTCTTATCGTTCATCAAATGGACGTAAAGACAACTTTTCTTAATGGAGAGTTGGAAGAGGAAAATTATATGGATCAACGTGATGGGTTTGTAGTAATAGGTGTGCAAGTTGCTTAAATCTTTATATGGCCTGAAACAAGCACCTAAGCAAAATGACATGAGAAGTTTGACAGAACTTTAACTTCTGTAGGCTTTTATGTTAATGAGGCTAACTAGTGCGTTTACTATCGCCATGGTGGGGGTGAAGGTGTTATATTATGTTTGTATGTGGATGATCTTTGGTACAAACATGAAAGTAATACATGAGGTCAAGTCTTTCTTGTCAAAGAGCTTTGATATGAAATATCTGGGAGAAGCAGATGTGATTCTGAACATCAAGCTAATTAAGAACGAGAGTTGGATTACTCTAACGCAATCCCATTATGTTCAGAAGATCTTGAGCCGGTTCAGCTATATTGATAGCAAGTCATCTCCAACACCATATGATCCCAGTGTGATACTACGCAAGAACCGAAGGATTTCCATAGATTAATTGAGATATTGTCAGGTCGTTTGCTCACTCATGTACTTACGAGCGCGACTAGACCCGACATCTCTTTTGATGTTAGCAAGTTGAGTAGGTTCATGTCAAACCCAGGTACTGATCATTGGCATGCACTTGTTAGGGGCATGCGCTACCTATGTGGTACAATGAGTTATGGGATTCACTATTTAGGACACCCATCTGTGCTTGAAGGATATAGTGATTCTAATTGGATATCTGATGTAGCTGATCTATAGGTCACTAGTGGGTATGTATTTACCTTTGGAAGTAGCGCACTGTCATGGAGATCTTGCAAACAAACCATATTACGAGGTCAACTATGAAAGCATAACTTACTACTTTAGACACAACCACTGTTGAATCATAATGGTTGCGTGAGCTCTTGGTGGACTTGTCTGTGGTTGAAAAAACTGTTCCGAAAATTCTTTTGAATTGTGACAATCAAACTTTAATTGTCAAGGTGAATAATTCTAAGCATAACGCGAAGTCATCAAGACACGTAAAGAGACGTTTGAAGTCTGTCAGGAAATTACGAAACTCCGGAGTAATAACTGTTACATATATTCAAGCAAACAAAAACCTGACAGATCCCTTTACAAAGGGACTATCACGTAATATAATAGAAAGTGCATCGAGGGAGATGGGTTTGAGACCCGTTGATGTTACAACATAGTAGTAACCCAACCTTTGTGATTGAAGATCCCGTGAATTCGGACCTGGGAAGAATAAACTAGTGATTTAATTGAGGAGAATATTATGTAACCCTCTCTATGTGAATATGCACAACTGTCAATTGTTATAAGGCAGGTTGGTAACAAGTATTAATGTGTTTATGTTGGCTATATTAGCAAAGATGATGTCCTACAGAGCATTCTTGAAAGAACACACCTATATGAGTCCAGTTGTTAAACGTCGTAATCTATGAGATTTTGGTGATCTCTAGTAAACTCATGAAGAGACCACAAAGTATGACGCATATGCTTCACCCGTAGGGTAGGCTACTGGCAGCCATGTACTGGTTATGGCTTTGAGTGAAATCTGTTCACGCAAAACTTGCAATTCAAGGCTTAGTCCATTGTTCAAGTGTGAATAGATGTAGCTGAAAGTTCTAGGTAGAAGTTCAACTTAACAATCTCTATTGAAACACTGATATATAAACAAGCACTGAGTTTTCGTAAATATCTAAATGGTGTATTTGAGATTTGGTGAGGGATTATTGAAATATTGGGCCCACATTTAGTGGCCCATATTAGATTTCAGATTTTTCCTATAAATCTCAAAGCCCACATAATGGCAACCTTGTGAGTTTGAGCCCATGTTGGTGGCAACTCACTAGGGAGTGGCAAGAGATGAGAAGTTTAGTCCCACATGAAAAGTTGGGAGGAAGTTAGACTAGTAAGTGAGTGAGAATAGGAGTGGTACACGTGCGCTCCTCCTACGCCTTGCTCGCCTCGACTCGACACATCACGACGCGCGTCGCGATCGTGGTGAGTGGATTGAGCCTCGAGCCGAGAATTTCCTTTCTGTTCGCAGTACAGGAAAACGAATAGAGTCCTAGACGCGGCTGTGGGCTATCTGTAACCTACTCGAAACGTGTGTGCGACGTGGGCGTAACCCATGTTGTCTATGGTTTCCTGAGCCTATATAATATTTTGCCCGGCTACCGCAAAAACACATCCATTACACGAGTTAGGGTTTCCACCTCTCTCTGCTTGCGCTGCCATCGTAGCCTACTCCATCCCTCCCGTCAGCGTGCACCAGCGAACGGGAGAGCACGTTTCCGGAACCGCTCGCCTTTGCGATCCTATACGGGAGAGGGCGAATTAGGTTTTTCGGAAGCGCTCTAGCGACTGCTCAAGCTCTTCACCACGGGTCGTCTTCCGTCCAAGTCGGGCGCGGACGGTGCTGCCTACCGTCGTCTTCAACGCCGTCTACTTCGACCCATCGGCAACAACGTTGTAATCAACAATATTATTGCTGCGACTTCATCTGCTACACCTCCACTACCACCTCCACCAGATCGATACGTGTGACATATCTCGATCTATTTAGCGATGGATGTTTTACTGTTTGAGCTGCTATTATTCACATTGATTAATGCATCTAGTATGTTCGAGTTTCACATGTTAGTAGTTGCTGTCGTCATGGTTAATATGTCGTCATGTTTAATATGCTAGAATTAATCATGAAAATTGTGCCTAATTATCTAACATTTTCCACTTACAATTTTGTTATTACACATGGATTGCAACTAAGATTTTTCTAATTTAACATGTACAACCAAGAATGGAAAGATATAAAAATAGGCCATTGTTCATACACAATATTACCTCTTGCTTTATTTGTTTTTTAGATACACGGAAACATCACAGATCTCACGTAATTTATTTCACAAGAAAAAGCCAAATGAACATGTTGTGTGTCAGTTGTCACCGTTACCATGGTCCTGTTTCTCATTTCGTGATGTAGTTGTACAATTAGCCCAAGTCAACTAAAATGAAACAGTCCATGATAAAAACTCCAGATACACCCGCCTAGGAGAATCAAACGGAACAGGCAAAATGTACGCCCAAGCTTAGCCGGAACAAAAAGCAATGGATACGTAATTGTAGTGATCTGTCACACAATCGCTGACATCAGCCGATTGAGATTTAAATCTCAGTCTGATCCAGTCGTAGACTTAGAGCATCTTCAGCGTGCGACGTATTTCGGACGCTTAAATTGTTCGAAGGCGTTCGTTATCGTCGCTTGGAGGACGCGAAAATGACCGTGAGGTTTGAATTGTCTGTTTGCGTCGAGGGCCACCCCCAGCGGTCGGACGCATTTTGGATATCCCACAGTTTTGTTTTCCTGCTCCTTATTTTCCTTTTTGTTGAAGAACTTCCCAATTTATATAAATGAGCAAGTTCAAACGCGAAAACAACTAGTACTGATTACTCGAATCGAACAAGTTTAAACATATTTAACATACAAACTAGAGAATAAATTAAAAAATAAAGAAATTATAAGCTAATTCTTGGCCTTTTTGTTAGAAGGCCCTGCCTCGTCGTCCTCACTCCAGCGCCTCTTGCTTGTCACCTCCTCGTCGAAAGAGGAACTGGCGGACGACGCGTCTGTGGATGAGTTCCAGTCGGACGAAGTGGCGTCTTTGTCGTCGTCGTCGGTGAACGGACTCCGATGCGCCGCCTGCGCCCGCGCCCTTGCCCGGGCTCTGGCCTTCTTCCTTGCCACCGCCTTCTCGTCCACTGTCTCCAGCCGGGCGAACTTGGCGTCGGAGTCCTCCTCCTCCTCCTTGCCGTCACTGCCAACAGCGCCTCCATCCTTCTCCTCCTCCTCCTCCTTCTTCTAGGCGTCGGTGGCAACTGCGCCTCCGTCCTCGTCGACCTCCCTCGGCGTGGAGCCAGGGTCGCTAGGCGTCGCAGGCGTTTCCCACCAATGCCGCCATCCCGGCGGCTTGCCCTCGCTCTCCGAGTCCGACGGCAAGGTGTAGTCGCACATGGCGCCTGGCTAGCCGGTGTTGGAGAAGAAGAAGAAGAAGAAGAAGAAGAAGAAGCAGACGGTTCGACGTGAATTACAGCAGGCGCAGGGGTTATATTCTGCGGCGGCACATATAACGAATCGGCCTGCGGTTGCTCTTCCGCGGCGGTTCGATGCTCCATTCCGGTGGTTGGCGGGTTGATCGGCGCGGTTGCCACTCCGGCTGTTGACATCGGCGCGCTTGCTGTGCTTTAATTTGAGACCGATCGAGTCAGGGTCGCTGCCAGGCGGGCCCGGGGGGAAGCGAGCAGACGCTAGGTGTGGTGACCCGGCATACCACTGCATGGTGTAGTATGCAAGTCTGATATAACACCAATGAAACACCGTTCCACTAGTATTATATCGCTTAGAGTGGTACAACAGAAGCATATGCGGGTCCAAGGCATGTCTATAGAATTACAACATTGACTCTGTTACATAAGATTATCACAACCTCCTACTTTACAATGAGGTAAAACTGCAAATAAACTCCAGAAGAATGACTCGTAGTCTAGTCTTATCACGAACTCTATTTGTAGAATATTTAACTAGCTATAGAGGCTATGAATAGATTCTAGCTAAATAGGAGCTAGGTTTAGGAAACTAGTTCCTTTCTATGGCTAAACTAGGTTTTCTCCTTGTTGGATGTGGTATCTGACTCCTCTGACAGGGTCCTGTCTCTTGAAGTAGTAGTTGACTCCTCGGCCTTCGAGTTGCACTGTAGATCCTCCTTCGATGCCTCCATATCTAAGCAGGGGATTTAAGAGTGGGATGAGTACGAGCGTACTCAACAAGTTCATTACAGGAAAGAGGTGTTTAATGCACTAGCTACAACATTAGACCAGAAAGTCTAATACCAATGCAGGTTTTCGTAACCATTTTTTCAAAAGGTTGCTTTTATTCAGAAGAACTATGTCCATCAGCCTTCACCGGTTTACTAGAACTTCATGGAGTTCCTTTCCGGCAGCGTTCGCAGTTCCAAACCCGGAATAGGGAGTGACAAGTCACGATTCATTACACTCTGCAGAGGTGTGTTGCTTTACCCATAAGAGATCTTAACCTTGGTGCCAACCGAGTCTAGTTCTCGTCCACACTTCCTTTGGTGTGAGGCCCGGTATAAGGTCATAGTCAATCATATTCCTCCGCTACCTCGCACACCCACCCTTTTGTAAGTCTGTCCTCCCCTTTATCTATGGAGAGACCGGCCCAGGCATTTGTTCTCCCCTATACCAATAAGGTAGACCGTTCCGAACAATTTATATGCCCCGCCCTATACACCATAGATAGACCGATCCGGACATCCTTACAATCCATCATAGACCGCATTACCGTGGGGAATTAGAATGGGATCCCCACCCCACCGCTTGTCCTTCAGGATTCAAGTGTCTACGGTAAGCGCATCCGTTGATGTACAAGAGGTGGAAATATGATTGACTACTCCGTCCCACTCCAGATCTTATGGTTAACACGAGTTTTACGGCACAAGAATCACTGGACGACATTTGTTGTTTAATCCTAGATGGATATAAACCCATTGCAATGGAACCTCCACCATATCAACACATACCATGGTTCCATTGCCCACCACATAGTCATATTCATAGTTATGAAAATAGTACTTTTGATTTTCATGCAAGAGTGATAAAGTATAGTACTTTGCAAGTAATTTGGTAAAAATACTCAAATAACATGAGCAAGCGATGAACTTGCCTTTCTTGACTGCAAGATTATGCAGGCAAGGTCTTCGATACGCAATAACTCCAAATTCTGAAATAGCATCATCGTCCGGTAAGGACGATGTTTAAAATATTGGCAAGTATGCAATAATGCATAAGTATGAGATGCAATCGCTCTAAGCGTGACCTAACCACGATGATTTAGGATTAGTGAGTTGATATGATTGGTTTAGAGTGTGTTGCACTTTTAGAGTAATTCCACAAACAAGGTTCTTATTAGGGTTTTGTTTCCTTAGAACCATAAACAAGTGGTATATTAAAGCATAGTAATCAATGTAGCACACAAGGAAAAGTAGTTGGCATAATGTTAATATGTAAAGAACATTTGTTGGTTTATGTACTATATGATATGGTTAATGATTACTTATCCTATACTTCAAAAGAATAACTTTTGAAGAACATGTTCTTAGTAAAGAACAAGTATGATAATTAGGTTTGTGGGTTTCTATGGTTTACTATGATTCCAATTGGTTTCTGGAGTAAGGATTAGATGGATCCCAACAATGTTAGATTCATCAACATCTAAGCTTGTAAGGTTGAGTTAAGCCTAGGTATCCTAAGCAATTATTTATACATGGTTCCTGTCAAGGTTGGTTATATCTTGTTGGTAATAGATGGTTATTGTCTATAGGTCCTATTAGGCAGGGTTGATGATAATTCTCTGTTTACTTCAAAAGAATAACTTTTGAAGAACATAGTTCTTAAGTAATAAGAAGTATTGCAAATAGGATTGAGGTTGTCTAGGGTTTGCTATTGGATTCATTAAGTAAGGAATGGTGGTTTCCTAAATAATTATCTCACACTAATAGGGTTTAGTGTGTATGTAATAGGATGCACAATATTGGCATGGTTGCTATTGGAGTTCATCATAATGGTGTGATGCTAAGCAGGGATGAATAAGGATGATGGTTTTGGCATTAGAAACTAGGGTTTAAACTTAGGTGTTCCTATTTGATCATCTAGGTTTGATAAGATGAACACATAAAATGCTAAAGTCTTAGTGATAGGCTCCTATAATTTATGTGAACTTGATAAGCATTTAACTGCTAATTATGGTTCTATGATAATGGAGTAACATGATGACATATTTGACCTAGGGTTTAAGTTTAGAAACAAACTAGGGTTCATATGAAATATTGGAGCTAGGGTTTCTAATTGAATTAAGGTTTCAGAATTCCTCATAAAATTATGAGGTTATAAATTTATGTAAAATGGAACTAGGGTTTACTAATTAGCAAATAGTTCTAGGGTTAATAACTTCATTATGAATGAAGTTATTAATAACTTTGAAAATAAAAATGATATTGGATTTGGCATTTTATTACTCTTAAAGATTTTAATAATTAAGGTAATCATTAATCAGGTTTTAAATACTCCTAATAAGGATTTAATGAGTTATTAGTAAAGGAAAATTAGTTTTAATGTTTTCCTTATTTACTTATTGGGTTTTTATTTATTTTTGGAAGTTTTCCTAATTATTGAATTTTAATTGAATTTAGGATAAATAAAAAGGCTTATTTAATGAGTTTAAAATAATTAAATTTTTATTAAAAATAAAAATTCCATATTATATTTTTCTTAGATAGATTTTATTTTTAGGAACATTTTGATATCTCATTTGAAATTTTCTGAGTTAATATGAATTTCCTAAATTAATTCAAAGTTTCTGTAATTATGTGGTTTTAAATGAAAACAGAAAATGACTAGACACACACGGGCTAGTCTACACACAGCGACTGACTGGTGGGGCTGTGCCACGTTGGCTGCCACGTGGCTTGACTGGGACAAAATCGATTTCATGTCTAGGGACTCACGGTGGCCGGCGGAAATCGGCAATCGACGTCGATCCCGGGCTCGCGCGGATGATCTACTAGCACCACGAGACTCAGTGCGCCGAGGGGAACAGTTTGGTGGTGGCGCCGCCATCTACTGGTCACCGGAGCTCAATCGGCGGTGAGGTGCGGTGGCGGGTACTGGCTAGATGATGCGGCGACACTACGACGATAAATCGAGCAAACTTCGGATGCTGAGAGGTTCAGGAGCTCACCAGGAGCACATTGGTGTGTTCGGTGAAGCTCGGGAGGCTTGGGTCACCGAAATTCGTAGCTGCCGGTGACATAGGCATCCCAAATGGGCCTGCCGAAGATAGTACCCGGG
>NC_061510.1:387506404-387542268 GCF_022539505.1 Lolium rigidum
ATAAGTTGAGTCACTTATTTACCTCCTGCCACACCAGGAAAAAAAGAGTGACACACCATCGGAAATAGCCAGTGGAACATGGGTGTAGGCAGCATCCGATTTGTTCAAAACTTGAAAAAAAATGCTATTTAAAAATTTCATAAAATTGAAATAATATTTTTACATGTATATATTATGTTGATATTACTCGTGCCAATTCTGAAGAAAAAATACGATTGTATGTGACCTATATAAAAATACCAAAATATGCAAATAACACTATAATGATTAGATCTGCGGTGTCCAAAAAAATACAATTTTTTTTTCTTGTAGGTCAGGTATAGTTGTATTTTCACTTGAGAATTGGCACGAGTAAAGTATCAAGATAATGTGTAAATGAATTTTTTTTTTCGAAAATTTTAAATAATATTTTTGTGAATTTTTTCACCGAATCCGTGTCGACCACACCATGTGTGTTTCAAAAGAGAATTTTTCCACAAGGCCTCGCCCGTCAGAATCCTAGTCCTAAAACTCCTCCTCCCACCTCAGTGTTCATGTGCCGCCGCCTTTCCGTTTCCCGTCAGAATCTCCGGCCCTTCTTCCCTTCGCGCTGCGGCTAACCTCGCTGGTGGCGGCATGAGTACCGCCTTACCGCCGTCGCCACCGCCGCCGCCGCCAAATTACGAAGGGCAAGGAGGTCTCTCTCTCTCCATCTTGATCTCGATTACTAATGCCCTCGATTGCTACTTGTACCTTAGTTGTTATAGACGGATTAAAGCGACACCCAAACGTGATTTTTCCATGTTATTAATGCTGTCCGCTGGGGGGATTGGGGTCTGGAATTGGTGATTTTGCTAGAGGAAGATTGATGTCGGCAGGGTGCTTCTGAACTGCTGCAGTGCTGCCAATGCTTCAGTACTATGTCGACTGAAAGCAGGGGAGTTGGAAAATAATCTTTGGTTGTCAGTTCCTCTTCCTTCTGTTTTAGATAGATAGAGTACCTTTGTGTTCGATGCTTTTCAGGCTTTTTGGGCGTGAGTCTTAGGGTTCCACCATCTTGTCGCTCTTATTCTAATACAAAATGACACACATTTTTTGTTTTAAGAAAAGAGAAAGAAGTAATGTTGATTGTGTCGTTGAACAGTTGGGCATGATATCCCATTCTGAACTGGAACAATGCACAATGTACTCTTTTCCAGGAGATTGTCACGAGGACAAGGAGATGAGGTTACAACAAGGTCACCATGGAGAATTAAGCAGCAGATTACCGGATGATGATCTGGAAAATATGTTCTCTTCGTTAACGACTGACGACATCCTCTCTCAAGGAGCTTCAGGTTGCGCTAATTACCACTTGATGCAGTTATCCGTTCTGAACTGGAACAATGTACACTACTCTTTTTTTCCCAGGAGAATGTCGCGAGGACAAGAAGAGGAGATTACATGAAGGAAACACTCGAGATTTAACTAGCAGACACGCCGATGAAGATCTGGAATACATCTTCTCGTCGTTAACGATTGACAGCATCCTCTCTCAAGGAACTTCAGGTTGCGCTAATTCCACTCGATGCAGTGATCTGTTTTTTTGTAGGAGTTAAATATCAAACGATTCAGTAAGAACAGTAAACGATCTATCGATGCGCTGCCACAATTTCAATGGTTCTCTGGTCAAGACTTGCATATTTTGGGCTTGATACCCTCTTTATGCTTTGTACAGGGAAATTCACATTATACTTCTTTTAGGAACCCCATAGTTGCTATTATGACGATGTGTATTGCTTTGATATTTTTTCAGGAGATTTTTGCAAGAATAGGAAGAGGAAATCATGCCAAGAACCCGCTGGATATTTAATTAACAGATCACCGGATGATATTTTGGATAACTTGTTCTCAGCGCTTGCGATCCAAGATGCCACCTTTGCTAGTTCTGCTTCTAGACGGACGGGGGAACAGAGCACTGTTCTTGTTTTTGGTTACAATACTTTTTCTGAGGAAAGTTCAGGTTGCACCACTTCCATTGAGTGCAACCATCCTGCAGACTCTAGAAGTTTGAGATCAGACGAGTTCATTGATAGAGTAAATGACCAGTTGCTGCGCCATGACGGAACTGGTGTTCATGTTTTTGAGGTTCATTTTGATCTGAACTCCACCCATGCTTCCCACCTTGACAAATGGGTCCAGTTTGCATTGAAGTCAGATGCACAATGTGTGAAGCTTCACTTGTGTAAAAATGCAACACCTTGTTCTATGCATTCTGTGACTGAAAGTCGTTATAACTTCCCTTTGCATTGTTTCGGCGATGGACAAGCATCCTCTTTGCGGAAGCTATCCCTGACGAACTGCATACTCGGACCATCGATGCATTCCATTAGCTTTTCCTCTCTCGTAAGCCTTTATCTAACGTGTGTCACAGTAACTGATTCTGATATCCAAAACATTTTCTCTTGCTGCCATGTTCTCCGCTCTTTGAGACTGGGAAGGTGCCATGATTTGGTTAATATAAGGATTTCCATCGAAACACTGTTACATTTGGATATATATCAGTGCAAGAAGTTGGTGAGTATTGAGATCAATTCCACCAGTCTACTATTCTTTGAGTATGCTGGACACGAGGTACGCATCAAATATGCGAGTACTCCCAATATGAGGACAATAGTAACAAAGTTCTGGAACCGAAATTGTTCTCTTTCGGAGCATTTAAATGACATAAAAATGATCAGGAAAGTCACCTTGACATTTCTTTCACCATGTGAGGTAATGACGGTTCAAATCTATGTTTATGTTTCTGTAAATTGCTCGATCGGCCATCTTTAACTGTTGTAGTAAGCAATTACTGTAACTGTTTCATTTTCTTATTGCAGGAGCACAGTTTCATTCTATACACGAAGAAATTCGCTTTATTAAAGTTTGTCAACTTGCTTATTCTGCCATCTTGGGATAATGTTCTTGCAGTAGCTTATCTCCTTGAAGCAACTCCTTATCTTAGAAGACTCCGTCTAGAAGTACGTCCTAAATGCTCTCCAATTTTATTTTTTGTTGTACTTCCTCCGAGCCGTATTACTTGATGCTAAAATGGATGTATCTGCATCTAAAATGTGTCTAGATACATCTATATTAGCATCAAAAGTAATATGAATCAGAGGGAGTAGAGAAATTTGAGTGCCACACAGTTGAGTGAATTATGGTCTTAAGCCCTCTGTTTGTAATACTCTTGCTTTACAAGGTTACGATAGATGAAAGTACTTCAGACGACATGCTTGGAATAACACATAAAAACTACTCTCTCCGATCAAAATTAAGTGACTCCATTTTGTCTAGATACGAATGTACCTAGATGCATTCATTGACTAGATACGTCCGTATTTAGATAAAGTGGAACCAATTAATTCGGATCGGAGGGAGTAGAATTTTTCGTTAGTGATTCGTTTTGTGTTTTCAACATAAGTTTCTTAGTTGTTGGATTTTTTTTCTTTATGTGCATCAGATAAATAACCCATTTTCTGTTTTCATACGTTGAAATGAAGTTCTCAAATATATAAATTTATGGTACTCCCTCCGTTCCATAATTGTTGTTGCAAATATGGATGTATCTAGACATATTTTGTGAATAGATACATCCAAATATGCAACAAGAATTAATGAATGGAGGGAGTACCACTAAGCATCTCATCTCAAATATCTGTAGAATAATTGACCACCAATGGTATCAACAACCTAGTCTAGCATTTATGTCAAATCAAAAGCCATGTAACTCCTCAAACTTTAAGAGAGCTATTTATGTAGGCTTGTGACTAAGGATTCACGTGCCAAATTTTCTACTTCCTCCAGTTCAATTTTTTTTCCTAAAATGGATGTATCTACACATTAAAACGTTTCAAGATACATCCATTTTTGAGCAATTATTTTGAACCGGAGGGAGTACCTAAACTTTGATGGACCTTGTAGCTTATGCTAGTGACTGCCATTATGATTTGTAATGTTTTTTTTGTCAAGTCACAGTTTGAACATTGAGATTTTGTTTTTTGAATATGTCACATCTGAATTAGTTGCAATAGGACATCATGTGCTCGATCTTCCTTGCATGCAGGCACGCAGCGGACAACACCATTATGTGGAGAATGGCCAAGTTAGTTTGCCCGTGGATTTCTATCTTAAGAAGCTCCGCGGAATTTTTGTAGGAGGTTTCGCTGCGCAAGCCCCGCTGATTGAGCTTTTGGCGTGCCTGGTGCGTGCAGCCCCTGGTTTGCTGCTTCTCAAGATCGACCCACATCACCATCTTTGTAAAGCAATGGGTAAATGGGCCAGGGACGATGTTGGTGATGAGGCGGCGAGGGATCACGCGCGGAACGCTGCAAGGGAGACCATCGGCCCTAAACTCCCACCCTCTGTGAAGCTCATCATCGAATGATTCGAGTAAAGTGGTGTGTTAGGATCTCATGATTGGGAGAAGGGCCTGCAGGCGTTTTCATTTCATTTTGTTGGCCTGGCTAGTGTCATGTGCCGGTGATGGGTGGATTTATTTTGAGGGATCATCAGTGTAGATTGCATGCCATATTGTAGGCTTAGAAAGCTCTGCTTGTTTCAGAATGGACGAAGTGAGGAGAAACTGAACTGGACTGAAATGCGACCGCGCTCTGTGGTTCAAGCTTTTGTAGATCAGCATCCATGCCTGAGTAATCTGAAGAATGAGGTAGACGCAGTGTTTCTAGCGGGGCACATTCTTCAAGAAGGAAACGATGCCCGCATGCATCACCGTGCTCAGCTTCTGCCTCCGCCAAGCAAGGCTTTCGCCCTGGCCAAGCACTGTGGCAAGAAGACTGCCGAAGCGGGAATGGAGATGGATGGCGCAGATGAAAGCCACTGGCTTGAGCCACCACCGCCGAGAGGATAGGAACACCAACGTAGGAGAAGGGTGCTGACCACCACGGCTACAGAAGCCTAGACCGCTACCGCTAGGACCACCTTGGTACCAGCCAAGCCCATAGTCGTGCATGCCTGCTGCTGCGGCCAGAAACACCGGCCCGCCCAAGCCCATCTGGGACCGAGCCGGCCTAGAGCTAACTGTCATGCCCGCAGGAGCGCCTCCGTCGCGAGGCAGCCGAGCCAGGACCGTCGCCATCGAAACACGGTCACCGTCTCTCCGCTGGGCCACACGCCGTCACCGCCGGAATCCTACCGACAATCGCCGCAGTCGCTGCCTGGGCTTTGCCTGGTGGGAAGGGGGAGGGGGACAGGAGAGGAGGACGCCTGCGGCTGGCGGCGCGATCGCCCCGAGCTGCCTATCTTTGGGGTCGGGGTCGGGGAGCTGAAAAGTGGGAAGCACGGGGGAGAGAGAGAGATAGAGAAGGGTTGGAATTGCCACCGACGAGTAGTCCCCCTCTCCTTTCGCCATCTGGTCTGCGCTTGGATTTCTCCTAGCTAAGAGATGATCTTCCAATAAAAAAGTTGTATCACCTCCTAGCTAAAAGTCTACATGCATAGGAGATCTGCCCTCCATTATTCTAGCACTTCGTTTTCAATTATTAGCAGAAATCAAAAGGAGAAGAGAGAGCCGTTCGACTGGAATAGATGGCAGGTTTTAACTGCATACAAGAATAACAGTACCGTAGTGTAGAGGAGCCGAGCCCGTGAAACTGTATTCTACTAATCATCCTGCGGAAAATTTGGGACGCTCGCGACGTTAAGTTCTTCAAAGACGATGACAGAAAACAAATGTAAGCCTAGCAAATATTATATGTAACATCACTCTCCCTTTTTGCTATGGTTTTACAGGTTTGTAACTCCTGAACAGAAAGCCTGATGTGCTAATCCGGCCTCTCGGCGCGATCACATCATGTATCATGTAATATGTAATCTGGTGCTAATTTTGAAGTAATCTATTCAGGTGAATTTTTTTGGATCGCAAAGCTTTGGTGTTTTATATATTGGTGTGTATGGGAAACAAATATTTTTAGGGAGTGGCCCAACGCAAACGGACACAAATTGACTGTTTGCGTCCGTCCAGACAAAATTGGGTCTGCCTTCAGCCCAGCGGCCTGACGCAAAATGATCCGGCTATCCACCAAGATGCTAACAAGGCCCAAATTAGGGATCGAAATGCGTTTGTGCGAACGAGTGACGAGTCCGCGTGCGTCCTCCTCTTCCTCCTACATAGCCCGTGTGAAAGTGGCACAGAAGCCACTTCCACTCCCGCCACCTCAAATATCATATTCACACGGCGGCAAAAACCCTACCACCCAACGATGGATGCTCTCGCTGCCGTCTCCGCCATGAAAGCCGACGAAGGCCGCCCTAGCCATCCAAGAGGCCGCAACTATGGCGGGCTCAAAACGTGCCGCCTCCACCGACCGTGATACGAGACTCAAGGTGCCGAAGAAGGTGCTCACCAAGCAGGAGAAGCTCGTCAATGCCAAAAGGCAACGGGACTGCCGCGCCAATGCACGGATGAGGGAAGCCCAGCAAACCGCTAATAACCCTCAAGTACAAGGAATCATCGTAGCACAATCTAATTACAAAAGGTTGCCGAACCCACGAGGAGCTGAAGTTAAATTATATATTCTCTAAATCCCTATAATCCACTTATACGACCTTTCGTGCAAAGAATTAAATACAATGTGTAAGCCTGTAAGGTAATTTTAACTTATAATTAAAAATGGTAAAGTGTTGAAAAGTAAATACAGAAAGTAAAACTAGTGCAAGTAAGGTAAAATCAAGTAAAATAAAGAGAATATGTAACTAGAGGGAGCAAGTGTTTAAGTAAATTGTTTATTTCGTTCATTTAGTTGTCACAATTAGTGAAGCTCATAAATTTATACCATCAAGATGCCACATCTATCTTGCGTTAATAAATAAAGTTCATAGTTTTTTATGGGAGGAGCCATAAATAGGTGTAGCCAAATCCATTCACAATTACGCCACAAGTGATTAAACCTAAGGCTATTATCATGCGCAAACATAAAAGTTATTAAGACAAAAATTCCAACCACTGCATAAAGTTCTAAGGTGTCCATTAGATTATGCCCCTGATGGTTAACCATTAATTAATATAGAATGCATCTTTAAGACTTAGGATCTGGTTTCTATAAATCCTCCATTCCTTCTCCTATCAATATGCAACTGTGGTAACCTTATGCATCCACCAACATATGTGTGCACTCATACATCAGTACATAAGACAATCATAGAAGATAACAAACTTGTATATAACCATAAACAAACTATCTCGCACTTTCCATAAACAATTCACCACTCAAAACTAGACATAAAGACATAACAGATCATGGAAGAATGATAGATTGCATCACACATCATGTTTTTCAAGAGATTACAATAGGAAGATGGAGGATATTGTTGTAGGAGTTGATGAACATGTTGATGATGACCACATCGTAGGGGGTGGAGCCAACCGGAGGCGATTCCGGCAGCATTTCCCTCCTTCGAACTCCTTTCGACGGTAGCCTTCTATCTCCCTGTTTTTTGTTTTCGATCTCCGCCTCGCTTCGTATTGAGAACGCCTCAGGGACCCTTTTTATATAAGGTTTTAGGTCAAAACGAAGAGATTGGCGGTGGAATCAATGACATCTGAGTTTCGATGCTCCAGATGGACAAGGTGGCGTGGTCCCATCTTCTGACCGCGTCACCTGGGCCTTTCTAGGCCACACGAGGTTCCTCATGAGGTCCAAGAGCTCCAGGTGCTTCTCTCGACAAAAACTTCTCCAGAAAAAATACCGGGTCATTTTTTTGTTCGCGAAGGTCCCTGAACCTTAAAAATACACAAAACATGGTTTTCCTATCCTGCAGAGTTATAACCAAAATAAAGAAAATCATTGGTAAATTCCCAAAAATCAGTATAAAAATGGATATAACAATAGATAACACGCCAATATGATGGAGTATGTGATAATAAACTAAAAAGTTCATGTATGCATTGTGCGTGCATCAACCGCTGATGACGCCGCAATGGTGGTCCCCTCGATGGCCTTGAATATGTAGGCCAAAGCCAACGCCCGTGTGAGGCTGGCGCCTATCTTGGCGGAGCCATGCTCCTCATCAACCAAGAGGGGATAGCCGGCCATGCTCTCCAGGCCTCGTTGGTGAGCTCTGCTAGTTCCCAACTGGGAGGGCAAACCTATGCAACGATGGCCATCAATTTTTCCGCTCGCAACACCCTGCCCCGGTATCCAGGTCCACGCGATGTCCTACTTCGCCACCTCCGGCTCGTCGCCGGCTGGACTGCATAGTGGGGCAGACTTCATGGCCTTAGATCTAGACCTGAACCGCACGCGGGCAGGGACTCGGGTCCAGGCCCCGTTCGCAAGACTCGAGCGGTGCTGCTGGAGACATGTCGGTGCCCACAACCTATATGCTGAAATGACATAGCCTCCCCCGATGATGGAGGACCTAGTGCACACCCTCGATCTCGCTCACGTGTGTTTATAAAGCACCGTATTCATCTGATGCCCGGTGAGCCATAGGCCTACTAGGACAATCACGGTGAAGAGTCCATGCAGGCGTTGATCTATGGAGGTGGCTTTTTCCACGAAGGCCTTGGGACACATACCAAACCCAATACCATGGGACTGACATCGATTGGGAGCCATTGCTCGATGCGTATACCCAGGCAACGTAGCAAGCCACAACCGTGTGCGATGATAACAATGAGCGAGGAGGGCGAGGACAGCTTGGGGCCCGATGATGTCGCAGCTGATGGGGGTGATGCCGGTGTTGGCAAGAAGAAGGGGGAGAGCCATAATACCGGTGGCTTCACCGACAAGGTGGACCTCGTGCTCTGCAAATCTTGACTGACATGTAGCCAATACTCTATATGCGGCGCCCAACAAAAAAGCAAAAAATATTGGCTGAAGGTGGCCCAAGAATTCCATGATATACGGCTACGCGAGTTCCGTGAGATTTACAACACCCACAACGAAGAGTCTAGAAAAAAGGTGCAACTACATCAAACAAGAGACCAATAAGTTTTGCGAGGCGATCGACCATGTCGTTAGCCACCCCGAAAGCGACGTAGGCGTTGTGGCGATGGTAAGGGCATGGGCATCATCCTTCCATCAATGTACTTACATACCCAACAATCCTAACATTTTGCATTTGTAGGTGCCCCGAGCCTTGGAGTATTTCAAGGAAAAACATAAGAAAGGCTACCACGTGGTCCAGTGTTGGAATGTGTTGAAGGAGGCTGCCAAGTGGAGGCTAGGCTATGTTGCCTACATGTCCAGCGTCAAGAATGGCACAACCTGGGTCACAGTGCCCGTCAATGGAGAAGACGAGCCTCCTGGATGGAATGCGTTTCCATCTCGTCCAAGGGGCACAAATCCACCAAGGCCGGTCTCGCCCGCGGGGCATCAGCCATTGCTTTGAGCGATACCTTGAAGTCGATGATGGCCGAGTCTCAGGACACCATGGCCAAAAGGGACGAGAAGAAGTGCCCGGAGAAGGAGGCCTCCGCTGCATCTACATCTACCTCACCAAATAAGCCATAGAGGTCCAAAGGCTTGATGCCTAGGCCAAAAGGCTTGACGCCGAGGCCAAGTCTTGCGCAGAGGATAACCGGATCCTGCTCGCCGACTTGAGCATCATGGGTGCGGACCAACAGGCTTGGTTCGAGAAGAATCGAGCAACGAGACACCTGATCGCCCGTGTCTACGTCGAGAACGTTACAACCTCCTTCTACCTTTGCTACTCATGGCCCTTTTGTGCCCCTTTTGGATGCTCATTTCGTACTCTACCTAGTGAACTTTTTTATGGACTGAATTAGGCGTATTTTTAGCACTGATGCCATGATTTGAATGACCTAAATATCTCTTGAATTTACCCTTTTTTATGTATTTGTTTGATTCAAACATACATGGGCCCGGGCAGACAAAATGCTTCGATCCGCTGAGGCTACCTCTCAACGTAAACGGACAATCATAATCAAATAGCCAATTTAATTTCTAACATTTATTTTGCGGCAGACCGCTGGAGCTTTTGAGCTTCTACACTGTGTGTGCTTAAAAGGGGAGCCAGGATTAGAGAATCCTTGTCGAACGACAATTGGTTTTGCTCACCACGTGTTATTCCAAAGACAGAGTTGTACTCGTGCGCGGCCGTCGGAAGGCAAGTAGGAAATCGGATGGATCGGACGTCTGGTTCCCTGCTCCCACCGCTGTTCCTGCCGGTACCGTAATCTCCAGCCCTTCTTCCCATCGCGCTGCGGCTCCCCCTGTCGACCTCTACCTCGCTGGCGGCATGAGCAGCGCGCTACCGCCGCCGCCAAATTACCAAGAGCAAGAAGGTCTCTCTCTCCATGTCGATCTCGATTACCAATGCCCCCGATTGCTACCCTGCCTTAATTAATTGCTATTGATTGATTGTGGCGAAACCCAAACGCGATTTTTCCATGTTATTACGGCTGTCCGCTGGGGGATTAGAGTCTGGAATTAGTGATTTTGCTGCAGGAAATTTGGTGTCGGCGGGGTGCTTCTGAACTGCTATCGATGCTTGAGTATATATTAGTATCAATCGAAAGTGGGGGAGTTGGAAGTAATGTTGGTCGTCATATTGGGAGTACTATGTTTTTCGGCCATGAGTTGTAGGATTGCGTCATCTTAATTAGGCCTTCTCTCTCTTTTTGGGCGGAGAAAAGAGAGCTTTATTAAATGGAAGAAGAATTAGAAAAGAAAAGGAAGTAATGTTGATTGTGTCTTTGAACAGTTGGGCACGGTATCTCGTTCTGAACTGGAACAATGTACGGTATACTCTCTTTTTTTCAGGAGATTCTCGCGAGGACAAGAAGAGGAGATTACATCAAGGCGGCCACGCTCGAGAATCAACTAGCAGACAACCAGATGAAGATCTCGAAAACATGTTCTCCTCGTTAACGATTGACAACATCCTCTCTCAAGGAACTTCAGGTTGCGCTACTCCCATTTGCATATTTAGGCTGATACCCCTCATGATGCCTAGTACAGGAAATCCACATTATTATACTGGATGTGTACCGCTTTGATGTTTCAACTGATAAATCTACTTCATATTGCTTTCAGGAGATTGTTGCGAGAATAGGAAGAGAAAATCATGCCAAGGATCCGTTGGAGATTCAACTAACCCATCACCCGATGATATATTGGAAAACATGTTCTCAGCGCTTGCGATCCAAGATTCCACATTTAATAGTTCTGTTTCTAGTCGACCGAGGGAAAAGAGCTCTATTCTTCTATTCCGGGAGAACAATATTTTCTCCGGGGAAAATTCAGGTCGCGCCACTACCATTGAGTGCAATGATCCAGATTCTAGGAGTTTGAGATCAGACAAATTCATTGATAGAGTAAATGACCGGCTGCTGCGCCATGCCGGAACCGGGGTTAAAGCTTTTGAGGTTCATTTTGATCTGAACTCCGCCCATGCTCAACACCTTGACAAATGGGTCCAGTTTGCGTCAAAGTCAGATGCAAAACTTGTGAGACTTCACTTGTGTAAAAATGGAACACCTTGTTCTGGGCATTCTGTGACTACAAGTCGTTATTACTTCCCTTTGCATTGTTTCGGCGATGGACAAGGATCCACTTTGTGGAAGCTATCCCTGACGAACTGCATACTCCGACCATCGATGCATTCCAGTACCGTTTTCTCTCTCAAAAGCCTTGATCTAATGTGTGTCACAATAGTTGATTCTGATATCCAAAACATTTTCTCTTGCTGCCCTGTTCTCCGCTATTTGAGATTGGGAAGGTGCCATGACTTGGTTAATATAAGGATTTCCGTTGAAACACTCACACAATTGGATATATATAATTGCAACAAGTTGGTGAGTATTGAGATTAATTCCACCAGCCTAGCCTTCTTTGGCTATGATGGACATGAGGTGCACATCAAATATGCGAGTACACCCAATATGAGGACAATAGTAACAAAGTTCCGGAACAAAAATTGTTCTCTTTCGGAGCATTTAAACGGCATGAAAAGGATCAAGAGCGTCACCTTGACATTTCTTTCACCATGTGAGGTAAAGATGGTTCAAAATTTTGTTTATGCTACTGTAAATTACTGGGTCAGCAGCTTGTAACTGCTGTAGTAATCAATTCTTATATGTTTTTTTTGCAGGAGCACGGTTTCATTATGTACGCGAAGAAATTCTCTGTATTAAAGTTGATCAACTTGTTTATTTTGCCATCTTGGAATAATGTTCTTGCAGTAGCTTATCTCCTTGAAGCAACTCCTTGTCTTAGAAGACTGCATCTAGAAGTACGTCCTAATTGCTCTCCAATTTTCTTTTTCTTTGTAGATTTTTTTTAAAAATTCCACACCCTAGTGAATTATTTTCGTAAGCCCTCTTTGTAGTACTCTGGCTTGCTTTACAAGATCACGATAGATGAAACTACATCATACAACATGCTTGGGATAACACATCGACTACTAGAATTTATCATTAGTGATCTTTATTTTGTTGTTAACATAAGTTTGTTAGTTTTAGGACAATTTTTTATTATGTCATCAGATAAATGTCCTATGTTTCGTTTCCATATCCTGAAATCAAGTCATCTAACATAAAAATTATGAGATACCACTTGTCACCTCAATTTATCATAGAAATGGTTTACCTTTACTGACATCAAGCATCTGTGTTAAGTAAAAGTCATGTAAATCGTCAAATTTTAAGAGGCCTTTTCACTTAGGCTTGTACCTCGCAAGAATTCACATGCCAAACTTGTTTCCTATACTTTGGTGGTCCTTATAGCTTATTCTAGTGACTGCCAGGATGATTACATTGGGGGATTTATATTTCTTATCAAGTCACAGTTCGAACACTAAGAATGAACTTTGAATATTTGAACTTCATGCAGGCATGCAGCGGACAACACCATTATGTGGACAACGACCAAGTTAGTTGGCCCATGGGTTTTCTCTTAAGAAGCTCCGTGTAATTTTTGTAGAAGGTTTTGCTGCGCAAGCCCCGCTGATTGAGCTTTTGGAATGCCTGGTGCGTGCGGCCACTGATTTGCTGCTTCTCAAGATCACTCTACATCACCATGTTTGCAAAACAATGGGTAAATGGGTCAGGAAGAACGTTGGTAACGAGATGGCGAGGGATCACGCGCGGAACGTTGCGAGGGAGACCATCGGCCCTAAACTCCCACCTTCTGTAAAGCTCCTCATCGAATGATTCGAGTAAAGTGGGGTGTTAGGATCTCATGATTGGGAGAAGGGCCTGCAGGACGATGATTTTCGTGTTCATTTTTTGGCCTGGCTATTGTCATGTGCCGGCGATGGTTGGATTTATTTTGAGGGATCATCTGTGTAGATTGCATGCCATAGTGTAGGCTTAGAAAGCTCTGCTTTTTTCAGAATGGACGAAGTAAGGAGAAAACATGGGTCTACACATTCTCGCAGTAACAGGTCCTCCTCTGTCTATACTCAGTGTAGAGAAACTGAACTGAACTGTGAAATGCGAGTTAGGCAAAGGGGTGAGCCCCACGCTGTGGTTCGAGCTTTTGTAGATCAGCATCAGTGCCTGTGTAATCTGAAGAATGGAGGCAGACGGCAGTGTTTCTTGCAGCGCACATTCAATGGTGCCAGCTAGGAATATAATAGCTGGGTTAGAAGAGAGAGGAAATTTTTTTCTATCGGCTCTTAGCTAAGAGATTATCTTCCAATAAAATAAATCTGGTACAAATATTTACATTCAGAAAACTCTACCTGAGAAACTGGTTACTTGGCAATTCTACCTAAAACCAACATAAATCCTACTTCGGCTCCATTGCTGCCAAACACATGTAAATGCCTTCTCAAGTTACCCAATGCAATGTTACGAATAGGAAATCCACCTTTTTTTTTTGGCTTGGTCGATGGCTTCTCCCTAAGCCCTACCCATTGTTTTTCATGTCATTTACACTCACCACCTGAACCCAAACGGTCTTGTTATTGCAGAATGTGACTGAAATAAACCCATGTTACAGATTAACTGCATCTGTGTGCAACAAGCTCGCTTCTCTCTATGTTCTGTTGCAGACTCACTCGTCGTCTGACGCCCGGTCGACGTTGAACAAAGCTCCGTTACTACACGTTGTCAGCTCCATGGCAACAATGTTCATGTTTTCGGAGGTTTTCTACACTTTGACAGGCTCAACACCAGGCAGAAAACTTCACCGCAAGAACATCATCGTCACCACTGTTGTGACGCTCAACACTCTTCCTTTGCCTCCTCCTTCAGGGACATCTAGTCAGCGAGCGTGCCCTCGCACGTCTCCGGTGGTGTGTGGGACTGTATTCTACCAATCATCCTATGAAAAATTTGGGATGCTCACATGGTTAATGTCTTCAGAGACGATGATCACCTTCCAAATGTAAGCCTAGCACTAGCAAATATTTTACATGACACCACTCTCTCTTTTTTCTTTAGTTTTACAGATTTAAAATTCCTGAACAAAGAAGTAATCTATTCAGGTGGAGACTATCCAAAAAAAATTGTAATTGCAAAGCTTTGGTGCTTTATATATTAGTGTGTATGGAAAAGAATTATTTTTAGGAGTTTGCTGGAGTTGCTCTCATAGATTCTGCAGCGTATTTTTGACAACTTGATCACTCTTTATTTATTATACACACGAGTTACATCATTTAACAGGATTTGTACAATAAAGCCAGGAGGATCATCCAGCCAAATAGATGGAGGAGATTTCATAACTGATCTAGCTAAATCTTTTTTTTTTGTTTTTTTGCGAAAGGATCTAGCTAATTCACGAGCCACTACCATTGCCTCCCTTGGGGCATGCTCAAATGATATTTTCATGAACTCACATGCGATGCAGAAGCAATCGTCAAACACCACGGCTGCAGCTCGGTGGCTAACAGCTCCATTTATCATTGTCTCTACTACTTTTAGACCATCTGAACCGATGACAATCCTGTGGCATCCGACAGTTTGAGCTAAATTCAGCCCTTCTCTTAGAGCATTCACCCGCATCATAGACATGCTCGAGCTTGGTGTTTCTAGCAGAAATAAACTGTCCTTTGTTGTCCTGGATTACAGCTACTGCGGTACCTTTTAGTGTATCAGCATCAAACGATGCATCAACATAAACTCTGACATGGTCCAGGGGAGGTCTCATCCAACTCACTTTCTTAGCTTTGGCATGAGGGGAATATGCCTGCTAGGTAGTTTGCAATCAGTGAGCTGATAACCACTGCCGGTCTTCACATATTAGACATAGTCCGCTTACTTTCACATGTCAATTTGCAACAGTGACACGATGTAGTGCTTAAAAGGAGCCGCCAGGATTAATTAGAGAATCATCGTGTTGAACAATAGTTGCTGCCTTCGATCCTGGGCGTTGGACGCAAAAGTGTCGATTTTAATTATTTCATAATTTTACCATTGTTGTAAACAAATAAAAGCTACACTAATTTTCATTTTTTTATAAATGATGAATGTAAAACAAAACAATAAATAAAGTTACACTAATATTGTGTTTACAATTTTAGGATAAAAAATAGAAAGTAAAACAAGACAAATAAAATAGCTTTGTGGAATCTGGAAGGAAGAAGTGAAGCTCACAACCAAGATATGTGCCATATAGAAGATGTTGACATGGGATCTAGGATGGTCAGCAGGACCCCCAACAAGACTCTAAGAGTCCACATCAACAACGCTACTAAGAGTCCACATCAACAACCCCACAAAGAGATCTTGAGGCAACATGCTAAGTATACCGATTCGTTCAGACTCCAATTGCAGAGTATTGCATCAAGTGGCACTTTCCCCACAAGAATGGAGGGAGCAGGAAAGTCAGACGTGCATATTTCAAAAACCTAACTCCTCGAATGAATTGTTTGTGGAATTTCCTAAGCAGTGTATGATTGTCCTAGCCATGTTGTTTATGTTTACTGTTGAACGCTGAATCTCTTCCATTTTTCTCCTCACATTCCCCAAACAAACACCACTACTTGCTAGCCATCCTTGTGATTGTAGCGTGTTAGGGGCCCAATTGATAACCACCAAGTGCATGGGATAGTTGTAGATGCTTTCAATGTTGAAGTAAAGGTATCAAACCACAGGAACAAGAAGTTAAACTTATAAAAAATTCAAACGTGAGTGCCACAATTCTAGTTATCTATGCACTAAAGAAATTAAATAATAAGGAGCGATAGGTTGCTTGGAATTAAAATGCAAAAAAAAACAATAAATGCAAAGACTGGTCCAATCCTTTAGAATGCAAGAGGACAAGATGGAGGTTGATTTACTCTTATGAAACAATGGAAATTGGGTTTGTTTGATCTCTATCAACAATGTTGACATGGTTATGAGAACTGAATCATACATAAGTGTTATGCAAAATAATCACATGGACTGCATTTCCTAAACAAGTGAAGTTAAGAAGGAAAATACCATATGAGTTCGATGTCAGTTCGATGTCACTGACTGTGCAAATTTTTTCACTTTGCCCTAAGTATTTGTTCTCCATTATCCCTAGATGCATGTATATCGGAGGATGTGGTGCTGCTGTCACTTAGTGATGTCATTTTATCACTAGGCTAAATCTCTCAATACTGCTAATACATGTCATACTCGTCATTCTATTACACTTAACATAGATGAACTCTATAGATTAAAATTAGAGTGTGATGGTAAATAGGTGGGGACGTTTATACTTAAAATAACACCCTAGTGATTGATCTTATAATCATTGCTGAGTAAACAAGGGATGAATTAAGAAGAATGTCCAACCAATGGATAAAATTTTGAGGTCCCATAAATCCCCCACAACATGCATCCAAAGAATTAGCTCGTGGTTTCCTTCACCTGTGACTAAATCATTTCTACTTCAACAAACTATAGTGCAATACTATCTATATGCAAAAATAATGAGAGTACAACATGCATATATATAACATCTCAACATAACAACACGTTCATCATATTGTAACCAACGATCTACCATAGGAATTACAATATTACACCGTAATCATGTAGGGCAGATCATATGGACTAACATGATGGTAATACATAGAGAGATGCGATCAAATTATTACCACAAACCCCAAGTCTTGGGTCCTAATACTCGCTCCCCGTGGTGGAGAGCGACATGGAGGCATTGGTGAAGGAGGACAGTCAGCCGGAGGAGATTCCGGTAGCCGTTTCCGATTCCAATATTCTTCCTATGATAGCGGACTACATAACTTCCGTTTAGTCTCTCCACCTCTGTATGTCGCGAAATAAAATTCTTAAGGGTAAGATGGTTTTAGGTCTAAACCAATTTGATTGCACGAAAACAAGGCAATCAAACAGGAAGCCACTAATGCTCTACTTTGGCTTGTTGGATCCTTCTTGAAAATTCTAAATCGTACTCTTTGTCTCTTAACCTTACCCTATTTCGAGTCCCGAAGCTCCCTAAAAGTTAAAAAAGAAAACCACTAACATGGGATTTTTGTTTCATCCAGAGTAAGATACCAAGATAATGGGATGTTGTGAAAATTCCCGTAAACCATTTAAAATAGTGGTAATACAAAAAAATCTAAATAAGATGTAAATATGTTGGAATATGACCTAATAAACTACATAGTTCATTGATACATTTTACGTCTATCATCAAACATCGATCAAATTAATTATTCAAAAAGTCGGGAAACATCACTTTTACATGGCAATGTAGTGAGCCAGCTCGTGCCCCACGTCCGGAAGGGGGGTAAATCAAGCTCATTAGTTAACCTTTCTCTTTCCATCATCTCGCATGAGTTTGCACGTCCTCCCGATCTGTCCGCCCAAGATAACTCACTTCTTAGATTTTTTGTTTCAAAAATGCATTAACCATTTTACAAACAAATAGAGCAATTCTTTACACGCATAATAATCACTTAAAAATAAGATCAATTATGCTCACACGGCCATACAAAATACTGAAGACCGAAATTAGTAACTAACAAGATCGCATACATGTCGTATGGAAATTTTTAAGCTTGTGCCTATTGGGATTCTAGCCCATTAACAAAATTGCATGAACCAACTAGATTAAGCAATCCTTTACATGTATACTTTGGAACCATTTTGTTAAAACAACCTAATAGTAGTCACAATTCTCAAGTAAACAAAATCTAAAGGAATTATCGATTCTTTGCAAGCATTTCAATATTAATCAAAAAAAAAATTGCGAGAATATTAATCAAAAACTTGAATGCATGAGAACCATCGCATAAAGAAATATAGGCAATTGAATGAATGAACCACCAGCAAACAAATGAGCGCCATCATCCATGTATACTATCATTGCAAGCATCTAAAAAATCAAACTAAAAACGAAGATTGTGGCTGCTGGGATTCGAGCCCAGGTCTCCACGGCCACAACGTGGAATTCTCACCACTAAACTACAGCCACATTTTGTGTTATATTCTTGATGGAAATCTATATCTCCGCAAAGAAACAAACTTTTCCAAAGCATTTGCCTTCCTATTCTTTCATGCCGATCAGGAGACCAGAAACCCAACGCAGAAATCTCATCTCGAGAAAAAAACAAGCAAGAAACCTTCCCTCCCATCGCCGCCGAAGATGCCTCAGCACCAGCAGCCGGCGACCGGCTCCCACGCCCTGGACTCCGCACCACTTTTTGCCATCATCCTCGCCGCCGTGCACGTCCTAGCCCTCGTACTCCCCCGCATTTCCGATCTGGTTTCCCTTCCACCATCGCTCGTCCGATCAGCTGGCCTGACCATGCCGCCGTTTTTACACGTTCTTCCGCAGGTGTTCTGGATCTACAAGCTGGCCTCCCAGAAGCAGCCGACCCGGACGAAGACGCACTGACCGATCGCATCTCACGATCTTGTGCTTGCCTTTTGTGATCGGTAATGGTTCCGTTCCATGATTCAGTTCACCCTCATCTCGTTTTTTTTTTTTTTTTGTTCCCGTTCTCCCCTTGATTCAAGGACTGTTGGGGTGGTGCAGATTTCGTCGGCTAGTCGCAAGGAGTTTGATGGGGTTGGCTTGGTTCGTTTGCTCCAGCCAGGAGGCTTTGCCATCTCTAGGGTGATCAGTGAAGATGGTGGCTGATAGTCTTCATGTGTCCACCTTTTTACTGGCAGAATGCTTAGCTATATTTTCTTTTTTCCTTTCTGTTTTGCATTCTCTTGTATTCTGAACTCCAAGTTTTCAAAAGATATATGGTGTGTATGGTTTCTTGATTAATATTCTTGTCCATTAAAGTAGCAGAGTACTGGATGATGATCTGGAAAACATGAATGATCCGGACTCTAGTAGGGCAAGTCATGACGGTTCATTTGATCTGAACCCCGCTCATGCTGTCCAACCTTGACAAATGTGTCTAGTTTGTGTCAAAGTCATATGCACAATGCGTGGGACCTCAGTTGTGTAGATATGAAATTGTGCATTCTGTGACTGCAAGCCGTTAATAAATTCCCTTTGCATTGTTATGGCGATGGACAAGGATCCTCATTGTGCAGGCGGTTGCAACATTTTCTCGTTCTACCTTGTTCTCTGCCTCTTGAGAAATGTACCTTCAGCTGTAATCACTTAGTTCGCAGTTTCCAACTGTTGCAATAAATTTTTTCGACAAAGAACGCTTTATTAGTTGCAGTAATAAATTACTGTCACCGTTTCAGTTGTTCTTCTACATGAGCCCAGTTTCATGCTAGATGCAAATAAATTTATTGTATTGCAGTTTGTTAACCTGGTATGTGTCGTCCATCCCTTGCAGTTAGTCTCTAATCAGTTTTTACCATTTGGAAAGTGGGGTAATTAGAATTTAGTAACATGTTTAATATAACAATGTACCGAAAAACCAGATCTGAACCCCATCTCATATGCTCCTGATTGAATAAACAAATTCAAAAAAATAGCAAACAAATTTTTTAAAAAAATCTGTAATTTTTGTACAATGAACAAGAACAAGTGTTCTAACTGCACGCCAAAAATCTCAGAGAAAATACATGCGTAGTGGTCTGTGCAAAAAAAAAAGACAAAATGCGGTGCTATTTCGAACATCTAGATTTGTTGCTGACAGCACTCCGATTTGTCTTTTTTGCATAGACCACTACATATGTATTTTCACGGAGATTTTTTGTGTGCTGTTAGAACATTTGTTCATGTTCGTTGTGCAAAAATTTCAGATTTTTTTGAATTTGTTTTCTGTTCTTTAGATATTTTTTACTCAATCATGAGCATATGAGCTCGGGTTCAGAAACACCTCTCCCCAATTGTAAAAACAATTTAATATTTGGAATCACCAACACTTGGGGAGCAGGCCATGGAGTAGTTCTTGGTTTTCATGGAGCGGTTTCTTGACGCCCCAATGGTTACCGCGCCATGGGAACTAGACCGTGCTGCAATGATGCTTCCGCAACTAAAGTGCGTCAAGGACTGGCTCAATTCTTTTGGAAATCAGCAATTCTGCCCATCAACGCACATGACGACGGTGAGGAGGCTTCCTCCATTCACCGACATGAGTGTGTTCTTGACCAATGTATGTTGCGGTGCACACGTTGATAAAATAATTTCAGTCCTCGCCTTTTTCATCTTCCGTATGGGCCTTTAGTCTTTTGATTAAATATGTTAAATACACGGAATCGACCCAAAACTACAAGCAAGGGAATCAACTATTATCGCCATAAAGGAAAACATCACCCCTTTCCTTTATATATAGTTCGCCAAGTAGCCTTCATAGGTTTCTCATGTGGAACCATAGAAGGAACTCAAGGAGAAGAACCCGGCTCGGTAGGTGAAGCAAAACCAAGTCAAGATGCTATGGTTTGATGGAAGTTAAAAAAATTCCTGTGGCCTTGTTGTAGAATTGTGATTGGCAATGGGAAAATACACGGTTCCTGGTAGATCATTGGCTCCATAATCGCCCTCTCTCTGGACTTTTCCTAGACTATACCCAGTTTCACTAAACCAAGAGATCACTGTTAGTAAAGCATTTTCTACCGGGATCAGAAATCTTAGATTCGGAAGGGCTATGGTTAGACAAAGAAAAGAACAATGGCTAAGAATGTGTGGTGTGTGTGGGGATGTGACTTTGTCATAAGATTCAGATAAGATGTATTGGAAATTGTCCGAGTTTTCATTGTGAGATCTTTTTATTACGCTCTACAGAATTATGGGGTAGTGTCGTACATGTTTATGTGAAATGTTAAGATTTCTATGCGAGTTAAAACATTTCTTTGGCTTGTGCTGAAAGGTAGCATCTGTACAAGGGATGTTCTCTTGCAAAGGGGTGGGTCATTTTCGAAGAGTTGTTTATTCTGTGGAAACAATGAATCGATTGACCATCTTTTCTTTTCTTGCCCTTTAGCAAGACATGTGTGGAATGTGTTGAGTGTTTCTTTCACTTTCAACTGTCTATTCACCAATGTCCATATTTGTGTGAACATCTGGCTTAAAGGGTTGCGGGGTCTGGACCGAAATGTTGTTGCGGTGGTGATAGCAGTGGTTTTCTAGGGATTTGGAAAACAATAAACTTAGCATGTTTTTAAAAGAACTGCCCAGATGAACCGATTGCAGTGGTATATAAAATCCGCTATTGGATTAATTTCTGGAGTTCTTTGCATGTGAAGGACATTGCAAAGGATATGGCAAAGGATCGATTACAATGGCTCGCAAAGCTGGTGGAATGAATCGCAGCTGAGGTGTTCAACGCTTGGAGGAGATGGGGGTCATGGACCCCAAGACTGGCAATGTAGAAGAAAGTAGACAAGAAGGCATTTTGACAAAACAAAAAAGACGAAGACCTGAAATCATCGAAACCTGTAGCTTCAGAGAGAATGCTTCAAACGTGAGGGTCCACAACTCTAGGATGTGTTGCTTGTAATCTATACACCCCTTTGCTCTTGTGTATTCTCATCATCTGGCTTGGACTGTTTAGTTTCTTCTTTCTTTCAAACAAACTCTCCGGAGGAAACCCTTTTATTCAAAAAAAAAATAGAAAGAATGATGTCAATCTCTTTGTTGGCAATTCCAAACATGGAATTGTTCGGACCTTTGCAATATTGAATGTGTTCGTGACCGACTGTGTAGAGATGATAGAATGAAAAAACAAAAAGTGCTATAAGGGCATGTACAATGGGATATCCTTAATTTGATGCTTACAAAAAGAAACCAGTTTTTGTTGAACAGTAGTACTTCCTCGACGGCGGACGGCGAGGGAGCTGCAGAGGCGGGGGAGAAAGAAGACCGGAGCGGCGCCAACGTATGAAGGAGCGCGGCTGGCAAGCCGGTCAGCCGCCAGGTCGAGCCGCCCCGTCTAGCATCGGCGACCTCCTTCACGCGTTCGCGATGGTGGCGCCATCAAGCTCGTGCGAGTCCTAGATGATGGAGTCCGGGAGCTCGTGGGCGTCTGCAGTATGCTGGCGTGCGGCCGTGGACGTCCGCGGTAGGCCGACGTCCGTGCGAGGAAGCAGGCCAGCGACGGAGCTGAGGATCGACGGCGACGGAGAAGAACCCGTTTTTGAAATAGGATTTGAAGCCCAGATTTAAAGCACTTAGGATGTATCGCGGGGGTTATTGCAAAAGTGAAAATGAACTGCGGGAAGGGAGAGTTGCGACATCTTTAACGTGACGGAGGGAGTAGTACTTATCTAACTAGACACATGCCTAATAGGAGCCTTTCATGTGCAAACAAATAAGAACATATGCTTATGAAAATGCTTGATTTATTTTTGTAAATACCCCTTTAAGGAAAAATGTGGCTAAGATTAAAATTTTGTGGATCAAAATATCAAATGATAAAACTCGGATTAGGTTATTGGGGTCGGTTATAAACTTTCCTCAAAAAGAAAAGCCTATTTGGGTCGGTGATAGTGGGCGGCAGGAAAACCTACGGAGTATTAGAATTGGAATTCCTCCTCCGGCTCCCACCCTTCTGCAATCACCCTTGTGCCGAGTTTCCGCTTCCGTCCTCCCCCCTCGCGCTGCCGCTACCTGACATGAGCCGCCCATTAACGCCTCCTCCGCCGCCAAACTACCAAGAACAAGAAGGTCTCCCTCTTTCTAGATCTCGATCAGTAATGCCGATTGCTACTGTAGCTATCTTGCCCCAGGGAACAACGTCAGTAGTCATCAAACGCGATTTCCCCATGTTAGGGCTGTCCGCTGCGGACTGATTAGTGTCGGCGGCGTGCGTATTAACTGATAGTTGCTCCTAACAAGTGATTTTTTTTTCTCAAAAGAAAACTTGATTTTTCTTTTTGTACGGCTGGGCCTGACATCCAGTATTCCGGTGTACATTATACCCTTTTCCAGGAGATTGTCGCTATGATAAGAAGAGGAGATTACAGCAAGGCCACGCCGGAGAATCAAGTAGCCTACTACTACCGGATGAAGATCTGGAGAGCCTCTTCTCATCGTTAACGATCGGCAACATCGTCTCTGAAGGAAATTCAGGTTGCGCCACTTCGATCCGACATTTGCTATCTGGTTTCTAGGTGTTCTAATACCAAAAGAATTTATGCTGCCTTTAGGAGTCACAAAGCCATTGACTTGTTGTTCCATGGTTTTTCTAGTCGAATTTGCATATTTAGGCTTTGTACAGGAAATCGACATTCTACAGCTTTTAGGAGTCACAAAATTTGTCAAATCAGGATGTGCATTGCTTTGATCATTCGAGTGAGAAATCTACTTCTTATTGCTTTCAGGAGATTCTTGCAAGAATAGGAAGAGGAAATCTGGCCAAGAACCCGCTGGATATTATTTAACTAACAGATTACCTGATGATTCGTTGGAAAAGATGTTGTCATCGCTTGCGATCCAAGACGCCGCAGTTACTAGTTCTGTTTCTGGACGACCGGAGGAACAGGACTACTCTCATCTTGTATTTAGTGGGCACAATCTTTTTTCTGAGGAAAGTTCAGTTTGCACCACCACCTCCACCGAGTGCAATGATCCAGAATCTTGGAGTTTGAGATCAGACGAATTCATTGACAGAGTAAACAACCGGCTGCTGTGCCATGACGGAACTGGTGTTAACGTGTTTGAGGTTCATTTTGATCTCAACTCCACCCATGCTGCCCACCTTGACAAATGGGTCCAGTTTGCGTCAAAGTCAAATGCACACTCTGTGAGACTTCACTTGTGTAAAAGTGGAATATCATGTTCTGGGCATTCCAGGACTGCAAGTCCTTATAACTTCCCTTTGCATTTTTTCGGCGATGGACAAGCATCCTCTTTGCTGAGGCTATGGATGACGAATTGCATATTCAGACTATCAATGTATCCCATTAGCTTTTCCTCTCTCGTAAGCCTTTGTCTAATGTGTGTCACGATAGCTGATTCTGATATCCAAAGCATTTTCTCTTGCTGCCCTGGTGTCCGCATTTTGAGATTGGGGAGCTGCAATGATTTGGTTAACATAAGGATTTCCGGTGAAAGACTGTTCCATTTGTATATATATTATTGCAAGAATTTGGTGAGTATTGAGATTCATTCAGCCAGCCTAGTCATCTTTGAGTATGATGGACATAAGGTACTCATCAAATATGCGAGTACTCCCAATATGAGGAGAATATCAACAAAGTTCTCGAACAGAAATTGTTCTCTCTCGATGAATTTAAATAAAATGAAAATGATCGAGAAAGTCTGCTTGACATTCCTTTCACCATCGAAGGTACGCTAAGATGGCTGATACCCAATTGTTGAGTTAGCAGTTTCTATCTGTCATAATAATCGATTACCATAATTGCTTTATCTGCTCTTCTGCAGGAGCCCAATTTCAAGCTATATGCGAAGAAATTCACTGTATTGAAGTACATCAACTTGTATATTTTGCCATCTTGGAATAATGTTCTTGCAGTAGCTTATCTCCTTCAAGCAACTCCTTTCGTCACAAGACTCCGTCTAGAAGTACGTCCTAAATGCTCTTCATTTTTTCTTTGTTTGGAGTAAAATTAGAATGTCACATAGTCGGGCCATGGATAATGTTCTCAGTCCTATGTTTGTATATGCTACTGGCTTACAAGGTTAGGTTTGATGAATTACTTCATACAAAATGCTTGAGATAACAGGTAAAATGCTAGAATTTATTATCACCTGTGGCTTATCTCCTTGAAGCAACTCCTTGTGTTAACATAAATTCCTTAGCTCTTGGATAATTTTTGCTTATGTACATTAGATTCCTTGACTGGTATGTAATAAGCTGTGTTTCGTTTCCATGTCCTGAAATGAAGTCATCTAAAATATATACCAGTACCACTTGTGATCTCAAATATCCTAAAACAGTTTAACTCCAATGGCATTGAGCATTTATGTTAGATAAATCAAAGTCATATAATTCGTCAACCTTTAAGAGAGCTTGTTAAGTCACAGTCCAGGCAATTGTAAAGAGCTCACAACAGTTGGGTCTTCCTTGCATGCAGATGAAGGCATACGGCGGAGAACAGCATCATCTGGAGAATGTACAAGTCAGCTGGCCAGAGGACATCTCTCTTCAGAAGCTCCATTTGATTCTTGTAGGAGGTTTCGCTGCACAACCCCCGTTGATCGGGCTTTTGGCGTGCCTGGTGGGTGTGGCCCCTGGTTTGAAGTTCCTCACAATCAGTCCACGCTACCATCGTTTGAAACGAATGGGTACATGGGGGAGGGAGAAGGATGGTGCCAAGGCGGCGAGGGATCACGCACGGAAAGTCGCGAGGGAAGCCATCGGCCTTAAGCTCCCGTCGTCTGTGAGGTTTGCCCTCCATTGATCTGAGCGGGGCAAGCCTGGTGCTGAAATCGGACGATTTTGATGGTCCGAGAGCCCCGGTGAAGCTTTTTCTTAGGGAGAAGAGGGCTTCAGAATAATGATTTTTTAGTTTCCCTTTTTCGTTTTGGTGGTCTTTTCTCCCCGTGTGTGGTGTGGTGCTGGCAGTGTACAGAGTTTATTCCGGGGGATCATTAATTTGGCTGGATTGCATGCACTCCGTAGGCTTATACCATATGGTTTATTGTTGCGTTTTGCTAGAGCTGTCGATGCGTGTTTATTTGTGGTGGTGTTATCTGTTTTGCTGCTGCCTGTAAAACAATGTGGGGCAAGTTAGATGTCGTTGCTGGTTTCTTCAATGGAACCTGGGCGTGACCCTTTTCCTCTAAAAAGAAACATGGGGCACACATTTTCTTGCGGTTGCTCTCTATTTATAGACTTCAGAAACGTATGATTGTGTGAAATCAGGGCAGCCAACAGTGTTTAATTTGTTTCGAGCTTTGGCAGAATCATCATCCATGTCGGGCTGCCGTGTCTTATTTTGTTAGAACATGATTAGGACCTGCATATCTGAACCTGAAGCCACCTGGAGAATGGAGGCAGGCGTCAGTGTTTTGACCAGATATCCCCGTGTCCGATTTTTTCATTTCGATACCTACTGCTCCTCTTCTTCCGCTGTGGTGCACAGCAAACGTTTTCGTCTTCTCTGTCGTTTGGAGTCGACCAAACTGGGAATCAGAGCTCAGAAGCTAGTCTCGAATAGAGACGCCTATTTCCACTGTGTGCAGTGTGGGTGGAGCTTCGATTGCCAGAAAAGGGTGTTCTCTTAGATTCCATTTGAAATGTCTCCGAAGAATAGAAGCTGCGCTCAATCTCAAAGATGGTTCAGGCTTCCTCAGAGTTCCATCCTCTGATATCTGAATGTTGAGGCAAAATCAGTCAAATTTCCTGTATTGGCATGGGTTCTTTAATAATATTCCGGGTTTATTACACAATAAGGTTTCGTGGTGTAGTTGGTTATCACGTCAGTCTAACACACTGAAGGTCTCCGGTTCGAACCCGGGCGAAGCCATACTCGTTTTTAAAATTTTCTTTTTGTCGCTGCTGAAAAAAAATAAAAAATTCTAAAACGAATCAACAAAACACAGGAGCTCTAAAATGAAGCAGGGGTTTGGACATCGTCTCAAACTGTCGGCGACCACGCCAGTACGCTGCCTGGCCATCGACAACGCCAAAGACGTTTTTAAAATTTTCTTTTTGCCGCTGCTGAAAAAAAAAAAAAAAATTCTAAAACGAATCAACAAAACACAGGAGCTCTAAAATGAAGCAGGGGTTTGGACATCGTCTCAAACTGTCGGCGACCACGCCAGTACGCTGCCTGGCCATCGACAACGCCAAAGACGATGCATGACCCCGGCTGAAGGTACATTCAAAATCAATGTTTTTTTTAGAAACATAGCACAACGTAGATGCTCATATTTTTTTCTTTGTGAAATACATTCACATGCACACACGCGCACATACACTCACCTCTATGAACGTATACACGCACACATTAGAGTGACAACCACCCACCTAACCACTCAACCTCAGGTTGGTTCTCATTCAAAATCAATGTTGATTGCGCTAGGACGTCTCTATCCATACACAGACAGTGCGTGGCATTGTTCTACGCTTCTACCATGGCGACTAAGTGACGAAATGTGAACATAACTAGTTGAATGCACGTGGAAGACCTCGTGAGCGCATCTCTAACATCTCTAACAGAACTTGAAAACCCTACCGTGAACTTTTTTGGCCAGTTTACGGGTTCGTGCCGAAAGTGGCACAGACTAGAGCCTAAACTCGCGGTTGGCCCGTAAACTGAGTTCGGGGGCCCGAGAAACGCGACGCGCGACCCTATTAAAACGGGCCACAGAGGGGAGTTAGGTTTCCAAACCCTACTCCCCTCCGCCGCTTTGCCGTCTTCCACCACCTAGCTCCGACGACCAATCCGTCCACCTCCTCCGCCGCATTCTCGAAACCGCCACCTCCCCATTGACGCCATGGCTAGCCGGAGGCGTTCGGATGGGCGGCGGAGACTTGCCGCCGCGTCCCCCACATTTTCCGCTCGAATGAGGAGCGCCGGAAATGCAACATGTCCGAGGGCGCGCGCAAGCGCAACGCCCGGAGGTGGACGAACTGGGGGCTCACACCCCCGGGGAAGCTTGACCGCTACGCAAATGGCGGCGAGGGCTCCTCTCCGGCGGGTCGTGTCGTCCCCCTCTTTCGCCGGTCTACGCGAGCAACTCAGAGGTCGAGGAGGACGCGGCGCCGCTACATCTCTCCCCCGGCGACTACGTCCACGACGACGAGGAGGAGGAAGCCGTAATCAAGCAAGTCGTGGCTGTCTCCGAGGTGGAGGCGCGCGCAAGGTTCCACCGGGAGGAGGCCGACGTTGTCCGCCTGATCCACGAGTATGAGATAGCGCAGAGGGAGGCACGCGTTCGTCGCGTGAAGCTCGAGATCGTCGAGTTCAACGCAGAGTAGGCCGCGCACCTCGCCTTCCTCCGCCTCCCCGTCCTCCGCCACGCGTAGAGGCCTGCCGGGGCCAAATTTTGTTGAAATTAGGTCACGCTGACGGAGGAGTATTAGTTAATTTTACGTTTTATGTAAAATTATGCACGTATGATGCTCAGTCGCAACAACAAACTATCCTTGTTTCGTAATTTCATCGCCGAATTCTCCCGTGAAATTTTAATTTTATTCATATTACGGGTACTATTCCACGCGAGTGCCAAGCTCGACTGAACCAACGATTTTTAGGAGACTGAATTCACCGTTTTCAATTTTCAGTTTCGGTGAGTTCAATCTCTGTTAACATCAGGAAGACTTGGCCATACCCAAATTGACCTACGAGGCGAAGTACATCACGACATCCATATGCTCCTCCCACGTTCTACACTTCTACCACGACGACTAAGTGACGAACTGTAAACATAATGCATCTTCTCATACATGAATGCTGAGGCAAAAACAGCCGAATTTCCTGTAACACGACCGTGTGTTTAAATTTGGTTCAGGTTTTAATAAATAAGAAGGTTCCGTGGTGTAGTTGGTTATCACGTCAGTCTAACACACTGAAGGTCTCTGATTCAAACCAGGGCGAAGCCATTATTTTTCCAAATTTCCTTTTTGCCGCTGCTGAAAAAAACATCAAGTTCTAAAACGAATCAATGAAAACAATAGAGCTCTAAAATGAATCAGCATTTCTTTCTCCTCATACCAACACTTCCGTGATTTGGACTTCGTCTCAGAGTCTCAAACTATCGGCGAGCACGCTGCCCTGCCAGGTTCAAAATCCTCATGAACATAACATTTGTCCTCCTTTGGTAAGCATCAGGGCAATCAAATAATGTAAGAGATAAAGAGTTACTCTCATTAGAAGGTAGGCATGGGTAGCTAATCTATTCTTTCTCCTTTTGTTCATCACTCTCCTCCTCTTTTTCATCTAATGAGCTTTCAGGTTTAGCAATTTCCTCTTTCATGGGTTCCTGCAAATTGTGGATACATTTTTGTGAATAATTGAGTCTCTCTTTATAATCAATGATATACGGAGTAATAATTATTGCTGAAATTTTCTGTGCAATAATCAAGGATAGAAGAGACATAATCTTTAAGGTTATGACAAGCAACACAAGTTTCATAATTTTTAGACATGAAGGATTCTATTTCAGAGGCTCCCATAAATAAGACAAATTGTTCTACTTCTTCGAATCCAAGATGAATATAGTTATTCCAATGATAGTTCGAAATTAAAACTTCTTCACTAAAGCCACATTGGAATTTAAGATGTTTAGTATCCTGTTTAGAGCAACAATTTATATCATGACGTTTAACTAAAATTTTAGCAATTGTATCCAACTTTTTCAACATGCCACTCATTAGTTTTCCCGTATATGATTCTCTATACTTCATAAATAATTCTACAAGTTCCATAGAGTATAAAGCAGGTCCTTCCATAACAACAATTTTTAGTTTTTTTGAATTTTCAAATTTTTATGGATTTCAGATATATAGGAAAAATAAAACAAGACAAAAATAAACTAAACAAAAAAATGAAATAAAAACAGCGAGAGAGGTGGAGTGTACTCCCCAGGTAAACTTATAAGTAGAGTTATGCTCCCCGGCAACGGCGTCCAAAAATAGTCTTGATGAAATATAGGGGATCGCAACAGTCTTCGAGGGAAGTAAAACCCAAATTTATTGATTCTACACACGGGGAGCCAAAGAATACTTATAAGTCTTGACAGCGGAGTTGTCAATTCAGCTGCACCTGGAAAAGCACTAGCAACAGGGTGATGTGAAAGCAGTGGTAATATGATGCGGCGCCAGAAAATAGTTGGTACTACTTTAATGGCGTGTTGACAGGGAAATGTGATGCAGCAGTAATATGAGAGCAATAGTAACACAGCAGTAGCAGTAACACTGAGGCAATAACACTGAAAAATATCCCAACGTGTAGTTGATTGAAAAGCAATGATGATAAAATAAAGGACCGGGGTTCCCGGCTATCTGCACTAGTGTTAACTCTCTAAATAACAAGTGTTGGGTGAACAAATTACAGCTGGGCAATTGACAAAATTGAATTTAGCATTAAGACAAAATATCCAGTCTATTAATATCGTAGGCATGTTTTCCATATATATTCATACGTGCTCGCAATGAGAAACTTGCATAACATCTTTTGTCCTACCAGCCCGTTTGCAGCGGGGCCTCGAGGGAAACTACTGGTAATTAAGATACTCCTTTTAATAGAGCACCTGAGAAGAGCATTAACACTTGGTGAAAACATGTGATCCTCACATCAAAGCCATCCCCTCCGGTTATACCAATTCGAGATCACTTTGGAGCCTCGGGTTCTGGACAAAGACATGTGCATACAATTTGTAGATACAATCTAAACAACAATTATAGAGTCTAGATCTAAGACCATGCCACTCGTGCACTAGTGACAAGCATTAAACATAATAATATTGCAGCAACAAATACTTCACAAACTTATAAGATATGCTGAACATAATGATCAATCCATCGGATCCCAACAAACACAACACCGATTATATCATATGGATCTCAATCATGTAAGGCAGCTCATGAGATCATTGTATTGAAGTACATGGGAGATAGTACCATCTAGCTACATCCAAGAACCCATAGTCCCTGCGGGAACTACTCACAAACCATCATGGAGTCGAAGTGGAGGCGATGGAGTCGATGGTGATGGCTCCGGGGGCACTTCCCCGTCCCGGCAGGGTGCCGGAACAGAGACTTCTGTCCCCGGAAACTTGGTTTCGGTGATGACGGCGGCTACGGAACTTTTCGTGGACGGAGGGTGATTCGTTGCGGAGTTTTTAGGTCAGAGGGGTCTTATAGGTGAAGAGGCGAAGCGAGGGGGTGCACGAGGCGGCCATACAACCCCCAGGCGCGGGCCAGGGATGGCCGCTCCTGGGCCTTGTATGGGCGGCCTGTAGCCCCCCTCCGGCTCTCCTTCTGACTCCCGGGGTCTTCTGGTATATTAGAATTTCTGTGATTTTTTCAGAGTTTTCCGAGCACTTTCATTTTTGGACATTTTCTGCAATAAACATACATAATAAACAAGAACTGGCACTGTGGCACTTGTTAATAGGTTAGTCCAATAAATGTCATAAAATGATGCAAAGTGCACATAAAACACATAGGAATTAATCTTGAGACTACCCGTGTTATGATGATTGCTTCCGCTCTTCCGCCGCATTTACGGCTGAGGCTGTCGCTACATCGACTTACCTCATTAACATGCAGCCTTCTGCTGCCCTTCAAGGTGGCATTCCTCTCGAGCGTCTCTCTGGTAGTTCTCCAGACTACTCGACTCTTCATTTATTTGGTTGCGTTTGCTATTTCCTCCTACCTCCTCGCGAATGCACCAAACTGACCGCTCAGTCTGTTGAGTGTGTTTTTCTCGGATACAGTGATGAGCATAAAGGCTATCATTGTTGGGACCCTGTTGGTCGTCGGATGCGCATCTCTCGTGATGTCACATTTGATGAGACGCGTCCCTTCTATCCTCGCCCCACCTCTGGTACTTACCCGGTGGATGATATATCTTTTCTTCTATTTCCTGATGCACCTCCCGCTGTCCCTTCTTCTCGACCTCTTAGTTCGGACGCGCCCCCTTCGACCTCGGCGCCATCCTCTGTTTGAGATATGCCCAAGAGGCAATAATAAAAGTGGTTATTATATATCTTTATGTTTATGATAAATGTTTATATACCATGCTATAATTGTATTAACCGAAACATTGATACATGTGTGATATGTAAACAACAAAGAGTCCCTAGTATGCCTCTTAACTAGCTTGTTGATTAATGGATGATTAGTTTCATAATCATGAACATTGGATGTTATTAATAACAAGGTTATATCATTATATGAATGATGTAATGGACACACCCAATTAAGCGTAGCATAAGATCACGTCATTAAGTTATTTGCTATAAGCTTTCGATACATAGTTACCTAGTCCTTATGACCATGAGATCATGTAAATCACTTATACCGTGAAAGGTACTTTGATTACATCAAACGCCACCGCGTAAATGGGTGGTTATAAAGGTGGGATTAAGTATCCGGAAAGTATGAGTTGAGGCATATGGATCAACAGTGGGATTTGTCCATCCCGATGACGGATAGATATACTCTGGGCCCTCTCGGTGGAATGTCGTCTAAATGTCTTGCAAGCATATGAATAAGTTCATAAGAGACCACATACCACGGTACGAGTAAAGAGTACTTGTCGGAGACGAGGTTGAACAAGGTATAGAGTGATACCGATGATCAAACCTCGGACAAGTAAAATATCGCGTGACAAAGGGAATTGGTATCGTGTGAATGGTTCATTCGATCACTAAAGTCATCGTTGAATATGTGGGAGCCATTATGGATCTCCAGATCCCGCTATTGGTTATTGGTCGGAGAGAGTACTCAACCATGTCCACATAGTTCGCGAACCGTAGGGTGACACACTTAAGGTTTGATGTTGAAATGGTAGAACTTGAATATGGAATGGAGTTCAAAGTATTGTTCGAAGTCCCGGATGGGATCCCGGACATCACGAGGAGTTCCGGAATGGTCCGGAGAATAAGATTCATATATAGGAAGTCATTTTATAAGATTTAAAATGATCCGGAAGATTTTATGGAAGGTTCTAGAAGGTTCTAGAAAAGTCCGGAAGAAATCAAATTGGAAGGCTGAGTCCCGAAGGGACTCCACCTCCCATGGCCGGCCAACCCTAGTGGGGGAGTCCAAGGTGGACTCCACCTAAGGGGGCCGGCCACCCCCCCCACATGGAAGAGGGGAATCCCACCTTAAGTGGGAGTCCCACCTTGGGTAGGTTTCCCTACTACATGGAAGGTTCTTGTGTTGGGGTCTTATTCGAAGACTTGTAGTCCAACACTTGGGGATCCACCTATATAATGAGGGGCATAGGGGAGGGGGCCGGCCACCCCAAGACCACAAGGTGGCCGCACCCTATAGTGGCCGGCGCCCCCCTCTCCCAAACCCTAGCCGCCCCCTCTCTCCTCCACCTCTCCCGCACGCTTAGCGAAGCTCCGCCGGAGTTCTCCACCACCACCGCCACCACGCCGTCGTGTTATCAGATTCAAGGAGGAGCTACTACTTCCGCTGCCCGCTGGAACGGGGAGAAGGACGTCGTCTTCATCAACACCGAACGTGTGACCGAGTACGGAGGTGCTGCCCGATCGTGGCACCGTGATCAAGATCTTCTACGCGCTTTTGCAAGCGGCAAGTGATCGTCTACCGCAGCAATAAGAGCCTACTCTTATAGGCTTTGGAAATCTTCAAGGGTGAGTCTCGATCATCCCCTCGTTGCTACCGTCTTCTAGATTGCATCTTTGCTTGGATTGCGTTCTCGCGGTAGGAAAATTTTTGTTTTCTATGCAACGAATCTCTACAGTGGTATCAGAGCCGTGTCTATGCATAGATGGTGATGTATACGCACACTCCTTTTCCTGTAGACAGTGTTGGGCCTCCAAGACCAGAGGTTTGTAGAACAGCAGCAAGTTTTCCCTTAAGTGGATCACCCAAGGTTTATCGAACTCAGGGAGGAAGAGGTCAAAGATATCCCTCTCATGCAACCCTGCAACCACAAAGCAAGAAGTCTCTTGTGTCCCCAACACACCTAATACACTTGTCAGATGTATAGGTGCACTAGTTCGGCGAAGAGATAGTGAAATACAAGTGGTATGAATGTATATGAGCAGTAGTAACGGCACCAGAAAATAGCTTGATGCTACAACTGGCGTGCAGTCAATGGTGGTAATATTGCAGGAAGTACAAATGCAGTAGAACAGTAAACAAGCGATGATTGCAGTATTTGGAAACAAGGCCTAGGGATCATACTTTCACTAGTGGACACTCTCAACATTGATCACATAATAGAATAGATAAATGCTATAATCTACACTCTCTTGTTGGATGATGAACACCACTAATTGTGTAGGGCTACGAGAGCACCTCAATGCCGGAGTTAACAAGCTCCACAACATTCGATGTTCATATTTAAATAACCTTAGAGTGCATGATAGATCATTGCAATTACACCAAGTACTAACATAGCATGCACACTGTCACCATCACACTATGAAGGAGGCATAGATCACATCAATACTATCATAGCAATAATTAACTTCATAATCTACAAGAGATTATAATCATAACCTACGCCAAGTACTACACGATGCACACACTGTCACCATTACACCGTGGAAGAGGAATAGAGTACTTTAATAACATCACTAGAGTAACATAGATGAATAGTGATACAAAACTCATATGAATCTCAATCATGTAAGGCAGCTCATGAGATCATTGTATTGAAGTACATAGGAGAGAGATTAACCACATAGCTACCGGTACAACCCTTAGCCTCGATGGAGAACTACTCCCTCCTCATGGGAGACAGCAACGGTGATGAAGATGGCGGTGGTGTCGATGGAGAAGCCTTCCGGGGGCACTTCCCCGTCCCGACGGCGTGCCGGATTAGAGACTCCTGTCCCCTAGATCTTGGCTTCGCGATGGCGGCGGCTCTGGAAGGTTTCTCGTACCGTGGCTTTTCCGTATCGAAGATTTAGGCCAGGGACCTTTAAATAGGCGAAGAGGCGGAGTCGGAAGGTCGACGAGGCGGTGACACCATAGGGGGCGCGGCCCACCCCCTGGTCGCGCCAGCCTGGTGTGTGGGGCCCCCAGGGCTCCCCTCTGGTGGCTCTCGGGTGTTCTGGAAGCTCCGTGGAATTTTAAGATCTTGGGCGTTGATTTCGTGCAATTCCGAGAATATTTCCTTACTAGGATTTCTGAAACCAAAAACAGCAGAAAATAGGAACTGGCACTTCGGCATCTCTTCAATAGGTTAGTTCCGGAAAATGCATAATAATGACATAAAGTGTGAACAAAACATGTAGGTATTGTCATAAAACAAGCATGGAACATAAGAAATTATCGATACGCCGGAGACGTATCAGCATCCCCAAGCTTAGTTCCTACTCGTCCTCGAGTAGGTAAACGATAACAAAGATAATTTCTGAAGTGACATGCTACCAACATAATCTTGATCATACTATTGTAAAGCATATGAGATGAATGAAGTGATTCATAGCAATGGTAAATACAATGATTAAACAATTGAATCATATAGCAAAGACTTTTCATGAATAGTACTTTCAAGACAAGCATCAATAAGTCTTGCATAAGAGTTAACTCATAAAGCAATAAATTCATAGTAAAGGCATTGAAGCAACACAAAGGAAGATTAAGTTTCAGCGGTTGCTTTCAACTTATAACATGTATACCTCATGGATAGTTGTCAATGCAAAGCAATATAACAAGTGCAATAAGCAAGCATGTAAGAATCAATGCACAGTTAACACAAGTGTTTGCTTCTAAGATAGAGAGAAATGGGTAAACTGACTCAACATAAAAGTAGAAGAAAGGCCCTTCGCAGAGGGAAGCAGGGATTAAATCATGTGCTAGAGCTTTGTAAGTTTTGAAATCATATAGAGAGCATAAAAGTAAAGTTTTGAGAGGTGTTTGTTGTTGTCAACGAATGGTAGTGGGCACTCTAACTACCTCGCCAACCAGACTTTCAAGAGCGGCTCCCATCACTACTAGGGAAAGGCCCATTGCCG
>NC_061510.1:387542368-387604146 GCF_022539505.1 Lolium rigidum
AATTGTGATACAAATACATTGCAATCATAAAGAGATATAAATAAGCACATCACTATGCCATTCAACGAGTGAATAAGTATTCGTGAAATATAGCCTAAGAGACCCACACGGTGCACACACTGTCACCTTTACACACGTGGGACAAGGAGTCTCCGGAGATCACATAAGTAAAACTCACTTGACTAGCATAATGACATCTAGATTACAAGCATCATCATATGAATCTCAATCATGTAAGGCAGCTCACGAGATTATTGTATTGAAGTACATAGGAGAGAGATGAACCACATAGCTACCGGTACAGCCCCGAGCCTCGATGGAGAACTACTCCCTCCTCATGGGAGCAGCAGCGGTGATGAAGATGGCGGTGGAGATGGCAGCGGTGTCGATGGAGAAGCCTTCCGGGGCACTTCCCCGTTCCGGCGGCGTGCCGGAACAGAGACTCCTGTCCCCCAGATCTTGGCCTCGCGATGGCGGCGGCTCTGGAAGGTTTCTGTGGGTTTCGTCGAACGTGATAGGGTTTTCGCGACGGAGGCTTTATATAGGCGAAGAGGCGGCGCAGGAGGGCTTCTGGGGGGCCCACACTATAGGGGGGCGCGGCCCCCCCCCTGGCCGCGCCGGGGTGTGGTGTGGGGCCCCCAGGGCTTCCCTCTGGTCCTTCCCGGGTGTTCTGGATGCTTCCGGTGGAAATAGGAACTTGGGCGTTGATTTCGTCCGATTCCGAGAATATTTCGTTACTAGGATTTCTGAAACCAAAAACAGCAGAAAACAGGAACTGGCACTTCGGCATCTTGTTAATAGGTTAGTTCCAGAAAATGCACGAATATGACATAAAGTGTGCATAAAACATGTAGATAACATCAATAATGTGGCATGGAACATAAGAAATTATCGATACGTCGGAGACGTATCACCCCCCAACATTAGTCCCCAAAGCTGGTATAGTCTGACGGATTCTATCCTTACAGACCATGCCAGGTTTTCATTTCACTGGATACCGGTTTAATCATTCCGGCGCTTAGCTTGGATCCGGCATCTTTGCCCAGACTTATCTTTCCTCTCTTTGCATGGTATCCTCCGGCATCTTTTTGTCCGGTGTCTTTAGCATTTACTCTTTCCTCGGTGAAGTCGAGAATTTCTTGGGCCCCGCTCCTGTCAGTGACATGCGCACTGTTAACTGGCGCGCCAGTGTCAGAGGTCACTTCGCTTCGACTCCCGCGCGCGCATTAAATGCTCCGCAGCGGATCCCACTCGCCACTCCAGATCCGTGTGCGCCTCCGTGTGTCTTTCCATTTTCTTACGTGTACCGCAGCGCCATGTGGCGGCCTGTGGTGCGAACCGTCGCGGCCCACGGAGCGAACCGCTGTGGCCCGACGGTTTTCGGCCCATCTTCTCTCTTCCTTATAAGGAGAACCGCCCCCTCTTCTTCCTCTTCTCGCATTCTCCACCCTTCGCGCACAGTGCTCCTCGCTCTCTGCGCCTCCGCCGTTCTCCATCCGCCGCCGTTCGCTCGAGCCCTGCCGCCCGGCGAACTCACGCCGCTTCTCCGCCGGACCTCACCGTGCGGAGATTCGTCGCAGTGCTCTCGCTGCGAGCGCTGCATTCAAGCTTCCTCGCGCCCTTCTCCGCTCCGTCGTCGGCGAAGTTCCCCGGCGACCGCAGGCCCACTTCTCCACCGGCGAACCTCTTCTTCAACGACCGCGCCGCCTCAGGTTAGGTCCAATCCCAGTTTGCTTCTCCTTTGCTTGTTTTCCAGATCTTGGGTCGATAGTGTTTTTATTTCCTCTTTTCCTTGATTTTCCTCTTACTCGTAGATCTTCGCGCGGGGGCAAACTGTGGGATTTCTGTTTTTCCGCGTCCAAACCGATGTCTAGCGAGGAATCTTCCTCTGCTTCCTCTTCTGCTTCCTCTTCCGGTAGCCGGCGTAGGCAATCTTTCGATAGATCCGCCGATTCCGCTTCGATGGATACCGATTCCGGTAGCCACGGAGAATCCGGTAGCTCTAGCCAAGCTTCCGGCGTAAACCCTTCCGCTGTCACTCGTGGTGCCTGGATGGGCTCCAACGTTACTGAATACGAGATCGACTGGTTATACTGGTCCCGCAGGATTCTGGAGGGAGTAACCTGCCGGCTTCCCGGTGACGAGATTGAACCGGTGCTTGAGCCCGGTGAACACGTTGTTTTCCTTGCTCACTTTGAGCGCGGCTTCGGCCTTCCTGCTTCACCGTTTTTCCGGAAGTTCTTAGATTCATGGAGGCTTACATTGGCATTCGTCCCACTCGTGAGACGTTTGCCCGCTTCTTTGCTCTGCGGATCAATTCCGTTCAGGGCAAGGAAATTCCTAAGCCCAAACCCCCCGTGCAGTGCGGGTCTTGCATCATCGGCTCCCGCCAAGGGAGCTCTTTCTTCAAATTCTCCGGCCTCGAGTCCTGCCGCTTATGGCAAGGGACGTTCTTCTACGTGAAGAACAACGGCCCCGCGAACCTCATCGATCTGCCGCCCTTCAACGCGGCGCCACCCAGCAGAGCCAATTGGAGCTACAACCCGAAGACGGACCACATCGAAACCAACCGGCTGGTACGCTTCATGGCGAACTTAGTGAAGGAGACTAACATCTGCTCGGATGATATTATCCGCACTTTTATCTCGCGCCGGGTGCTTCCTCTTAAGCGCCGACAGCATAGGATGAGCGAGATGTATGGTCCTGGTGATCCCACCAAAATCACCGGCCTTCCCCTCTCCAAGAAGGACGTCGTCCGCAAGGCTAGGCAAATCTGCCAGACTGCCATGCCGGTTGACTGGGAATGGGGCCTCCTTCCTCTCAGCACTACTAACCCTCCGACCCAAGAAGTAAGAAATTACGCAACTCGGGTCGGCTTACCGGTAACTTTTGCTGTTATTAACCTTCTTTTTTTTCTCGTTTCAGGCCAAGGATCGCTTCCCCACCATTCACGCAGAGCGACGAGGCCCTTGCGTGAAGCGTGCTCTTGATTCTGTCGATCCGGATCCATACATCCGTTGGAAGGATCTGAAGATGGGCAAGACCGCAGCTTCGCGCCTCGGCAGGTCCGTGCCGGAACCAACCGGTTCCTCCGATGACCTGACCTTGCTTGAGGTACCTTTCTTTTCCGGTTTCTTTTACTTCTTTCATTGTTGCTCTTTTGCGGATCCTTTCTCAACTATCTTGAACTTGTAGATCCACGAGCACGCGTCGCCCTTGCGAGCCGAGGCCGGCTCTGAGTTCGTGGAGAAGCTGATGGCCCAGGGCCAAAAGAACAAGGTTCCGGCCTCCGAAGCCGGTTCCAGCCTGGCCCCTCCCCCGAAGCGCTTCCGGACGGAGCCTCTGGGGGAGAAGGAAGTGGGCATGCGGCACTACAAGCGCAAGCAGATGCCGACCGCCTCTGGGTAAGCTTCTCGTTTTCTTGCTTGTTCTTTTTACCAAGTTCTTTTGCCGGTTGCTTTTTCCAACTCTCTGCTTTTTCTCTTGTTTAGCCCTGCGCTGAAGCTTGGCTCAAGGCCAGCGGGCTCTGAGGGTTCCGCGAGGACCTCAACCCCTCCTCCTCACTCAAGCCCGGCACCTTCACGGTGCCGGCAACACTCCGCCTCCCTCTGCGGGGGCACTACAAGTTCGGGGCGTGCGGCCCCTACACCGCCAGAACACCGCACGGAGGAGGATTTTTTCTTCCCTCCAGAAAACCAAGATACCGGCGCCAGCAACATCAGCGCCGAGGAAGAAGCTGCCGGGCGGGCGGAACCTTTGGTTCCTCCCGTCCTTGAAAAGAAGAAGACTCCCGCGCCGGAAAGTTCCAACCTGGGTGACGCGCCTAGCGCTCCCCCTTCTCCAAGAACTGCTCCAACGCCACCGCCGGATGCTCCTCGCACCAAGCCATCTGGGGCTGCTCCAACTGCGCCGCCGCCCAAAACCTCCAAGCTCATCAAGGGGAAGGCGACGGCCTCCAACGCCCCTTCCGGCGGTCAGCAGCCCTTGGTGCTGCACGTCTCCAAGGCCGCCAGTGCTGCTAGCGAGAAGGCCACCGGCCTGCTCGGCCGTATCACTGAGTTCCAGCGCGGGGGCCAGGAGCTGGGGCATCTGCTGCCCTACGCCCAGAAGTGGAATGCCGCAGATATGACTCCGGCGACCTGCGGTATGGGCAAGGACAGGCTGCCGGCACCTGACCCTGTTGGGGACCGGTCTTCCGAGGAGCACTTCATGCGGCTTCGCCGCACCGTGAAGGAGCTCGACGGCACGTGGTATGATTCCACGAACAATCTGATGGTAAGTTTCCAGCAACTCTTTTCAACTTTTACCGGTTTTCCTACTTCCGGAATTTTTTCTATCTTTCCCTTAATTTCATGCCGGTTTCTCTTTTTTCTATTGAATCTTGTCTATCTTCCCAGTCCCCGAGTTTTGTGTTGAGAGCGTAGCTCTTAGCACGAAACTTAACTTAAAAACGCGCGAAACCGGCATTACCAGTCCCCGAGTTTTGGGTTAAGAACTTTGTTCTTAGCGCAAAACTTATCTACAAACGCGCGAAACTAGCACTGCCAGTCCCCGAGTTTCGGGTTAAGAACTCTGTTCTTAGCGCAAAACTTAGTTAAAAACGCGCGAAACTAGCACTGCCAGTCCCCGAGTTTCGGGTTAAGAACTCTGTTCTTAGCACAAAACTTAGTTAAAAACGCGCGAAACTAGCACTGCCAGTCCCCGAGTTTCGGGTTAAGAACTCTGTTCTTAGCACAAAACTTATCTAGAAACGCGCGAAACTAGCACTGCCAGTCCCCGAGTTTCGGGTTAAGAACTCAGCTCTTAGCGCAAAACTTAGTTAAAAACGCGCGAAACTAGCACTGCCATTCCCCGAGTTTTGGGTTAAGAACTCTGTTCTTAGCACAAAACTTAGTTAAAAACGCGCGAAACTAGCATTGCCAGTCCCCGAGTTTCGGGTTAAGAACTCTGTTCTTAGCACAAAACTTAGTTAAAAACGCGCGCAGCTAGCACTGCCAGTCCCCGAGTTTTGGGTTAAGAACTTTGTTCTTAGCACACAACTTTAACTAATCTCTTTTTCTTGAACAGCTCACGGCTGACGCTCGAAAGGTCCTCTTTGAGGAGCTTCTATGGGAGCACCGGGATCTTTCTGAGGCACATGATAAGTGCCAAGGTAAGTTTTTGTACCACCGGCATGTTTTTACCGGAAATCTTTCTTTCTCCTAACACTTATGATTTTTGTTTAACAGTTATCCCGGAAGCTTCCATTGAGGCCCTCAAGGAGCAGCTTGCCACCGCCCAACGTACGATTTTCCTGTTTTCCGGTTGGCTTGCTTTTCTTTTCATCTTAACAGTGCAACTTTGTTAACATCCTCTTTTCCGGGTTTCAGGGGAGAAGGACCAGCTCATCCGGCAGCATCAGGAGGAGCTGAGCGCCGAGAAGACCAGCTACCAGGAGCTCAAGGCTCAGCTCATCCAGCTTGGCCTCGACCATGCCAAGGCGCTAAAGGCTGCTGAAGCCGACGCAGCGGCCAAGATGCATGAAGCTCTTGAGGATGCCGGCAACTCCAATATGGTGTTGCAGGCCGAGCTGGAGGAGGCCACCAAGGCGCTGAAAGCTGTCGAGGATAAGGCCGCGCGGCTGGAGGCGGAGCGGAAGGAATATGACCGGCTAATCACGCAAACTGATGTGCATGCCTTCGGTAAGTTCCTTCCCTTTTCCCTTTTCCGATTTCTGCTTATAAGCTTTTTTCTTCCGGTTGTATTTTCTTTCGGTTGCCTTTTCTTAGCCTCTTTCTTTCTTTGGGTAGGTCTCTTCCCGGACTCCCAGGCTTTCACCATAAAGAGGGTTGAGGAGCATCGCGTTGGCCAGGCCCAGGAGAATCTTGGCGTACCATGGACCCCCTATGACCATCTGGTTGCGCTGAACGCGCGGGTGTCTCATATGCGCGCCATTGATCGGAATCTCTCTGATATTCCTGATGTAGCTACCCAGCTCTTCAGGACTCTGTGGCCTGGCGAAGTGGTGCCAGATACCTTCTCCTTGATCAGCGACCGCCTCAAGGGTGCCGGCAGGAGGATCCGCGAATGGCAGTGCTCCGCTGCCCGCGCTGGGGCGGACTCTGCACTCCGCGTCGCCTGCTCTTGGTATCCGGAGCTGAACCTGGACGCCCTCACCAGAGTGCGCGAAGGCGCGGAAACCGATTTGGACCCGATCCTCACCGCTAAGCGGCAAGACCGCGCGTACCACATCGCGGAGTACGCCGACATGCGCACCTTCATCCCTCCCCCTCCTGACGTCAAGGACTATCTCGACGAGGAGGAGGATGAAGCCGATGAGGAGCCTCTGGATGATGTTGGTGCTGGCGATGCTCCTCCGGAAGCCCCCGCTGCCTGATGATCTTCTATTAAATGTTTGCATGTGATATGTCCGTTGGTCCTGTTTGTCTTAAAACAATGCCCGTTAAATTCTACCCCGGTATGCCGGGGTGTATGATGTAAAACTTTAAGTTTCCTTTTGGTTGTGGCACAACAGTTTATGCTGGTATGTTATACCGGTAGTTAATTATCTTATGTTTGCCTTAGCATATTTGCTCATGGTTTTGCTTTTATCCTGCACTGCAAAGATTTCCAAATTGTTTCGGCATCCAATTCGATGCACACTTGGTTCTTTTGCCTTGGCTCTGCCTGCCTTCTCTGGGCGTTCTTTGGCGTATGAGCACAAGGTTCTTTTACCAAACAAGCATTTCCTTGAACTTAGAAATAACTTCGAAATTTTGCAAAAAACCGGTCTAACCGGGGTTAGTTAAATTTTTCCGGATTGCTTGTTCCCATTCTCTCTTTTCGCAGTTCGCGTGCTTAGTTGTTACCGGTTTATCTTGCTTGCCATGAAGCCGGTTTGCGGACAGCAGCAGAGTCGAAGACTCCGGTAGGTTTAGCACGCTACTAAACCGGAAAGAAAAAAATGTTCACTAAGCAACCGGTGAACTGAAAAAATAAACATATTGCATGCAACTTTAGGGGTAGTCCCCGAGATTCATTCGAGGTTCCGACATCTTTTTATTCATAGCATATAAGGTACAAAAAGGAACTTCTTACTCCACAACTTCAAGAGTAGAAAGGACGCAACAGAGCTACGTTCCATGGACGCTTGCTCTCCTCTCCGGATTTGTCCGCCTTTCCTTTTTTCCACTCCTGTGCATCGATCAAGTAATAGGAGTCATTGTGAAGAGCTTTGCTCACAATGAAGGGACCTTCCCATGGTGGTGAAAGCTTGTGCCGGCCTTCAGTGCGCTGCACTAGGCGTAGCACTAGATCTCCTTCCCAGAATACTCTCGGGTTAACCTTCCGGCTATGATAGCGTCTGAGGTTTTGCTGGTAAATGGCTGTTCTTGCCAATGCCAACTCTCTTGCTTCTTCTAGCAAATCCACATCATTTTCTCTGGCCTCTTTGACCTCTTGCTCAGTATAGAGCTGTACCCTTGGTGAATCATGAATGATGTCGGTTGGTATGACCGCTTCTGCTCCGTATACCATGAAGAATGGAGTGTATCCGGTGGACCGGTTTGGAGTTGTTCTTATGCTCCACAATACTGATGGTAGCTCATCAAGCCAACACCCTGGTGACTTTTCTACCGCTTCGATGAGCCTTGGTTTGATACCGGAAAGTACCAAAGCATTCATTCTTTCCACTTGGCCATTGCCTTGTGGGTGTGCCACCGAGCACAAATCCAACCGGATGTTGTTGTCCTCACAAAACCTTTTGAACTCACCTTGAGCAAAGTTGGTTCCATTGTCAGTGATGATACTATGCGGGTATCCATACCGCAAAATGACATCCTTTAAGAACTTCACCGTTGTGTGCCCATCATACTTGGCGATAGGTTTCACTTCTAGCCACTTGGTGAATTTATCCACCATAACCAAGATGTGAGTCATGCTGCTCCTTGCAGTTTTAAATGGGCCGACCATATCAAGGCACCAAACAACAAATGGCCATGTTAGTGGTATTTACTTTAAACCGGACGCTGGGGTATGATTTTGCTTGGCGTACCTCTGGCACCCATTGCATTTTCTTACCAAATCCTCAGCGTTTTCCAAAGCAGTAGGCCAGTAGAACCCATGCCGGAATACTTTTGCTACCAGCGCCCTCGATGAAGCGTGGTGCCCACATTCTCCTTGGTGAATCTCCTCAACCATTTCTTTTCCTTCTTCCGGCTCCACACATCTTTGAAGGACACCGGTAACGCTTCTCTTGTACACCTCGCCATTGATGAATGTGTATGCCTTGGACCTTCTTTGGATTATTCTTGATTCATTTTCGTCATCCGGCAAGGTGCCGTTGATCAGGAATTCCTTAATAGGTTTAACCCACAACGGTGTCTCTCGAACCAGAAACACCGGTGCATCTATCTCCATGCTATCCACCAGCATTGCTTCTTCCGGTGTGGCTGCAACAGTCCCCGAGCTTGTCGGTGCAGTCCCCGAGTTTACCGGTGCAGTCCCCGGGTTCCCTTCATCGATGTCCATAGGTACCACATGCGATTCCGGTACGAAAATTGATTCCGATTCCGGGCTTGGTTTGATTGATGGCTCTCTTAAGTGTGCCAAGGCTATTCCGGGAGGAATTTCCTGCCTAGATGAGCCCAGCTTGGACAAAGCATCCGCGACTTCATTTTCCGCCCGCGGTACATGGTGAAACTCACAGCCCTCAAAGAAGCCGGCAATATTTTGCACATGAAACCGGTACAAAGCCATGTTTGCATCCTTTGCATCCCAATCTCCGGAACATTGCTGCACCACAAGATCTGAATCTCCATAGCAAATGATTCGGTGCACACCGATTTCTTTTGCGACCTTTAACCCATGGATCAAGGCCTCATATTCCACGACATTGTTTGATGCCCTGAAATGCACTTGCAGAACATACCGGAGATGGTCTCCCTTAGGCGAGGTAAGCACCACGCCAGCACCTAGACCCTCTTTGAGTTTGGATCCATCAAAGTGCATTTTCCAGTACTCTATTCTTTGATCTGGCGGCTTGTATTGCATTTCCGCCCAATCAACAAGGAAATCAGCAAAAGCTTGCGATTTTATGGCATCTCTCCTTTCGTACATTGGTACATAGGGTGATATCTGGATTGCCCACTTTGCAATCCTACCGCTAGCATCTTTGTTGCACATGATATCAGAAATGGGTGCTTCACTCACCACTTTCATGGGGTGCTCTTCAAAGTAGTGCTTAAGCTTTGTGGCGGCCATGTACACACCATAAGTTATCTTTTGGAAGTGAGGGTAGTTTTGTTTTGAGAGGGAGAGCACCTCGCTCAGGTAGTATACCGGCCTTTGGACGGTTTTTCCTTCCTCTTCTCTTTCAACCACAACTACTACGCTCACTACCCGGTTTGTTGCTGCTATGTATAATAGCATAGGCTCCCTTTCTAGAGGTGAAGCCAGTATAGGCGCTGTAGCCAACATTGTTTTTAGCTCTTTAAACGCTGCGTCTCATCTCGAGGGGTCCAGACGAACGTGTCAGATTTTTTCATGAGAGCATAGAGTGGCAGAGCTTTTTCTCCCAACCTGCTTATGAACCGGCTTAGCGATGCCAAGCTTCCGGTAAACTTTTGCACGTCTTTTAGATCATGCGGTATAGTCATTCTTTCAATTGCCCGGATTTTTACCGGATTGACCTCAATGCCTCGGCTTGATACGAGAAAGCCAAGCAACTTGCCGGCAGGGACACCGAAGGTACATTTTGCCGGATTGAGCTTCATCCGGAATCTTCTCAAGTTATCAAACGTTTGCCGGAGGTCATCGATTAAGGTTTCTTTTACCTTAGTTTTTACCACAACATCGTCCACATAGACTTGCACGTTCTTTCCGATTTGATCAAACAAGCATTTTTGCATACAGCGCTGGTACGTTGCACCAGCGTTGCGCAAACCAAAAGGCATAGTGACATAGCAATAAGCCCCGTGCGGGGTAATGAACGCAGTTTTTATTTGATCTTCCTTTTTCAAGGGGATTTGGTGGAAACCGGAATAAGCATCCAAGAAAGACAACAGCTCACATCCTGCAGTGGAATCAATCACTTGATCGATCCGAGGTAAAGGGAAAGGGTCTTTTGGGCAAGCTTTGTTCAAGTTGGTATAGTCGATGCACATGTGCCACACCTTTGGAGCTTTTGCTTCCATGTTCTCTTCTTTTTTCTTCTCGACCAGCACCGGATTGGCTAGCCACTCAGTGTGCAGTACCTCCACAATGAAACCGGCAACCAGCAACTTTGTCACCTCTTCTCCAATGATCTTTCTCCTGTCTTCAGCAAACCGGCGCAGCGGCTGCCTTACCGGCTTTGCATCTTTCCGGACATTTAATGAGTGCTCAGCTAGCTCCCTCGGAACACCTACCAAGTCATCAGTAGACCAGGCAAAGATATTCCGATTCTCACGGAGGAAGCTGACGAGCGCGCTTTCCTATGCCTCATTCATGCCGGCACCGATACGAACGGTGCGCTCAGGGTAAGCCGGGTCCAGCACAATGTCCTTTTTTTCTTTTGTCGGCTTGAAGGCCGGTGCACCCAGGTTTGCACTCATTGCCACTAAACTCAGCTGAGAGGACTGAGCCAGCGCAACTGCAGTTTGCATCCTCCTCTTTTCTTCAGCGATCACCAGCGATTCTGCCAGGTTTGATCCGGCAGAAGCTGTTTCCAGTGAGACTTTGTAGTTTCCCACTACAGTCAAGGGTCCACGAGGTGCCGGCATCTTCATCTTGAGATATGTCGTGTGAGTCGAGGCCATAAAAGCAGCCAACGCTGGTCTCCCCAGCAAAGCATGGTAAGGACTATCCAAGTCCACCACCTCAAACTCAGGGTTTTCAACCCGGCAATTGTCACGTCCTCCAAACGACACATCCACCCGGACTTTTCCAACCGGTGCGCAGGACAGTCCCGGAACGATTCCATGGAACGTTGTATGCGTTGGCTGAAGCATGTTTTCTGTTATGCCCAGCATGTTCATGGTGTGCCGGTACATGATGTTTATGCTGCTCCCATTGTCTATCAGCACCTTGCTGAATTTGACTCGAGCGTTTGGCCCTTGCATGATTGGGTCCAAGACGAGAGCATAGCCACCCGGGTTTGGCATGATCTTAGGGTGATCCTTGAACGACCACGAGATCTCTTGATCAGACCACAGCATGTATTTTGGTACCGCCGGCATCACCGCGTTCACTTCCATAGAACGGCGATATAGGCTCTGTCTGTCGGTTGGCTCGCTACTGAACACAACGCAGCACATATCTGGATCTTTGTAAATATTCCGGCCCAAAGGTGCCGGTGGAGGTGGTTGGCCATTGCCTTCTCCCACTTGGTTAACTTGCTGGTATTGTTGCCTGTTTGGCTGCACCGGTAAGGAGTTTGCCCCGGTAAGCGGTGGTGGTGGTGGTAGCTGTTGTTGCCGCGGCATGTCTTGCGGCGGTTGTGCATCTTTTACCGTTCCCTTTTGCATCAAGTACTTGGTCCAGGTACAATCCTTCGTCAGATGGTTTGACGGGTGTGCCGGATTCGGTGTGTGCCACCGGCAAGGTTGGTCCATGGCAGCTTCCATGGTGTACTTTTCGGGTTCTTGCCAGTTCTTTTTTTGAACCCAAGGCTTCTTTTCTACCCACTGTTTTTTAGGACCCGCCCATGGCTGCGATCCGGTTCTTTGCCTCTGACTGCCGCTGGCCTCGCAGTTATTCTTGCACCGCAGCACAACTTGCTGCGGACCGTACCTTCGATCCGGGAAATCTTCCCTTCTTTTGTTATTCCGGTTATCCCGGTGTTGCTCTTGGCGCTGCTGTTCCGGCTCAGGTTGTACCGCCGGCTGCGTTGGGTCTCCCAACGCATAGCTATCCGCCACACGTATCATCTCTGCCAACGTTGTCGGCATGTTCCGCTGCAGCTTTTGCCACAACGGTGAACCTCTCCTCGCACCCATCGCTAAACCAAGCAATGGCTTGTGCCTCGATTACCCCTTCACAGGAGTTCCTTGTAGTGTTCCACCGGGCCAGATAATCCCGGTCTGTTTCATTTGGGCGCTGTATGCACAGAGCGAGCTGCTGCGGCCTGTTTGGCCTTTGATAGGTGCTGCTGAAATTGCTCACGGAAGCTTCCTCAAAGTCCAACCAGCCATTTATGCTTCCTGCCGGCAAGTTGTTTAGCCAGATTCTTGCCGGTCCAACCAAAAATGATGGTATGATTCTTACAGCCCATCGCCGGTTTCCTCCTCCAGCTACGGTTCCTCCGCCGCCTGCGACGTATACCGCGGTCACATAGTCCGCGAGCCAGTCTTCCGGCTTCATGGTGCCGTCATATGTTTTTGTGTCACGAGGCAACATAAAGTTGCGAACTGGTGGTTTTTCTTTCATGATCCTTGGACCAAAACACTTTGGGCCCGGGGGACCTTCTTCCTCGATCATTTCTGACAAGTATACTCTATCCATACGGTGCCTCGCATCCCGTTCCGGTAGGTATCTTTCTCCCAAGCGTTCTCCCAACGGGTTCCGGTATGCTGCCGGTCTTGCGGAATCAGCCTCATCATAACATTCCGGTACCGCGGCCCTTGCCTGCCGGTACCTTGGGGGATCTATTTCCTCCTCATCGTACGCCGCCCTTGCAGCTCGATAGTTTTGCCCGGTTTCTTGTCTACCGGCATGATTGTTTCCGGCATAGCCTTCCCTGGCATAGCCTCTGTTTGCCCCTTGGCCTTTTCTGCCGGCATCATATTGCCCGGCTTGTTGTTTTCCGGCAAGAACCGGATCATACACAGTCATTTGCTGCGCATTCACCTATTTTTCTCTTCTTCTGTCCAGATGGGGGGACGAAGCCTGCCCATGGGACTTGCTGCCGGCATTCTTTGTCGAACGCGTGGATTTTGAAGCCACAGCCTTGCTTAGCTTAACCAGCTGTTCAGCGTTTTGCTGCTCGATAGCTTCAAGAAGTTCCCGGACACGCTCTTGTTGCTTTGCCAGAGCGTCCCCGGAAAGCGAGTCACACAGCGCTACAGTAGCTTTAGCAGCTTTTATAGTTTTATCCGGGCTACTGTACTTAGGTTTTTCTACTATGCTTACAGATGCAGATGTGCTCTTGCCGGCAGCAATTTCTTTGCGCAGATCCTGATCTAGATTGCGAGCCTTAAGCCGGTTTTCCGGCATCCTAGCAGTATGTGCGCTAACAGAAGCAAAGCCATGGGCAGCGTTATACTCACGTACGGTTAGGTTCAGCTCGCGTTGCACCCTGACGATGTCTTTGCCGCTCTCGAGTATCTTCTGGCGCTGCGCCTCCAGCTCCGCCTGAGCCGCTGCCGGGTCGATGTTCTGCGCGACGGCGGTGGCGAGGACGTTCAACGCCGCTTGGAGTGGTGTTTCCGGCGGTGCGGATGATGCTCCCGCAGCGCCTGCGCCGCGTTCCAGCGGTGGCTTGGCCGCACGGGTCGAAACCGCACGCCGAGCGCCTTCTTCCGCAGCTTCTTTGCCGGCGTCGACCGCACCTGCCATCATCACCTCCACGCTGCCAGGAGCGCGGCCTGCATGTAGCCACCTTGGCGGATCCGGCGCCACCAGTACCGGCGAGAGGCACTGGCGCATAGGGACGGTGCCGAAGTAGATGCGGTGGCTGCCGAACTCGATGATGCGGCCATTCTTGGGGAAGATGCCGTCGTTGGCGAAGCAGCCCGCGTTGTTGTTGATGAAGTCCATGGCGTAGATGCGCTGCACCAACACGGAGACCGTATGCTGGCCGGCGACGTCGAGGATGCCCGCCCGAATGTGAACTCCAGCAAGCGCCACTTCATGCCCCACGGTGGGCGCCAACTGTCGTCGTGGTGAACGAGCAGATGCCATGGGATGGCTTAAGTTGGGGCCGAATGGGCGCTAGAGGATTCGGGGGAGGGTTTGCGACTAGATGGGATGAACTTCCGGATGCTTTCCTCAAGAACACAACCAAAGGCCGGTATGCAAGAAGAGAGACAAGAGGAAGAACTCTGCTCTAGATCGCTAGCTTCATTGATCTTAACATGGTTACAGGTTTCTGGATACAAGGTTCTTCGTCTAATCTCCTCTATCAGGTCGTGCCCGCAAGAGGCTATGCCCCCTCTCCTTATATAGGGGAGAGGGTGGCTTACAGAGCAAGAAACCCTAATGGCATCTTTGACTGGACAAACTACTTTACAAAGCTACTTTAATCATGGATGACACCGGGGTCTTCTTTAATCAGGGACGCCGACGTCCTCCGGCTTCTTTCGCCGTCACCTCTCTCTTTGGCGCCAGGGCTCCGATTAAAGTCACTTTGCTTAGCTCATCCTTGTCTTCTAGCTCTGAAGGGAATCTTTGACTGGTCTTGCCGACCTGCCCTCCTTCCGGTATCTTCTTCATCCGGTTCCGGTATACCCCTCTGGGGATACCGGCATGCCTTTACCTAGCCAAGCTCTTATCTTTATACTCCGGTAAGAATATTAAACCGGTATCTTGATGGCTCAAACCATCCGGTTTGGCATGCCTTTGGCATACCGGGGGTCATCCCCCCAACACATAATCAAAAATTCACATGTTCAGAGGTGACACACTCATTCTTAACACTTCTGGACATTGCTCAAAGCTACTGGAAGTCAATGGAACAAAGAAATCCGTCAAACATAGCAAAAGAAACAATGCGAAATAAAAGGCAGAATCTGTCAAAACAGAACAGTCCTTAAAGACAAAAATTTTAGAGGCACCAGACTTGCTCAGATGAAAATGCTCAAATTGAATGAAAGTTGCGTACATATCTGAGGATCACGCACGTAAATTGGCAGATTTTTCTGAGTTACCTACAGAGAACCCTGCCCAAATTCGTGACGGATGCAATCTGTTTCGCAGCAAGAATCCAAATCTAGTATCAACCTTGCTATCAAAGACTTTACTTGGCACAACAATGCAATAAAATAAGATAAGGAGAGGTTGCTACAGTAGTAACAACTTCCAAGACACAAATATAAAACAAAATTACTGTAGTAAAATAAAAACATGGGTTATCTCCCAAGAAGTGCTTTCTTTATAGCCATTAAGATGGGCTCAGCAGTTTAAATGATGCACTCATAAAGATGAGAGTTGAAGCAAAAGAGCACATCAAGAAGCAAATTCAAAACAAATTTAAGCCTAACCCACTTCCTATGAAAAGGAATCTTGTAAATAAACAAGTCATTTAAGCATAATGCAACAAGCATAGGAAAACTAGAAAAGCTCAACTTCAAGATTTTTAGCATATAGAGAGCTATTTTAGTAACATGAAAATTTCTACAACCATATTTTCCTCTCTCATAAAGATTTTCAGTAGCATCATGAGCAAACTCAACAATATAACTATCAATGAAACATTCTTATCATGAGTCTCATGCATAAAATAATTACTCTCCACATAAGCATAGTCATTCTTATTAATTGTAGTGGGAGCAAATTCAACAAAGTAGCTATCATTATTATTCTCATCATCAAATATAGGAGTCATATTGTAATCATAATCAAATTTATCCTCCATAACAGGCGGCACCAAAAGACTACTATCATTATAATTATCATAAATAGGAGGCAAAGTATCATCAAAGAAAATTTTCTCCTCAATGCTTGGGGGACTAAAAATATCATGCTCATCAAAACCAGCTTCCCCAAGCTTAGAATTTTCCATATCATTAGCAACAAGGGTGTTCAAACTGTTCATATTAATATGTTCCATGGGTTTTTTAATTTTCGCATCAAACCATCCATGTCTTAACTCAGGAAAAAGATTAAAAAGCTCATGTTGCTTTCCATTATGCCAAACTAGTGATAAACAAGAAACAAAAAGATGCAATTGCAGGATCTAAAGCAAATAGCTTCGAGCACTTACAACGGCGCCGAAAAATAGCTTAGTAGCCGAGATCCGGAGTGTGAGTACCTTTTACCTTTCCTCCCCGGCAACGGCACCAGAAAATAGCTTGATGTCTACTCACGCTTCTTTTCCTGTAGACAAGTTGTTGGGCCTCCAAGAGCAGAGGTTTGTAGAACAGCAGCAAGTTTTCCCTTAAGTGGATCACCCAAGGTTTATCGAACTCGGGGAGGAAGAGGTCAAAGATATCCCTCTCAAGCAACCCTGCAATCACGATACAAGAAGTCTCTTGTGTCCCCAACACACCTAATACACTTGTCAGATGTATAGGTGCACTAGTTCGGTGAAGAGATAGTGAAATACAAGTGGTATGAATGTATATGAGCAGTAGAAACGGCGCCAGAAAATACTTGACTGTCTACGGCGACAGAAAATAGCTTGCTGGCGTGTAGTAGTAATATTGCAGGAAGTAGAGATGCAGTAAAACAGTAAACAAGCGGTGATTGCAGTATTTGGAAACAAGGCCTAGGGATCATACTTTCACTAGTGGACACTCTCAACATTGATCACATAATAAAACCACTCTACACTCTCTTGTTGGATGATGAACACTATTAATTGTGTAGGGCTACAAGAGCACCTCAATGCCGGAGTTAACAAGCTCCACAACATTCGATATTCATATTTAAATAACCTTAGAGTGCATGATAGATCAACACAACTATACCAAGTACTAACATAGCATGCACACCGTCACCGACGTACTATGAAAGGAGGAATAGATCACATCAATACCATCATAGTAATAGTTAACTTCATAATCTACAAGAGATCACAATCATAGCATATACCAAGTACTTCATGATGCACACACTGTCAACATTGCATCATGGAGGAGGAATAGACTACTTTAATAACATCACTAGAGTAGCACATAGATGAATAGTGATACAAAACTCATATGAATCTCAATCATGTAAGGCAGCTCATGAGATCACTGTATTGAAGTACATAGGAGAGAGATTAACCATATAGCTACCGGTACAGCCCTTAGCCTCGAGGGAGAACTACTCCCTCCTCATGGGAGACAGCAGCGGTGATGAAGATGGCGGTGGTGTCGATGGAGATGCCTTTCGGGGGCACTTCCCCGTCCCGGCGGCGTGCCGGAACAGAGACTCCTGTCCCCCAGATCTTGGCTTCGCGATGGCGGTGGCTCTGGAAGGTTTCTCGTACCGTGGCTTTTCCGTATCGAAGATTTAGGTCAGGGGGCTTCTTATAGGCGAAGAGGCGGAGTCGGAAGGGCTACGGAGCTGCCACACAATAGGGGGGCGCGCCCCCCTCTTGGCCGCGCCGGCCACATGTGTGGGCCCCCTGTGGCCCTCCTCTGGTCCCTCTCGGGTGTTCTGGAAGCTTCGTGGAATTATAAGATGTTGGGCGTTGATTTCGTCCAATTCCGAGAATATTTCCTTACTAGGATTTCGAAACCAAAAACAGCAGAAAACTGAACCGGCACTTCGGCATCTTGTCAATAGGTTAGTTCCGGAAAACACATAAAATCATCATAAAGTGTGAACAAAACATGTAGGTACTGTCATAAAACAAGCATGGAACATCAGAAATTATAGATACGTTGGAGACGTATCAGGATGCGGAGCACCATCCTGAATGGCAGCTTGCCATGGCTGAGGAGATTGCTGCGCTTGAGCGCACTGGCACCTGGGATATTGTTTCTCCCCCTCCTGGTGTTCGTCCTATCACGTGTCAGTGGGTCTATAAAATTAAGACCCGCTCTGATGGATCTCTTGAGCACTATAAAGCGCGTCTTGTGGCTCGTGGCTTTCAGCAGGAGCACGGCCGTGACTATGATGAGACTTTTGCCCCCGTGGCTCATATGACCACCGTGCGTACTCTTCTCGTTGTCGCTTCGTTCGACGCCGGTCCGTGTCCCAGCTCTGATGTTCGAACGCTTTTCTTAATGGCGAGTTGAGTGAGGAGGTTTACATGCAAGCGTCCTCCCGGGTATTCTCGTTCCCGATGGGATGGTTTGTCGTCTTCGGCGTTCTCTTTATGGCCTGAAACAGGCCCCTTGGGCCTGGTTTGAGTGCTTTGCCTCTGTGGTGACTGCTGCTGGTTTCTCTCCTAGCTTTCATGATCCAGCGCTATTTGTTCACACTTCTCCTCGTGGATGCACTCTTCTCCTTCTCTATGTTGATGATATGATCATTATTGGTGAGTTTTTATGACTGATCTTGGTCCTCTTCGCTACTTTCTTGGGATTGAGGTCTCCTCCACTTCTGATGGCTTTTCTATCTCTCGGGAAAAGTATATTTATGATCTTCTTGCTCGTGGTGCTCTTGGGGATGAGCGCACTGTTGAGACTCCTATGGAGCTTAATGTTAAGTTTCGTCCTACTGATGCCTGATCCGACACGTTATCGCCATCTTGTTGGGAGTCTTTTTTATCTTGTTGTCACTCGTCCTGATATCTCTTATCTTGTTCATATTCTGAATCAGTTTGTCTCAGCTCCTACCACCGTTCACTACAGTCATATCCTCCGTGTTCTTCGTTATCTTCGTGGCACGATCACTTGTCGCCTTTTCTTTCCTTGTTCCAGCTCTCTCCATCTCCAGTGCTACTCGGATGCTACGTGGGCGAGTGATCCTACGGATCATCGTTCACTTTCTCCTTACTGTGTCTTTCTTGGTGGTTTGCTTGTTGCTTGGAAGACGAAGAAACAGGTAGCGGTTTCCCGTTCGAGTGTTGAGGCTGAGCTGCGGGCTATGGCTTTGTTTATTGCCGAGGTGACCTGGTTACGGTGGTTGCTTGCAGATTTTGGGGTCTCTGTTACGACACTCACTCCACTTTTGTCTGACAGTACATGTGATATCAGTATTGCACGTGATCCGGTCAAGCATGAGCTTACCAAGCATATTGGTGTTGATGCTTTTTATACACGTGCTCAGGTGCAGGCTCAGGTTGCTGCGCTTCATTATGTGCCTTCAGATTTGTAGTTGGCGGATTTTCTTTACAAAGGCACAAACCCAAGCGCAGCATGACTTCTTACTCTCCAAACTCAGTGTTGTGGATCCACCATAAGTTTAGGGAGGGGGGGTGTGTTAGATGTATATATTTGTATAGTTTCCCCATTTGTTAGGGGGCTTCCTGCATATTTACACTTGTACGTGTACTATATATTGTGGCATTTGGCCCCCCTGATAATACAAGCTGTCTATTACCCTACCAAAAGCAACAGATGAGCAACAAGCTCCAGGGGATCCAGTACTTTTCCCAGTTGTAGTACACATGAAAGCTCAGGGGATGTGATCCCATGGCCAGCAGCATCTCTAGACTGGAGGACCATGCAGCATTGCAGCAACAGTAACGTGCACTTGGGGGTGTTGTAAACATCAGGCGAAAAAAGAAGATAACCACATGTCGCGACCCCGGAGGTCGGGGCTAGACAAACCCAGATATCACATCTGGCATAAGCCTAACCTAGATCTCTAGGGCCTACAGGGTGAGAATCGGTAACACAACAGTGACTCTACGACTGAAAGCAAATATATTACAACTCTTAGCAGAGTTAAGATCCAAATTTATTACACGCGAGGTCACCGACCACAATTCAACAAGCAACGGAAAGCAAATTAGGTTATCTAGATAACAAGACCGCAAAAGGCCTAAGAGGCCATAACATAAGGCGACGTCCCAGCCCATAAGTCTCGAGCCGCCGCCCGAGGAACTCCGAACTACTCGTCGACGTCGAGGTAGAAGCCACCATCGGTTGGAAGAACTTCGTCCGAAACAAAGCATGCAAGGCTGAGTACAGGGACTCGAGCAAGACTTAGTACAACCTCGTTAGCAAAGCGGGTATGCGAGGCTTTATGTGGAGCTTATTTTGCGAAAAGCCGCTTTTCCTTTGTAAACATGGGAGGGAGCGAAGCTCGTCTATTCGGACCATTTTCAAAAGGGATAAGAGAGCGATATCAACTCTAGCTCTAAGATCATCATGTTGAATCCACCGAATCTTCATCATCACCCGAACCTATCACCTAGGATCACCCCTCGACACCCCGAGAAGGGATCCTTATCACACATTGACATCAAGTTTTACGATTAGGTTCAAGTTGTCTATGATCACAGGAATCCATCACCAAGTCGTCCGTAACCGTGGACACGGCTTTTCGAAAAGATTTACCCTGCAGGGGTGTACAACTTTACCCACACGCGCCGACCGACTCTTAGTGCCACTAGATTAACACACTTCCTTGGTGTGCCGGCAGAGGGTGGTCGACCAAAACCTTTCCCTTACTTCGCCTATCCCATGAGTCAAACTAACTGGGGAGCTCCGTCATCGTAGGTAGCCATTCTTCGAGGCGGTCCCGGTCATTGTGTGCGGGGATCCAGCTCAATGCCTCCAGCGATCCTTCACCCCGGCCACGCCCGTATGATGCACTTTGAAAACCTTTTCCACCTTTCCCCCATGCGTATGGCAAATGGAACTCGCAAACTAATTGACTCATGGGTAAGCTAGGTAAGTTCGGGCCAAGGGGTTCCCATGGGCCCCGTGTGGCTGTACGCTCGCGTCTTGGTTCCGAAGGCGAGAACTCAGGTCCTAGTATCGGAGAGAACGAGTCAAATCACCACATCCCCATGTGGCGGCCCATCCAAGCCTTTAGCATGTTTATTAACATCATCACTGATCTTACCACGTCATCCTATCAAACTAGGTTCATTCGTAGCTCTGATTCATCAACCGGATGGATCAGACTTCAACAGCTAAGCATGGCTAAGCATAACACATATACGGCTCTAACGATGCGAATAAGCTCAGACCTAGTTTTGCTGGGAGCGGTGGATCAGTAACTCTGGGCTACAAGGATGGAATATGCACACATAGGATATCTAGAACTGCCGATAAAACATATTTGAAGCGGATGCAATATGTAAGAACCAGAAGTAAAGCATTTCGAAACCATATATGAACCAGGTTAGGGCTTGCCTTGTCCCTCGTTGTTCTGATGCTGCTCTTCGGTGGCGTTGATCTCGGGTTCGCGTTCGATCCCTATCGATGAAGAACCAAACACCGGAAAGGAAAAGCATAATCAAGACAAGGTACAATGCAATGCACATAGAATATGATGACATGTCATATTAAAGGGGTTTGGGTAACCCTAGGTGCATCGATGGAAATTAAAGGGGTTCGGCTTCGAACCCAGACATATGAGAGGGGTCAAATTAGGGTTTCTACTAAGGCTCATATTTAATTGGTTCAAAGATGTATGAAACATGGATAAACAACTAGGATTTGTTTTTCTGATCATTTTGATATATAATTTTATATTTTTCTGATTTAAAATGAATTACTTATGAATTTCCAAAATTTAATTCATTTTAAATCAATTTCAGAAAATTATATAAATAATAATAAAGTTGGACCCACATGTCATAATATTATTCTTTTCTAAAATATTTATGAAATTATTAAAATCCTGAGCAGGGGACCCCACATGTCAATTAATTTCTATTTACTGAAATTACAGAAATAGAAAAAGGAATTACAGAAATAGGAAAATTAAATATGGCGTCATGCTGACGTCATCATGACATCAGCCGGCCATGAGCTCGCAATTGAGCTCCGGTGGAGCTCCAATCCGCGGCTCCCGTGGGCGAGAGGACGCGCGGTTGGGGGCAAAAGACGCGCGACGATGCGGGGAATCGAATGGTGGCGGCGCCGCCCGCCTTTGGTCGCCGGAGCGCGACCGGCGACGAGGAGCGGCGGAGGCCGGGTCGGGTGCTCGTGGGGGCGAAGCTAGAGGGGGAGAGGGAGCAGACCGAGGGGACAGGGAGGTGCAGTGTCTCACCGCGAGCGCCTTGGCGTGGTCGGCGACGGCCGGGGAGCCTCGCCGGCGCCGGAATCGACGGTGGCCGGCCGGTCCTGCGAGGTAGGGTTAGGTCTGGGCGAGGCGCGGGAGAGCACGGGGAAGGGGGAGAATGGGGCTAGGGTTCCAGGGCGCGGCGGCGAGCTACTTGTAGCCGTCGGGGGGCGGCGGAGCGCATCGTGGCCGCCGGCGCCATCGCTCGGCCGGCAGCTCTCCACCGAGCTGCTTCGGTCGGCGGGGAAGACGGCATTTTTGCGCTTAACCCCCTGGAAAAGCTGTTGGGCTAGTGAAGGGGTGCGGCTGGGCCACTTGGGCCGTTCTGGGCTGCGGCCAGAGAGAGGAGAGAGGGAAGAAGAGATGGGCTGCGGCCCGGGGAGAGAGAAGAGGGTTTCTCCCCTTTTTTTCTGGTTTTCTTTTCTTTCTTTTTCAAATTCAAATTTTCAACTCAGTTTTGAATTTTGTTTGAACTCAGAAATTGTCAAAGAATAATAAACACACATGGCTCATTGAATAACAACAATGCCATGTTGCCTAATTTATAAAATCTTGAGAGATTTTGAATGGAGAAGAAACAGAGAGAGAGATTTGCATAATTGAAAATTATTAAACTTTGATGTAGAATTTACTCAAATGCAAACTACATGCATGAGATGCACATGATCACTCGTTTATTTATAAACACAAGGTTGGGATGTTACAACTCTACCCCCCTTACAAGAATCTCGTCCTCGAGATTCCTAGATTTTTGAAAAGAAGGAAGGGTACTCAGATCGTAAACGATCTTCTCGTTCCCAGGTTGCTTCTTGCTCGGAATGATTAGACCACTGAACTTTCAGGAACTTGATGCTCTGACGTCGAGTTTTACGCTCGGCTTCATCAAGGATACGAACAGGATGTTCTCGATAAGTCAGATCCTCTTGGAGGTCAAGAGTCTCGTGATCAACACCACGAATAGGATCTTTGAAGTAACGCTTGAGTTGGGATACATGGAAGACATCATGAACTTCAGGAAAGTTGGAAGGTAACTCCAACTTGTAGGAAACATTACCCCGCTTGGCAAGGACGCGGAAAGGACCAACATAGCGAGGAGCTAGTTTGCCTTTGATACCGAAACGACGAACACCCTTGAGAGGAGTGACTCGAAGATAAGCTTGATCACCAATTTCATACTTCACTTCTTGATGATGGCGATCATAGTAGCTCTTTTGACGTGACTGAGCAGTTTTCAGACGCTCGCGAATGATGCGAACTTGATCTTCTGCTTCGTTGATTATATCTGGTCCAAAGAACTTTCTTTCTCCGAGTTTCGGACCGAGTTCAAAGGAGTTCTACACCTTCTGCCATACAAAGCTTCAAAAGGTGCCATGCCCAGGCTAGACTGGAAGCTGTTGTTATAAGTGAACTCGGCAAATGGGAGGCACTTTTCCCAATCTTTACCGAAGGATATAACACAAGCCCTGAGCATGTCTTCGAGAATTTGATTCACTCTTTCGGTTTGACCACCGGTTTGAGGATGATAGGTTGTCGTCGACGGAAAGACGAGTTCCCATAGCTTGTTGAAAGCTAGACCGGAACTTTGAGGTGAAAAGACTTCCACGATCAGAGACGATCTTCTTAGGAACACCATGAAGAGTGACTATCCGTGAGATATATAGATCTGCTAGTTGACTAGCTTTTATGTCTTCTCGGATAGGAAGGAAGTGAGCAACCTTGGATAGACGGTCAATGACTACCCATATAGCATCTCTTCCATTTTTGGTCTTGGGGAGACCGGTAATGAAATCCATGCCAATTTCATCCCATTTCCACTCGGAATTGATAGAGGTTGGAGAGTGCCAGCAGGTCTTTGATGTTCAGCTTTTACGCGGCGACAAACGTCGCATTCAGCAACAAACTTAGCGATCTCTTGCTTCATCCCGGACCACCAGAATCTTTGGCGGAGATCCCGATACATCTTGGTACTACCAGGATGGATAGAAAGGGGTGAATCATGAGCTTCTTTAAGGATTAGCTCTTATCCGGCACGACTAGATGCTTACCGAAATAAACGGTACCTTGATCATCAGTGGAGAAACATTTAGCAACTCCGCTAGCAATGTTCTTCTTGATCTCGGTAATGCCAGAATCTTGCTTCTGAGCCTTATTGATCTGGTCTTCAAGTGAGGGCTTCACCTCTAGATTAGCAAGGTATCCACTAGGAACAATCTCAAGGTTGAGTTTTGCAAGTTCCTCATAGAGAGAAGGTTGCGCTTGCTTAACCATCAGATTGTTGCAATAGGACTTCCGACTTAGCGCATCAGCAACGACATTGGCTTTGCCGGGTTTATAGTTGAGACCCAAGTCATAATCTTTGATGACTTCCAACCATCTTCTCTGTCTGAGATTCAGATCCGGCTGGGTGAAAATATACTTCAGACTTTGATGATCTGAGTACAACTCGCAACGATTACCATAAAGGTAAGGTCACCATTGCTTAAGAGCATGGATCACAAGTCGCAAGCTCGAGATCATGAGTAGGATAATTGAGCTCATGTGGTTTCAACTGTCGAGAGGCATAGGCCACCACATGGCCATCTTGCATCAACACACATCCGAGCCCTTGGAGAGAGGCATCGCAATAGACAACGAAGTCTTTGCTTGTGTCCGGAAGGACGAGCACAGGAGCAGTAGTCAGCTTGGTTTTCAAAACCTGGAAACTTTCTTCAGCCTTTTCTGACCATTCGAACTTCTTGTCTTTCTTGAGAAGATCGGTCATTGGCTTGGCAATCTTGGAGAAATTTTCAATGAATCGGCGGTAATAACCCGCTAGACCGAGAAAACTCCGAATCTCCTTAGCTGACTTAGGTGTCTTCCAGTCAAGAACGGCTTGAACTTTATCTGGAATGACTGCAACACCTTTTTCAGAGATAACATGACCAAGGAATATGAGCTCTTTTAACCAGAACTCACATTTGGAGAATTTGGCGTAGAGACGGTGCTCACGAAGTTTAGTTAGCACCAGACGGAGATGTTCCTCATGTTCATCTTCGGTTTTGGAGTAGATCAGAATATCGTCGATGTAAACCACGACGAACTTGTCAAGATACTCCATGAAAACAGAGTTCATGAGCCGCATAAACGTGGCTGGAGCATTTGTAAGGCCAAAGGACATGACAGTGTACTCGTAAAGACCATAACGAGTTGTGAACGCTGTCTTTGGAATGTCCTCCTTGCGGATTTTTATTTGATGGTACCCTGATCTCAAATCCATCTTTGAGAAGACTGTGGCACCGGACAACTGATCAAAAAGATCATTGATTATAGGAAGAGGGTATTTGTTCTTGATTGTCACTGCGTTGAGCGGACGGTAATCAACAACCAGCCGCGGAATGTTTGTATCTCTCTTCTTGACAAAGAGGGCAGGGCAACCCCAGGAAGAAGTACTGGGTTGTATGAACTTCTTCTCTTCCAACTCCTCTAACTGCTTCTTCAGTTCAACCAACTCTTCCGGAGGCATACGATATGGTCTTCGAGAAACAGGGGCAGTTCCGGGAACCAACTCAATGACAAAGTCCACACTTCGATCAGGTGGCATGCCAGGTAACTCCTCAGGGAAGACATCTGGAAAGTCACGGACCACCCAAACATCGGAGATTTTTGGTTTAGGCAGGGCTTCAACGGCATACAACTCGGCTTCAGGGGTAAACCTTGCCGATGGAGGTATTGCGGATGGAGCCCAGTATAGAATACTTTTGCCAGAAAGATCGGTCAGCACAATAGACCTGGCTGAACAATCAATGACAGCCTTATGCTTTACTAGCCAATCCATGCCCAAGATGACATCAATGTCAGTTGACTTGAGGTCAATGAGAGAGGTGGGGAACAACAGATGCCCTATACTGATTATGACCTCACGGGTAATCCAAATGGTTTGCCAACGAGACCCGGGAGTTGTGATCTCTAGAGGGGAGGGCATTGTCTTGAAGGTTATATCATGCTTTTGTGCAAACTCTTGAGATATGAATGTATGCGATGCTCCGGAATCAAACAGAACTGTAGCTAGGATTGAGTTTATATAGAGCGTACCCATTAGGATGCTTGGATCCTCTTCAGCCTCATCAGCAGAGACATGGGTCAGACGGGCACGACCCGGAGGAATATTTGTCATCCTTCTTGGGCTGAGAATATCCACGACCAGCTGGCTTATGGGGGCACTCCTTTGAGTAGTGGCCAGGCTGACCACAAGAGTAGCAGGCACCACTGGGCACAGTACCCATGGCAGGACGATAGCTTGAGCCACCAGAGGGTGGCTTAGAATTATTGCCAGAAGACCTTGGTGCATAGGGAGCACGAGGTACAGCACTGTAAGGGATCCAGACTCGGCGCTTCTTGTTGTGAGAGGAAGACGCACGAGAATCACCTTCTTCACGCTTCTTGGATTTTTCCATATCCTTCCTTCCGTTCTCCATCAGAAGAGCACGGTTATGCAGGTCTTGGAATGACTGGAAGGTGAAAGGCAGCATCTCATAGCGAAGCTCGGGGTTAAGTCCCTTGCGGAACAGATCTTGCTTATCAGCATCATCAACCACATCACGGGGTGCATAGCGAGACAGCTGAGTGAACTCACGTCCATATGTCTCCACATCCAGCTTCCCCTGAGAAAAATCCAGGAATTCCCTCCTTTTGATGTCCATGACAGTCTTGGGGATATAGGCTGCACGGAAAGCTGTGACGAACTCCTCCCAGGTAACATCATGTCCTGGCGCTTGAAGAGCCAGAAAACCTTCCCACCAAGAACCAGCTGCACCTTCTAACTGGTAGGTGGCGAAGTTCACGCGTTCACCTGGTGGAACATGAAGAGCGTTGAACTTGCGTTCGATGGTGCGAAGCCAATCATCCGCATCAAGAGGCTCCTTGGGGTGGGTGAAGACAGGAGGCAGTGCACGGATGAAGTCCCCAAGTGTGACACAGTTGTCGGGACGACGCTCGGTGTTTTGAGCTACACGCTCCAGGAGTTGTTCATTCCTCAGGCGGTTTGTCTCAATGTTGTTAAGAACCTGCGCCATTGTGGGAGGCGGCGGCAGTTCCGGTTCAGCATTGTTTTGTCCACGTCGGTTACGACCACGACCACGACCAGCCATCCTGAAGAGAAAGACAAAGACCATGAGAAATAGATTCCTTGGAAGGATTCAACGGAATGATAACATTCACTGAATGGAAGGAACAAGATTCATATTAACTGAGGTAACTTTAGGAACACTGAGCTAAGCAACCAAGTACGGAGTACTTTTAGAGAAAACAACCCAAACTCGTAGATCCTATAAGTTTGGAAATATCAGGGTAGAGGTAAAACCTTTTTCAATCAAAACAAGGTAAGATGACTCAGCATTGGAATGACACCAGATAAGGAGTAAAAAGAATCCTATTCAGATGCTTTTGCAAATACTTTTAGCTTTCAAATAGTTTTCACAACTACTAGACTCAACATCGACCAATCGAAAGGGTTTCCTATAGGCAGTCCCGTCTCGATACCAAAACTCGTCGCGACCCCGGAGGTTGGGGCTAGACAAACCCAGATATCACATCCGGCATAAGCCTAACCTAGATCTCTAGGGCCTACAGGGTGAGAATCGGTAACACAACGAGTGACTCTACGACCGAAAGCAAATATATTACAACTCTTAGCAGAGTTAAGATCCAAATTTATTACACGCAGAGGTCACTGACCACAATTCAACAAGCAACGGAAAGCAAATTATGTTATCTAGATAACAAGACTGCAAAAGGCCTAAGAGGCCATAACATAAGGCGACGTCCCACCCCATAAGTCTCAGGCTGCCGCCTAAGGAACTCCGAACTACTCGTCGACGTCGAGGTAGAAGCCACCATCAGTTGGAAGAACTTCGTCTGAAACAAAGCATGCAAGGCTGAGTACAGGGACTCAGCAAGACTTAGTACAACCTGTTAGCAAAGCGGGTATGCGAGGCTTTATGTGGAGCTTATTTTGCGAAAAGCCAGTTTTCCTTTGTAAACGGGAGGGAGCGTAAGCTCGTCTCTTCGAGACCATTTTCAAAAGGGATAAGAGAGCGATATCAACTCTAGCTCTAAGATCATCATGTTGAATCCACCGAATCTTCATCATCACCCGAACCTATCACCTAGGATCACCCCCTCGACACCCTGAGAAGGGATCCTTATCACACATTGACATCAAGTTTTACGATTAGGTTCAAGTTGTCTATGATCACAGAATCCATCACCAAGTCATCCGTAACCGTGGACACGGTTTTTCGAAAAGATTTACCCTGCAGGGGTGTACAACTTTACCCACACGCGCCGACCGACTCTTAGTGCCACTAGATTAACACACTTCCTTGGTGTGCCGGCAGAGGGTGGTCGACCAAAACCTTTCCCTTACTTCGCCTATCCCATGAGTCAAACTAACTGGGGAGCTCCGTCATCGTAGGTAGCCATTCTTCGAGGCGGTCCCGGTCATTGTGTGCAGGGGATCCAGGTTCAATGCCTCCAGCATCCTTCACCCCGGCCACGCCCCGTATGATGCACTTTGAAAACCTTTTCCACCTTTCCCCCATGCGTATGGCAAATGGAACTCGCAAACTAATTGACTCATGGGTAAGCTAGGTAAGTTCGGGCCAAGGGGTTCCCATGGGCCCCGTGTGGCTGTACGCTCAGTCTTGGTTCCAGAGGCGAGAACTCAGGTCCTAGTATCGGCGAGAACGAGTCAAATCACCACATCCCCATGTGGCGGCCCATCCAAGCCTTTAGCATGTTTATTAACATCATCACTGATCTTACCACGTCATCCTGTCAAACTAGGTTCATTCGTATACTAGTAGGAAAACCCTTATAGGCGGAGCTTAGTTCTGTGGCGCACCACGAAAAATGCGCCACAGAAACTTTTTTTGTGGCGCACCAGGCAAGGTGCGCCACAAAAATAGCTTAATTTTGTGGCGCACCAAAGAACCGTGCGCCACAAAAACTTGGTGGGCCCCACCAGTGACACCCCCAATCATTGGTTTTACTATTTCTATGGCGCACGTACCACGGTGCGCCACAAAAATAAGATATTCCGTGGCGCACGGCCACGGTGCGCCACAAAAATAAGCTATTCCGTAGGCGCAGCTTGGCTCGTGCGCCACGTAAATAAGGTATTCTGTGGCGCATTTGTTCAGGTGCGCCACAGAATTAGCGAACCAGATATACAAAAGTGAGCCAACCTCCCACCTACCACACTACACAAGTCATTCTTCTTCCTCCATCTAGCTCGTCCCCCCTTCTCTCTCATACCATTTTGACTCTACTTTTCACTTGCTTGGGTATTTATTGCACTTACTTTGGTTGATACTTAATTGGAGTTGAGGAGAAGGCTCTCCATACTCTCTCCTCCTCTCGAACTCATCGATCGTGGTCTCGTCTCGGTATCGAATCTAGAAGGTGAGTAGTTGGAGGAGACATACATATGCTTGGAGGAGACATGCATATGCTTGTAGATCTTGTGTGGCCGTCGTGTGTATGGATGCTTGTTGCAGGTGAAGCGCTTGTGTGTGCCGGTGTGGTGCATGGATGTTTGCCAAAATGTTGATTCATTTCCGTTTCGGCAAGTTTTGCACTACCCATATGTCCTACTTTGAGGAGAGGTCATGCCGAATTTTTCCGCTCCATGTAATACCTTGAGGAGAGGTACGGCCCATGCATGTGTGTGCATTTGGTGCGGTTCTAATTTCCTGTTCTATGTATACCATTTGCGAGGCAAGCATGGTCCTCTCGATGAGTTCCGCTCGAATCTCTAGATACAAGATAGACGCGAAGGAGGACATGATTCGGAACAATAGGCGCCAGATAAGATGTCCGTGTCGATCATGCAAACTCGAGCGCTGGATCAACCCTGATTCCGGACAACCGGAGGAGCACCTGCCGAGGCGCGGTTTCATGCAAGACAACCAGGCGCGGCCGGCCCCATCAAATGGTGCGCATGAAGACCATGTCGAGCGAGATGACTATCATCATGAAGAAGACTATCATCATGCCGACGGGGACTATCATCATGAAGAAGAAGTCGGCGGAGAAGATCATCATGAAGAAGAAGATGCCGGCGGAGAACATCATCATGATGAAGAAGAAGATTCCGGCGCGACCCCGCTAATTTCGGCCTTGCGGGACTCTCATGTTCAAGATCTTCTCCTCCGGGAGACGAGCAACGATAGAGTTGCAGCTAGAGAGAGAGCCAAGCTTGTCGCAAATGGAGAAAGACGGGATGACTCCGATCTTTCCCGGGTGTCGTCCGCAGGATACGCGCTTGCATGTAACGCTTGATTACCTGCGAGATGAAGACGCAGAACAAGTGGACCGATTCCAGCTTCAGCAAGAACTTAAAATTCTGGCACGATCGTCTCCCGGAGGGGAACACATTGCCAAGTAGTACCGAGGAGGCCAAGAAAGTCGTGTGTCCCCTTGACCTACCGCACGAAAAATACCACGCCTGCATTAATGATTGTGTGATTTATAGGTGCGAGTACAAGGATAGAACCACATGTCCGGTGTGTGGCCACGGACGGTACAAGGTTGGGAACAAGAAGGTACCTCGAAAGGTGGTATGGTACTTTCCTATCACTCCCCGTCTGCGGCGGTATTTCGTGGACCCTAAGAAAGCAAAGCTCATGCAATGGCACGCGGAAAGGCAGAAGCCCGAAGAAGATCCGGAGATGGGCTATATGCTCGACACACCCTTCGGACGCTCGGACGGTGGCAAGCATTGGACATCGCCTTCCCTAGGTTCGGGGCGACGCAAGGAACATCGAGCTGGGTATGAGCACCGATGGACTCAATCCGTTCGGCAACCGCGAGTAGCACGCATAGCACCTGGCTTTGTGTTTGTATGGCCTTACAACCTACCCCCGTGGCTGTGCACCAAGCAAAGGTACATACACCGAGTATTCTCATTCGAGGGCTGAAACAACCAGGTGTCGACATGCATTTGTATCTCGGGCTGCTGAAAGAGGAGTTAGACACGTTGTGGAAGACGCCACCCCGTACGTGGGACGCCTACACTAGAACTTATTTCGATATGAGAGCCGCGTTGATCACGACGGTCACGGACTATCCTGGTTACGCATATGTATCCGCCCGGGTGGGCCACGGATTCAACGAGCCGTGTGAAGTGCATGGACGATACCCCGCATCTACAACTACCAAGGGATCCCGGGTCCTCGAAAACCGTCTACCCGGGTGCTCGAAGGTGGCTTCGCTTGGATCACCCGTGGAGAAAACGCGGTGATCTGTTCAATGGTAAAGATGAGCCCGATGGACCCCCACGCCGAGGAGCGGCGCAGAAATCGATGATCTTCGAAAAATTGGAAGGAGTGCCCGGCCGGGAAAGAAGCGGCCGAAGCCGAGCCGCTGCTCGGTGTATGGAAAGCGAGGTCTGTTTTCCACGACTTGGAGTACTGGAAGGTCCTCCACACGCCCCACAGCCTCGATGTCATGCACATTACGAAGAACGTTACCGAGAGTCTGCTTGGCACTCTTTACAACTCAGAAAAGTCCAAGGATGGACCGAAAGCAAGATACGATCTTAAACATTTTGGCATCGGGAAAGATCTTCAAGCCCCGATACTCGACGATGATGATGATGATGATGATCGAGACGGAAGGGACTCAACGTCTCCGTAAAAGGGCTAAGAAGAACGCGGTGCAGCTTCCCGCTGCACGCTTCACAACGAGTCCGGAGGAGCTCGAGCAGCTTTTCAGGTGCCTCCTAGGAGTGAAAGTTCCTCACGGTTACTCGGGAATATAAGCGGATATCCGGACGTAGCGAAGAAGAGGTTCACCGGGATGAAGTCTCACGATTGCCACGTGCTAATGACGCAGATACTTCCCATTGCGATCCGAGGCATAATGGACGAGCACGTCCGTGATACGCTGTTTGGCCTATGCAACTTTTTGACGTTATCACCAGGAAGTCGATCGGCGTGAGGCAGCTCAAGATGCTACATGATGAGATCGTGGTGATACTATGTGAGCTCGAGATTTACTTCCGCTCGCATTCTGTGATATATGCGTCCATCTCCTTCTCCATGTCGTTGAAGACATCAAGCAGCTCGGCCCAACGTTCCTCCACAACATGATGCCTTTCGAAAGGCAGAACGGTGTCATGAAAGGATACGTTCGCAATAGGGCCCGTCCAGGCGCAAGCATGGCCAAGGGGTTTCTAACCTACGAGTGCATCTCCTTCGCCGGAATTATCTAAGCACCGAGGACGACGAGGATCATGTTGGTCTACCCCCAGGACACACCTCGGGAGGCTCGGCCGGAGTCGGTCACCGCGAGGGCTACCGCTCAGTCCATGTCGGCATTGAAAATAGACGCGACGACTTTGACGGGGCTCACCGGGTCGCGCTACAACACTTAAAACTGATCGAACCTTTCGTGCAAGAGCACAAAAGCATGGTCGAGCAGAATTACATCGATATGGGCCGGCCGAGGAAGATGGGAGACGTAACCAAAAAGCACAACTCCAGCTTCACGCGTTGGTTCAAGCAAACTCAACTGGTTGAAGCACAGAGAAATACGCCTTCTACCGAAGATGAAAAACTCATATACACCTTATCACAGGGACCCGCGCATAACGTAAGGACCTATCAGGGGTACGACATCAACGGTTACAGATTCTACACCGAGGAAAAGGACAGAAATAGTGAAAATCAAAACTCAGGGAGTAACTATGCTGTCATACGCCGATGACGAGACTAATGTCAAGGAAAGATTTTTTGGAAGGATCGAGGAGATATGGGAGCTCAATTACTGTGGAGAGACGGTGCCAATGTTTCGTGTGAGATGGGCCAAGAAGGTCGAAAAAGAAGGCCGATATTTCACAACCATGGTTATACCCGATGCAAAATCGAAGAACGCATCCGCGAAAAATGAGCCATGGGTACTCGGTAGCCAAGTTGACCAATGCTTCTTCATCACCGATCCGTCGAGGCCTAGCCGTGTTGTCGTCGGGAGGGGCAAGAGGAGCATCATAGGAATGCAAGGAGACGCCAACGAGGAAGACTTGGACAAGAACGGTGACCCGAAGATTGAGGAGGAATTCGACAGCACTTCGACATGCCTACTACTAGTAAAGTAAGAAGGAAGACCTCCCTACCCTCTAAAGGTTGTCCGTTCACGCGAAGAAATCTCAAGGTGGCCGGCATAAAGTATTCAACCGCCAACAACCGAAAGGGCAAGAAGATTGCGAAGAGACGCTAGCTAGAGCTCGAAGCCGGGACGAAGAAGATCTTTTTTTGGTCTATCACATGTGTGTGAGTGTGTGTTAGACAAGTACATCCATGTGTGTGTGAGAGAAACAAGAACGTACATGTTTGTATGAGACAATTAATTTATAATACTCTACTAATTACTAAATAATGTTGTGTTATTTATTGAAATGTAACTAAAATATGAAAAAAAGGAAGAAAAATTGTGTGGCAGCCAGGGTTCGAACCTGGCTACTAATGGGCTAACATTGACCTTAACCACTGGGCTAGTGCTAAGTAACTGTCAGTACACAGCAGTAAACCATTTTGTTTTGCTAAGTGCCTAAATTCTGTGGCGCACGCCCCTTTAGGTGCGCCACAGAATTAAGGGATTCTGTGGCGCATGTCAGAGCTGGTGCGCCACAGAATGCTTAATTCTGTGGCGCACATGGAGGGGTGCGCCACAGAATTTAGACACTTGGTGAAATAACTCGATCGACCCTTTCTTCCCCACTCACAACAGCAGTTTCTTCCCCGACAACCCTAGCGCCACTGCAACCACCACCACCGCCAAGCGCCGCCACCTAGCGCTGCCGCCGCCGAGGAGGAGGAGGAGGAGGACGGCCACGCCACCGCCGAGCAGGATGCTCAAGCCCGAGCCGCCACCGCAGATCGAGGAGGAGGACGCGCGAGCCCGAGCCGCCGCCGCAGAGGAGGAGGAGGAGGACCGCCACGCCACCGCCGAGCAGGACGGTCAAGCCCGAGCCGCCCCGCAGATCGAGGAGGAGGACGCGCAGCCCGAGTCGCTGCCGCAGAGGAGGAGGACGTACAACGCCATCACCACCGCGCCCTGCCACCGCCGCCGTTCGGTGAGAGTCCCTCTCCCCCTCCCCACTCGTCCCCCTCCCCACTGTCTTGTGCCCGAATTTCGGAGAAGAAGGGCAACATTGGTCAGATTTTGTATTGTCTCATGTTCTTGTTGTTTGCATTGCCATGATCCAAGCCATCCAAGCCATCAAAGAATTGCCATGATCCTAACAGTAGCTAATTTCTTGGTTATGTCATTATATTCTTTCTATGTGATGAAATTCAGGGGCTCCATAGCTAGATGTAGAAACAAATGACCTATATCTACTTTGGTGGCATGCTGTAGTGACTACATCTCCATTGAACAAGCATTCATGAAATAGAATAATGACTCCAATGCTACTGCTAGGATTTGTTAGCAATTCTTGGTGAAAGCTAATGATGCTACTGGTTTAAATGGAAATGATGAAATGATGCTATGATGCTATGATGAAATGATGAAATGTACAAGCTAGAAATTGATTTAGGTTCTCTTGTTCATGCAAATGATGCTACTGGTTTAAATGTAAATGCAAATGATGCAGTCAAATGCTATTTAATTTATTGCTTGCTATTTTTTTAATTCATTGGTTGCTGTTTTTTTTAATTCATTGCTTGCACTAGAGCTAATAAAGTTCTTGCTATTTTTTTAATTCATTGGTTGCTATTTTTTTTAATTCATTGCTTGCACTAGAGCTAATAAAGTTCTTGCTATTTTTTTAATTCATTGCTTGCTGTTTTTTTAAATTCATTGCTTGCAGTAGAGCTAATGGTTCAATAAAATGAACAATGCAGTAGGTTTTTCAATACAATGCAGTAGGTTTTTTAATAAAATGAAATGCTACTGCCTAGTTGATTTTGAATTGATGCTAGGATTTGTTAGCAATTCTTGGTGAAAGCTAATGATGCTACTGGTTTAAATGGAAATGATGAAATGATGCTATGATGCTATGATGAAATGATGAAATGTACAAGCTAGAAATTGATTTAGGTTCTCTTGTTCATGCAAATGATGCTACTGGTTTAAATGTAAATGCAAATGATGCAGTCAAATGCTATTTAATTTATTGCTTGCTATTTTTTTTAATTCATTGGTTGCTGTTTTTTTTTAATTCATTGCTTGCACTAGAGCTAATAAAGTTCTTGCTATTTTTTTAATTCATTGGTTGCTGTTTTTTTTAATTCATTGCTTGCACTAGAGCTAATAAAGTTCTTGCTATTTTTTTAATTCATTGCTTGCTGTTTTTTTAAATTCATTGCTTGCATTAGAGCTAATGGTTCAATAAAATGAACAATGCAGTAGGTTTTTCAATACAATGCAGTAGGTTTTTTAATAAAATGAAATGCTACCGCCTAGTTGATTTTGAATTGATGCTAGGATTTGTTGGCGTAGAAAATTTAGGTTTAGAAAATGAAAATGCTTGGGTTAATAAAATGAAATGCTACCGCCTAGGATTTGTTGATTTTGAATTACTCGCTTGGGGTTTCAAGATAATAATGCTACTAGTACATGAAATGCTACTGTAAGTCACTAGCATTTCCATATGATGCTCAAGCTTCTGCTATTTAATTATCTCTGGAATTTTATATGTTGATGTTCTTTATTGCTAGCTACTGCTAGCTAGGATTTGTTAGCAATTCTTGGTTCAAGCTAATGATGCTACTTTGGTTAGTGCTACTGTAAGTATAAGTGGTTAGTGCTACTGTAAGTATAAGTGTAATGCTCCAGGTTTTGATGCTCCAGGTTTTGATGTAGTTGTATGCTTCAGGTTTTGATGCTTCAGATTTTGATGTAGTTGTAGCTCCAGGGTTTGATGCTTCAGGTTTTTGATGCTCCAGTGTTTTGTTGTAGATGCTCTAGGTTTTGATGCTTCGTGTTTTTGATGCTCCAGGTTTTGATGTTGTTGTAGCTCCAGGTTTTGATGTAGTAGTATTTGGATACAATTTTGTATGATGATGAACATGGTTAGAATCTCGTGAATATGGTGATGAATGTGGGCTCCAGTGTTTTGCAGGGATTTCATTGAGTTGCCCATTTCTCCCGAAGCGTTGATTAACTTCCGTTTTGGTTGAGAAATGGGCACTCCTACGTAGAAAAAATAGCAAAGGTCATGCCGAATTTTTTGGTTGACTTTTGTACTAACTTGTTGCCTCTTTTTAATGAAGTGCAAAAATAAACATGTCGCGCAACACTTCTAAGCCCAGGAGCCAGAACGAAGAAGCGAGAGAGGCCAACAAGGACTTCGGGAGGGCTACGAGCAGCCCCGGAAGGCCGCCGCCGAGTCGCCCGACGATGAGGAAGAGGGCCGGGACACTGCCTCCAAGGGAGAGGGCCGGGGGGCCGCCGCCGACACCTGCGACGATGACGATACCTGGGACGACGCCGCCCAGACCGGTGAAGAGACGACCGGTGAAGAGAACGCGGCCAACCGCACGGAAGGTGATAGCGGCGGCAACCCTCAGGAGGGTAAGAAGAAGAGGACGGCGAGGAGGCCAAGGAGGGATCGGAGGCCGCAAGTGCTCGCCAACGTCACCGATGTTGTCACGGTAGTCTCCCAAAGTGGCCTACCGATGGAGCCTTCGTGGGTTGCCAAAGGGTACGGCATGCAACTAGGGTGCATCGTCCGTGAAACCGTGCCGATCCTAACTCATGACCTCAGAAGCAAGGAGAACGAGGCTATCGTCCAATCCCTCCTCCAGAAGCTTCACCAACGATACACGTTCCCGAAGCCGTTCAATAAGAAGGTGGACTCTTTAGCTCTCACGAAGATGAGCACCGCCTTGAGCAGCTGGAAGAACCGGCTGAAGAAAAAGATCGACGCCGGTGAAAGCTGGGAGAGGATAAGTAGCAAAGAACCATCGCTCTCCTTAGAAGACTTTAATGCATTCAAGTCTTACTTAGAGAGTGACGATGTTAAAAAATGGACCGCCTGGGGGAAGAAAATGCGGGATTTGAACTTAGGGACCCACCATTGCGGAAGCGGCGGTTACCGAGGAAAACAGCCCACTTGGGACAAGGAGGATGCCGAGATGGTACGTCCGGGAAAGAAAACCCCCGGCACAAAATCCGGGATGAACAAGCTAGGAACTTTGTCCGGTCCCGCTACTACTTAGACTGGAAGACGGGGGAATTTATTACGGATCACGAAGACGTGAAGGATTTCGAGAAGTACCTGGTAAGGATAGTTCTATATTATTTCGCTCATCTTATTAGGCAATGAAGCCAAATGGGCTAACCTTAAGTTCCTTTGTCTGAAGGATGAAGAGTTGACGAAGGCTGGCCCGTCGTCCCAGGGGTCGACGGAACCGTGGGACACGCCTTTCAACAGGGCGATGAACAAATACAAGGAGAGGGAGCTAGACAAGCCACCGACGTCGGGTGGCCGTGTGTCCGGTTTTGGCACAAGTATGAAGCTATCCGAGTACTACGGATCGGATGCCAAGACGAGAAAGCCGGAGAGGAGGTCATCGGCAAAGGATAAATCCGAGGTTCGGGAGCTGAAGAAGAAGGTGGAGTCACTAGAGAAGCTGGTGGCCAAAAGCCTCCGGAGAACACGGAGATGATGAACAAGTTATTGGACGAGAAGATCCGGCAGATCATCCCCCGGGTTGATGGAGGGGTTAGCCGCTTGGAATGCGGGAGGTCAAGTGGGGCCGATACATGTGCCCAGCATTAGCGGCGGCAACTCAAGCTTCCACGTGTCGCCGACGGTGCCGCTCCACCCGACGCCGGCGTCGGGCTCCACCGGACGCCGCCGCAGCTCCAACCGCCGCCGCAGCTCCAACCGGTCGCATCGACGCCCCCAACCGCCGCCCTTGTATCGACAAGTAGCCGAGATCGACGCCATCAAGGAGGTAAACTCATTAGTTACTCCTTCACGTCATCTTCTTTAACTATATATGCCTTTCGTGACTCGCCATCTCACGATGCCCAACATGGCGCCCCGACTCAGGATGAACAATGCATACTTCGCAAACGGTGGAGCCCGGCGGCAAGTTGGTGGAAGTTGCTAGCGGCTATGTCATGGCTTCCCGCGTTATGCACGGCACTACATTGGCGAAAGACGTGGCGAAGGTCAAGTTGGTAATGGTAGTGCCGGAGTACCGCTACGCCATCCCCCCCTTTCAACCTCCGGCACGTACGAAGGCGACGTTTTGCCCCTTGGGGATTGCACCTCATGGCTTATGACATGGCCGAAGAACCGGATTCGTCCTGGGGGGGGTCTTCCGAGTGGTAAGAAAAGCACCGGCGCCACCTCCCCTATCATCCGGCCCAAGATCGCCGCGCCGACGACACCCTTAAGGAAACGGCGGTCGCCGCCCCCACTACCCCGAAGGAACCGGCGGTCGCCGCCGCCACCGCGAAGGAACCGACGATCGCCGTCACCACCGCACGCCACAAACAGTTGTTGGGAGCGCTACCGCAACGACCGTCTACTAGACACACGGTACGCCAAGCGGCGGCATCGCAACCGCCACCACCTAAGGTCCAGGACATGGCGCCACTTGATGGCAACGATGTAGATGATGATGATGATGACATCGATGCCTACATCAACACTGGCGCCTGCAGCCCAAGATATGTACATGCCTCCTATGGATGAACAAGCCTTCCGCACACACGGCGATCAACTTACTCGTCCCCCTACGATCACGAAGCAGCGCCCGGTCTTCACGGGTCTTTCTCAAGACACTCCTCCCGGAGGCCGGCAATCCAGCTCAAGTCAAGCCTCGCTACCGTTTTCAGCCCTAACACGCTGCGTAAGACGATCATCGGGGAGCCACCCAAATCAACCCCAAGCAACCTCGTAAGCACCACCAAGCACCCGAAGCACCACCATCAGCACCACAAGCACCCCCAGTAGGTCAGGTGAAGAAGGGAAGGAAGAGAGGAGCCAAGAAGGGCGCATCTTCGAGCCACCTGCTCCTAAGAGGATCCGGGCCGACGACATGGTACCACCTACCCCGGATGGCTTGCCCCGGTGTCATGAAGCCGGTAAACCTATACCGCCTCCGACATGGAACACCTCGCAAGTGGACAAATGCTCCCTTTGCAAGCACTCTATTCATTATCAAGAGAGCGTCCTTCTTAAAGAAAAGGATCCAAATTACCCGGTGTTCTCGGTCAAGGTGCCGTCCGACCGTAACTTCGTCAATGAAGACCCCGCGGATATCTTCTTCATAGCGTTCGAGGACGTCTTCAATCTATTTCACTCGAAACGGCTCGACTATAACTTGGTCCGCCTATACGCGATCAATCTTCAGATGAAGATCAACAGAGAGAGACCCCGCCACATCGCGGTAGCGGATCCCTACTACATGCGCGATAGCCAGCTCCAGGACGGCTCAAGGACACGGACCAAGGCGGTGCGGTACCTCCGTAACTTCATGCTCGTGCACAAAGAGAGCAACACCATTCTTCCGCTCGTCTTTCCCGAGTAAGTACACATCCGCTCACGGCCGTCGTAACTTATGATTTCTTATATATTTCTTCCATTGCCGATCATTTCCAACATTCCATTTCAATTGCATGTGTTGAGCAGGGACAAATACTGCACACTCATCATCCTAGATCCAAAGTGGTCACTAGCCCAGTATTTCGACTCGTCGAGTACGACGATGAAGAAAGACTACACGAGAATAAGGGGTGTTCTCGATGAGGCTATCCTTGGCTACTCCAAAAGTGGAGGCACCTTCGACAAGAATGGGCAATATATCAGGCCGGACACTAAAAAGATCGGGTTCAAGCACGTGATCAACTTCCCTTGTATCAAGCAGCCACCGGGCAGCATTAAGGAGGCCTTCTATGTCCTCCATCACCTTAAAGGGTTTGTCGAGGATGCAGAGATGATGTCTCCGCCACCTAGTAAGCGAGACCCCATTAAAATGTCGGGGAAATCGATGATGATGATCTTAGAGAAGACTTCCATCGCATCCAAGTAAAGCTCTCGGAAATTATCTTACAAGATGTATCCAACGGATCGGGGCTCTTACACGCAGCAGAGCGTTGCCTAAGAGGGATATCGAAGAACGCCTACATAGGCAGGGTGATGGAAGGACGTGGACGACGAAGGACTTGTACAAGCCGTTCCCGGAGCCGCTCAAGAAGACGTCTCGTTGACCGAGGCCGGTGTGCCTAGCATTACTTTGAATCGATAGACAATTTGTACCGTGTTGTAAACTAAACTTACTTAATTTGCTCGAAACGGTGGTCGTCGTTGTTGGACTTCAATTTCTATTGTAGTCGTTATCGTTGAACCATATTACTTATGTGATACCGATGCTATATTTCTTTTAGGTTTATTATTATTTCCTTGCTTTAATTCTTGTGAATATGTATGCATGTGAACCCTCTAACTCTTTCCATTGCGTTATATACTAATATGCCTTATGTCCATAGAGATGACGTACTACGTCGTGTTCGAGGGGCGGGTTCCAGGAGTGTACGAGGAGTGGGAGGAGTGCAAGAAACAGTGCACAAGTTCAGCGGCAACTCGCTACAAAGGGTACCCGACTAGACACGAGGCGGTTGCCAAGTGGAGGGCGCACCAAGCGAACAAGAGCAAGATGAAGACCTTCCTTGTGCTCTCGCTCTTGCTCACCATCGTCGCGGCGGTACTCTATTTCATCCTAGTGTAGGCGGCGGTCGGTGTCACTTCGTTTGTATCTAGAGATGATGAGAACTTTCTTAATTTGCATGGATTATGAGTTGTATGGAGCTATATGTATAACTCGATCGGGCTCTAAGTAATGTGATGATGATGTGATGATTATATATGTCCATATTATATCTGTCTATATTATATCAGTATATAACCTGTATACTCGTGTATAAAACCAAGTATAAAACCCGTATAATACATCGTGGAGCACAAAATCGAGTATACCCGTAGATAGTTCCGTGGCGCACCAAAAAATAATTCCGTGGTGCACCTATTTCGTGGCGCAGCTATATCACATGCGCCACGGAACTACTTATTTCTGTGGCGCACCGGCCCAAGTGCGCCACAAAAACCTTAATTCTGTGGCGCACGACCAGATGCGCCACAGAAAGCTTATTTTTGTGGCGACGTTTCTGTGGCGCACCCTCCATGCGCCACATAATCAAATTTTCGTGCGCCACTGATGAGGCTTTTCCTACTAGTGCTCTGATTCATCAACCGGATGGATCAGACTTCAACAGCTAAGCATGGCTAAGCATAACACATATACGGCTCTAACGATGCGAATAAGCTCAGACCTAGTTTTGCTGGGAGCGGTGGATCAGCAACTCGGGCTACAAGGATGGAATATGCACACATAGGATATCTAGAACTGCCGATAAAACATATTTGAAGCGGATGCAATATGTAAGAACCAGAAGTAAAGCATTTCGAAACCATATATGAACCAGGTTAGGGCTTGCCTTGTCCCTCGTTGTTCTGATGCTGCTCTTCGGTGGCGTTGATCTCGGGTTCGCGTTCGATCCCTATCGATGAAGAACCAAACACCGGAAAGGAAAAGCACAATCAAGACAAGGTACAATGCAATGCACATAGAATATGATGACATGTCATATTAAAGGGGTTTGGGTAACCCTAGGTGCATCGATGGAAATTAAAGGGGTTCGGCTTCGAACCCCGACATATGAGAGGGGTCAAATTAGGGTTTCTACTAAGGCTCATATTTAATTGGTTCAAAGATGTATGAAACATGGATAAACAACTAGGATTTGTTTTTCTGATCATTTTGATATATAATTTTATATTTTTCTGATTTAAAATGAATTACTTATGAATTTCCAAAATTTAATTCATTTTAAATCAATTTCAGAAAATTATATAAATAATAATAAAGTTGGACCCACATGTCATAATATTATTCTTTTCTAAAATATTTATGAAATTATTAAAATCCTGAGCAGGGGACCCCACATGTCAATTAATTTCTATTTATTGAAATTACAGAAATAGAAAAAGGAATTACAGAAATAGGAAAATTAAATATGGCATCATGCTGATGTCATCATGACGTCAGCCGGCCATGAGCTCGCAATTGAGCTCCGGTGGAGCTCCAATCCGCGGCTCCCGTGGGCGAGAGGACGCGCGGTTGGGGGCAAAAGACGCGCGACGATGCGGGGAATCGAATGGTGGCGGCGCCGCCGCCTTTGGTCGCCGGAGCGCGACCGGCGACGAGGAGCGGCGGAGGCCGGGTCGGGTGCTCGTGGGGGCGAAGCTAGAGGGGGAGAGGGAGCAGACCGAGGGGACAGGGAGGTGCAGTGTCTCACCGCGAGCGCCTTGGCGTGGTCGGCGACGGCCGGGGAGCCTCGCCGGCGCCGGAATCGACGCGTGGCCGGCCGGTCCCGCGAGGTAGGGTTAGGTCCGGGCGAGGCGCGGGAGAGCACGGGGAAGGGGAGAATGGGGCTAGGGTTCCAGGGCGCGGCGGCGAGCTACTTGTAGCCGTCGGGGGGCGGCGGAGCGCATCGTGGCCGCCGGCGCCATCGCTCGGCCGGCAGCTCTCCACCGAGCTGCTTCGGTCGGCGGGGAAGACGGCATTTTTGCGCTTAACCCCCTGGAAAAGCTGTTGGGCTAGTGAAGGGGTGCGGCTGGGCCACTTGGGCCGTTCTGGGCTGCGGCCAGAGAGAGGAGAGAGGGAAGAAGAGATGGGCTGCGGCCCAGGGGAGAGAGAAGAGGGTTTCTCCCCCTTTTTTTCTGGTTTTCTTTTCTTTCTTTTTTCAAATTCAAATTTTCAACTCAGTTTTGAATTTTGTTTGAACTCAGAAATTGTCAAAGAATAATAAACACACATGGCTCATTGAATAACAACAATGCCATGTTGCCTAATTTATAAAATCTTGAGAGATTTTGAATGGAGAAGAAACAGAGAGAGATTTGCATAATTGAAAATTATTAAACTTTGATGTAGAATTTACTCAAATGCAAACTACATGCATGAGATGCACATGATCACTCGTTTATTTATAAACACAAGGTTGGGATGTTACACCACATCTGTCGGAAGATAACAGCAGGCGAAAAGAAGCTCCACATCTGTTGGTTCATATGAACTTCAGATACTGCAGCCAAAGGTCCAAACAAGCCACACCCCAGCAATCGCTCCCGAGGACATGGCTTCAGAGCACGGCGATGTTAGTATGGATTTGCTTAGCACCCGACTATTTCAACAAAAACCAGAGCGATGAAATCGACACTTATCAACAAGAGATTAAGAGTAAACACTTTTTGGAATGTTTCTGGACAGAAACGAAAGCAATTAGTTTACCAACCGAAGGCCCCAATTACACCTGTTTTACTCCTTGAAGGGCCTACGGTAGGACAATCTTCAGGTGTCTCTATACACCCTGCAGCTGATGGTACTCTTGATGGGGAACATGATGCAGCGGCTAGTGACAACAATGTTGACTCGAACAAGAAGATGAGGAAAGGATCGGCGGATCAGGCGGGTGCTGTGGAGCAGCCCCGCTAGACGCAATGAGTCTTTTGGCGTGGAACTGTCGCGGGCTGGGGTCGGACGCGACAGTCGGGGAGCTTCGCTGGTTAGTGAAGACATTTTGACCCTCCCTCCTCTTTTTATCCGTGACAAAGATGAGGGAAGATAAAGTCCGGAGGTTTATGTGGTCGTTGGGCTACAATTGTTCATATGCTGTCAGCAGCGTTGGATTGAGTGGGGGCTTAGCCCTCTTCTGGTCGTCGTCTATTACGGTGGAAGTAAAGGCATGTAATGCGAGATGCATTGACGCTTATGTCAGTGTAGAAGAATCACCGAAGTGGCGGGTGACCTGTGTCTACGGTGAACCAAAAAGAGAACAGCGCTATGAGTTCTTTGATTTTCTACGTTTTCTTCGTTCACAGTGGACTGGACCGTGGGTGTGTTGTGGGGATTTTAATGAAGTTTTGTCACATGATGAATACTTTGGGCCTCGGGACAGAACAGACAGACAAATTTCTTTGTTTAGGAGTTGCTTGAGGATTGTAATCTCCAAGACATGGGTTTTTGTGGGCCTAAGATGACATGGAGTAACATGCAAGAGAATGGTAGCCTAGTTCGTGTGAGACTCGACCGAGCAGTTTGTAATGGAGAGTTCTCTACTATGTTTGATGATGCTGGGGTGGAAAATATTATCACTTCCACATCAGACCACTATGCTGTAGTACTACTTACGTGGGCACATGATGTCCTGGATAGGACATGTGCTCCAGTCCAACGTGGTTTCCGCTTTGAAGCCATGTGGTTGCGAGCACCTGATTATCGTGAGGCAGTGGAACATGCATGGCGGGACAGTAGGGATGGAAATACGTCCCTACGAGCTACATGGTCGACCCTGAAGTCTGTTGCTGTGTCACTGCAAAGTTGGAGCCGACAGGCTTTCGGTTCAGTTCGCAGGAAAATTCAGAAACTAGAGAAGAAGCTGAAACGGCTGCGTGAGGCTGCAGTGTCCCAGGCCAATGTTGCTGAGGAGCGACATGTCGAGAGACAACTATGTGAATTGTTCGAGCATGAGGAGGTGATGGCTCGGCAGCGGTCTCGTGTGGAGTGGTTGCGTGAGGGGGATCGGAACACCGCCTTCTTCCATGCTCGGGCGTCGGTACGAACAAGATTCAATACCTCAAGCGACCAGATGGTTCACGATGTGACAAGCAAGATGATATTAAAGGTATGGTGCAAATATTTTATGAGGACCTTTTTTCATCTGAACCTTGTCCGAGCATTGATGCAGTTCTTGAATCCATTCCGACTAAAGTAACTCCAGATATGAATGAGGATCTTCTGAAACCCTGCACGGACAGTGAGATCAAGGCTGCTCTTTTTCAAATGGGCCCGACTAAATCGCCAGGGCCGGATGGTTTCCCGGCGCTTTTTTATCAGACTCATTGGGATTTCTTCCAAGCCGAAATTTGTAATGCTGTGAGATATTTCTTGGAAGGAGGGGAAATTCCAGAGGGGATGTGTGACTCAGTTATTGTACTCATCCCCAAGGTGGCACATCCGGATCTCTTGACAAATTTTCGCCCAATAAGTTTATGCAACGTGCTTTATAAAATTGCTTCTAAAGTGTTAGCCAACAGATTGAAGGTGATTCTGCCTCATTTCATTTCTGAATACCAAAGCGCCTTCGTTCCCGGCCGTCTTATTTCCGACAATGCTTTGGTGGCATTTGAGTGTTTGCACACCATTCGTAAACAACAGTCCAAGCAGCCACACTTCGCCTTGAAGATTGACATGATGAAGGCATACGATCGTGTGGAGTCGATCTATCTCCATGGTTGTTTAGAGAAGCTTGGTTTTGACCCGGCATGGATTAGCACGATCATGAGATGTGTCACGTCTGTTTGTTATGCAGTGCGTGTCAATGGAGACCTTACCATGCCGATCGTACCCTCGCGAGGCATTCGTCAAGGGGATCCGATCAGTTCGTACCTCTTTCTGTTATACACTGAAGGAATCTCCTGTTTGTTGAATGCCATGCAGAATAGTGGTGCTTTGAGTGGCATCAAGAATGGGAGGAATGGACCAGCTATCTCTCACTTATTGTTCGCAGATGATAGTATCTTTTTTGCAAAAAGTGACCCCTGTAGTGTGGAGGCCTTGAAGGAAACACTTAATACTTATTGTGCGGGCACATGGCAAAAGATCAATCTGCAAAAATCGTCAGTGTTTTTTGGCTCCCATTGCAAGGATGTCATTAAATCATATGTCAAGACCAAGCTTGAGGTGCAGAATGAGGCGCTGCAGGAGACCTACTTGGGTATGCCCACGCATGTGGGACGATCACCGACTAGCACCTTCAAGTTCTTGCCAGATCGTATGTGGAATAGATCAAATGGATATACAGAGAGGCCAATGTCGAGGGCGGGAAAAGAAACTTTTCTGAAATCCGTCATTCAGGCTATTCCTAGTCATGTCATGAATTGTTTTGAGCTCCCGGTTGCCACATGTGATACTATGAGATGTACAATCTCAAATTCGTGGTGGGGAGTGGAGAACGGGAAGAAGAAAATGCACTGGCGCTCGTGGGAGTGGCTCTCAACACCAAAATCGCTTGGTGGTATGGGTTTCCGTGATATGTCTCTTTTTAATCAAGCGATGCTCGGAAAACAGTGTTGGCGCATATTCGTTGTGTGCAAAGGTTCTGAAAGGAAGATACTACCCGAATGAAAGCTTCTGGTCTGCGTCATGTCCGAGAACTGCTTCATATACTTGGCGGAGTCTAATGTTTGGGAAGGATCTTCTATCCAGGGGTATTCGTTGGGGTGTGGGAAATGAATCGACAATTCAAATCACCAAGGATAAATGGATCCCTGACACCCCGGCCTATTTAGTGAACCCGATGGTTCCTTTATCTGATGGACAAACTGTTGATACCTTGATAAATAGTGAGTCCAAGAGTTGGAATGAAGTGCGGCTACGTGAAGTATTCCATGAACAGATCGTGCGCAAGATCCTAACTGTACCTATCAGCTCACACGGTGAGAACGACTTTGTATCATGGCCCTTCACAAAAACTGGATGCTACACTGTACGTTCAGCTTATAATTTAGCACGTACTGAGCAGTTTCATTGTGCAAGAAGTAATCCCTGCAAGGGTTCTAGCTCACGGCAATGTGAAGAAGAGAAGGGATGGAAAAGAATATGGGCAATCAATGCGCCACGGAAGATGAAAATTATTTTATGGAGATTTTGCCATGATTGTCTTCCGACTGGATTTCAACTTTGTCGGAGACATATACCAGCACCCGATACTTGCATTTTTTGCAACCGGGTGGAACGTAAAGAACATACCTTTCTTTTCTGCAGCTATGCTGAGGAGGTTTGGGAGGCCATTAAGGAGTGCTATGGCATTCATCTCCAACGTCGTTTCTTCCTATCACCTCGCTAATGACTGTTTGATGTGCTTGAGAGATGTTCAGGTATTCAGCAACAGCTATTACTTTGACCTTCTGGCATTTATGGGAGGCTAGGAATGATGCGAGGAATAATGAGGGGATTATACACCCTTGAAGAATTGTCGAGAAGATGAAGGCATATGTTGATATTGTGGTTCTGCATTGCTTCAAGAAGCCCCGGGCTTCCCGGTGTGAGTCATCGTCATCACCTTTGAAATGGACTCCGCCGCCGGCCGGCACTATCTTGATAAATGTAGACGCCGCTATTTTTGCATCATCTCGACGTATGGGTATTGGTGCTGTGATCCTAGACCATCGTGGAGAATGTTTGGCAGGCTTCAGTGATCATCTCCCAGAGGTCACGACACCAGAATTGGCGGAGGCGCTAGCCATCAGGCGAGCAACCTCTTTTTCGCACACTCAGGGTCATCGGTTTCTAATTGTGGCATCTGATTGTCTATCCCTAATCCATAGGCTTAATGATCCAGCGATGGGTCGATCTGGCCTGGGTGCAGTAGTGGCAGATATCAAATTGATGGCGACATCCTTTCAGTCTTGCAGTTTCAAGCATATTCCCCGTGGTTTGAATAGTGCGGCTCATCAGTTAGCTCGTTCCAGTGAACTATCTAGTTTTTTTAGTTTTCATGGTGCTGTTCCGGAGTTTATACGGCAATATTTATGTAATATTTATGTACTGATGTTAAAGTTTGAATAAAGAGCGCACTTTTCCCTAAAAAAAACCAGACTAAACGGACGACCTAGATCATCTAAAGTGGAGATCCAACGGCTCTAAATGCACCAATCGGAGGTGTCCGCATGGGTCACCAACAGGATTAATTGTTGTAATAATTACTACTGCAAGATGGTTTACATCAAGCTTGAAACTTGGAATTTTTGCTTTGTTTATTTGAAAAAATGACTGGACTGAAAATTAATTTTCACAAAAGTGATTTTTTTGTTTGGGGGAGGTTGTGGATAGAATTTTTTTGAGGAAATATTTACTTGCAAAATGGGTTCACTCCCCATGAAATATCTAGGAGTACCCACTAATGTAAAAAGAATAAGAAATAATGATTAAAAGCTAGCTAAAAACAAAAATGGAAAGTAAATTAGGATGTTAGCAAGGAAAATGGCTCGCTGTGGGTGGGAAGGTTTGTTTGATTAGTTCATCACTCTCAAGCATACCGCTATATATACTATCTTTCTACAGAGTGGCCAAAGGCCCGTAAGTAAGAATGGATATGCAAAAATCACATTTTTAGTGGGAGGAGGTTAAAAACAAGAAAAGTATCATCTTGTGAATTGGGACATTGTTTGTCCTCCAAAAGACCAAGGTGGTCTAGGCATTCTAAATTTGGATTTAATGAATATATCTTTATTGGATAAATGGTTATGGAAACTTTTCAGCGAGGATGGAAAATGTCAACAAATTTTAAGGAACAAATTCCTTTCTTAAGTAACTCTTGGCCAATTGGAAGTTAAACCCGGTGATTCCCATTTTTGGCAAGGTTGGATGGAAGTTAAAAAATTATTCTGGCCTTGTTGTAGAATTGTGATTGGCAATGGAGAAATTACACGGATATGGGAAGATCATTGGCTCCATGATTGCCCTCTCTATGTGACTTTTCCTAGACTTTACTCATTTTCTCTAAACCAAGAGATCAATATTTGTAAAGTATTTTCTACCGGGATCATAAATCTCAGATTCAAAAAGGCTATGGTTGGGCAAAGAAAATAAAAATGGCTAAGAATGTGTGGTGTGTGTGGGGATGTGACTTTGTCAGAAGATTCAGTTAAGCTATATTCGAATTTGTCCGACATGGGGGCCTTTCAGTGTGAAATCTTTTTTATTACGCTCTATAGAATTATGGGGTGGTGCCGTACAGGTTTATGTGGAACATTAAGATTCCTATGCGAGTTAAATGTTTCTTTGGCTAGTGCTGAAAGGTAGCATCTTGATGAGGGATGTTCTATTGCAAAGGTGTGGGTCATGTTCGAAGAGTTTCTTATTATGTGGAAACAATGCATCGATTGACCATCTTTCTTTTCTCGCCCTTTAGCCAGATATGTGTGGAATGTGTCGAGTGTTGCTTTCAGTTTCCCGTCCCTTCACCAATGTCCAGAGTTGTGTGAACATCTGGCTTAAAGGGTTGTAGGATCTGAACCGAAAGCTTGTTGCGGTGGTGATAACGGATGTTTTCTGGGGGACTGGAAAACAAGAAACCTAGCATGCTTTTCAAAAGAAGTGGCCAGATGAACCGATTGCAGTCATATACAAAATTTGCTATTGGATTAATTTATGGAGTTCTTTGCAGGTGAAGGACATCACAAAGGATCGACTACAATGTCTCGCAAAGTTGGTGGAGCGAATTGCAACTAAGATGTTCAACCCCAGGAGGAGATCGGTGTCATGGACCCCAAGGCTGGCAATGTAGAAAAAGTAGACAAGAATACATTTTGGCAAAACAGAAAAAACAAAGAACTGAAGTCGTCGAAGCATGTAGCCTAGGAGAGAATGTTCCAAGTGTGAGGGTTTGTAGCTCCAGGATGTGTTGTCTCTGACCTATGCACCCCTTTCCTCTTCTGTATTCTCATCATCTGGCTTAGGCGGTTTAGTTTCTTCTTTCTTTATTTCTTTCAAACAAACTCTCTATTCCATGGCTGGTTGGTGGCGGTGCTGAGGTTTGTAGCAAACAACATTTGGTTTCTCTTAAGTGAAATCAGGGAAAACCCTTTAATTCAAAAAAAAAATGTAGAAAGAATATTGTCCATCTCTTTGTTGGCAATTCCAAACATGGAATTGCTTAGACCTTCGTCATATTGATTGTGTTTGTGATCGACGGCGTCGAGATGATAGAATGAAAAAACAAAAAGTGCTATAAGGACATGTACAATGTGATAAGGGCCCGTGCTGTTCGAGTTCATCGTCGTCCTCAAGGGCGACCCACACGACATCCAGAGGCTGCCGGACACCTTTGCCGACTTCGCTGCATCTGCGGGAGGATGACTGTGGCTGCTACCAGTGGCTCGTCGACGTGATCTACGACGCGCGCGGCAAGATGTACCTCCACATCGGTTGGGAGAAGGTCGCGCGCTACCACCGCCTCGAAGCCGGCTTCGTGCTCGTGTTCTCCTACTTTGGCGACAGGGACATGAGCGTCAAGGTGTTCGACGAGACGCGTTGCCGCCGGAACTACCATGGCGACGGCACCGACGAGGACGACAACTGAAGAGTGTTGTTTCTTCGCAGCGAATATATGCACGAAGGTTTCTGGTTGTTCTTCCTCGGAAGAACCAACAGGGGCACCCTCACCAGCTGGATTTTCCAGTTTGGGTGATTGGGTGTGCTCTCGAGTGTTCTTTCTTGGCAGGGAACACACGAAACCTTCGATGCTCGGCCTAGTTAGGTTTAATTCTTTTGCAATATTTTATATTTGTGTCAACCATAGTTCAAACAATGTATTAGTTTATGGAAAACCATGTTCCAAATTATGTCTTCGTGTAAACCACGTTCCCAATTATGTATTAGTTTGTGGAATATTTCTTCTCTTTATTGAAATAAAAATGCAAAAAAATAATATTTTAATGTTTGGGGTGGCGTTTGGGGGACGCGGCTGGGGATCGACGTCCCCAAACGCGACACGAACGAAACACGTCCCCAAACGCTCAATTCGGCACCGTTTGGGAGACGGTTTGGGGACGCGACTGTAGATGCTCTTAATTTAGTGTGCTTACAAGAAGAAACTAGACTTCACTAACTAGACAAATGCCTAATAGGAGTCTTTCATGTGCAAACAATTAAGAACATATGCTTATAAATACTTGGTTCATTTTCGTAAATACCCCTCTAAGGAAAAATGTGGGTAAGATCAAAATTTCGTCGATTAAAATATCAAATGATTAAAACTCGGATTAGGTTATTAGGGTCGGTATAAACTTTTTTGTTCCTCAAAAAAGGAAGCCTATTAGGGTCGGTGATAGTGGGCGGCAGGAAAACCTATTAGAATTGGAATCCGTCCTCCGGCTCCCACCCTTGTGCAATCACCGTTGTGCCGAGTTTCCTCGCACTGCCGCTCCCTTGCGACGCCGACCTCGCTTCCGGCATGTTAACGCCGCCACCGCCGCCAAACTACCAAGAACAAGAAGGTCTCTCTCTTTCCAGATCTCGATTAGTAATGCCGATTGCTACCGTAGCCATCGTTCCTCAGGGAGCAACTTCAGTAGTCACCAATCGCGATTTTTCCATGTTGGGCAGTTAGGGTGATTAGATTCGGCGGCGTGGCCTGCCTATGAAGAAGTTACTACTAGCAAATTGATTTTTTTTTTCGCAAAAAAAGTTACGGAGTAACTTTTTTGTACGGCTGGCCCTTACATCCCGTTCTGTACTGGAACAATGAACATTATACTCTCTTCCAGGTGATTCTCGCTATGACAAGAAGAGGAGATTACAGCAAGGCCGCGCCGGAGAGTCAAGTAGCAGACTACCACCGGATGAAGATCTGGAGAGCCTCTTCTCATCGTTAACGATCGACAGCATCCTCTCTGAAGGAAATTCAGGTTGCGCCACATCGACCCGATGCTAGGTGGTCAATACCAAAAGAATTTATATACTGCTTTTAGGAGTCACAAATTTGCTGTTGATGCGCCACCGCCAGCCATTGACTTGTTGTTCCATGGTTTTCTGGTCGAATTTGCATATTTAGGCTTGATAAATATCCTCTTTCCGCTCTGTACCGGAAATCGACATTCTACTGCTTTTAGGAGTCACAAAATTTGTAAAATTAGGATGTGCATTGCTTTGATGATTCGGGTGAGAAATCTACTTCTTACTGCTTTCAGGAGATTTTTGCAAGAATAGGAAGAGGAAATCTGGCCAAGAACCCGCTGGATATTTAAACAGATTACCGGATGATTATTTGGAAAAGATGTTGTCATCGCTTGCGATCCAAGATGCCGCAGTTACTACTTCTGTTTCCGAACAATCGGAGGAACAGGGCTCTCATCTCGTATTTAGTGAGCACACCGTATTTTCTGAGGAAAGTTCAGGTTGCACCACTTCCATTAAATGCAATGATCCAGAATCTATGAGTTTGAGATCAGACAAATTCATTGATAGAGTAAACAACCGGCTGCTGTGTCATGAGGGAACTGGTGTTAATGTGTTTGAGGTTCATTTTGATCTGAACTCCACCCATGCTGCCCACCTTGACAAATGGGTCCAGTTCGCGTCAATGTCAAATGCACACTCTGTGAGACTTCAGTTGTGTAAAAGCGGAATATCCTGTTCTGGTCATTCCAGGACTACAAGTCCTTATAACTTCCCTTTGCATTTTTTCGGTGATGGACAAGCATCCTCTTTGCGGAGGCTATGGCTGACGAATTGCATATTTGGACCATCAATGTGTCCCTGCAGATTTTCCTCTCTCATAAGCCTCTATCTAAAGTGTGTCACGATAACTGATTCTGACACCCAAAGTATTTTCTCTTGCTGCCCTGTGCTCCGCATTTTGATATTGGTGAGCTGCAATGATTTGGTTAACATAAGGATTTCTAGTGAAACACTGTTCCATTTGTATATATGTTATTGCAAGAATTTGGTTAGTATTGAGGTTCATTCAACCAGCCTAACCTTCTTTGAGTATGATGGACATAAGGTACTCATCAAATATGCGAGTTCTCCCAATATGAGGAGAATAGTAACAAAGTTCTCGAACAGAAATTGTTCTCTCTCGACGCATTTAAATAAAATGAAAATGATCAAGAAAGTCTCCTTGACATTCCTTTCACCATCTAAGGTACGCTAAGATGGTTCATACCCAATTGGAGTTAGCAGTTTCTAACTGTCATAGTAATCGATTGCAATAATTGCTTTATTTGATCTTCTGCAGGAGCCCAATTTCAATCTATATGCGAAGAAATTCACTGTATTGAAGTACATCAACTTGTATGTTTTGCCATCTTGGAATAATGTTCTTGCAGTAGCTTATCTCCTTCAAGCAACTCCTTATGTCACAAGACTCCGTCTAGAAGTACGTCCTAAATGCTCTCCATTTTTTCTTTGTTTGGAGTAAAATTAGAACGCCACATAGTTGGGCCATGGTTAATGTTCTCTTAGTCCTCTGTTTGTATATGCTATCCCTCTACTGGTCTTTAAGTAAGCTGTGTTTCGTTTCCATGTCCTGAGATGAGGTCATCTAAAATACAAATTATATGGTACCACTACCACTTGTGATATCAAATTATCATAAAACAATTTGGCTCGAACGGCATCAAGCATTTATGTAAGTTAAATCAAAGACATGTAATTGGTCAACTTTTGAGAGAGCTTGTTACCACAAGCCAAATTTTCAACACATAACCTATATTAATGACGAGACCAGTGTCTCAGTTTTTTATGAGTTACGGGTAGTGCTATATCTGACAGATTAAATCATTCACTTCTTTTTTGGACCTTGTAGCTTTTGTAGTTACTGCACGTATGATTACTTCGGTGGATCTATAAAGTTTTTTGTCAAGTCACAATCCGGCAATTGTGAAGAGCTCACAACAGTTGGGTCTTCCTTGCATGCAGATGCAGGCATACAGCGGAGAACAGCACCATCTGGAGAATGTCCAAGTTAGCTGGCCCGAGGGCATCTCTCTTCAGAAGCTCCGATTGATTCTTGTAGGAGGTTTCGCTGCGCAACCCCCGGTGATCGAGCTTTTGGTGTGCCTGGTGGGTGCGGCCCCTGGTTTGAAGTTCCTCACAATCAATCCACGCTACCATCAATTGAAACGAATGGGTATATGGGTGAGGGAGAAGGATGTTGCCAAGGCGGCGAGGGATCATGCGTGGAACGTCGCAAGGGAAGCCATCGGCCTTAAGCTCCCGCCGTCTGTGAGGTTTGCCCTCCGTTGATCCGAGCGGGGCAAGTCTGGTGTTGAAGCGTTTTCTTCTGGAGAAGAGGGCTTCAGAATAATGATTTTTTTAGTTTTTTTTTCGTTTTGGTGGGCTTTCTCGGAGTGTGGTGTGGTGTTGGCAGTGCACAGAGTTTATTTTGGGGGATTATTTGGGCTTACACCATATGGTTTATTGTTGCGTAATGTGGAGTGAGATAGCTGTCGTTACCGAAGTGCTCTAATTACTTCGGTTTCTTCAATGGAACCAGGGCCGTGACCCTTTTCCTCTAAAAAGAAACATGAGACACACATTTTCTTGTGGTTGCTTTCTATCTATAGATTGATTGCGGAACCTGAATTGAACTGTGAAATCAAGGCAGGCAACGGCGTGTATTGTGTGTAATTTGTTCGAGCTTTTGCAGATCAACATTCATGTGAGGACTGTTGTGTCTTATTTTTGTTAGAACATGATGAGAACCTGCGGTATCTGAACCTACTGCTGTCCAATTTCATCATTTCGATGCCTACTGCTCATCTTCTTCGGCTGTGGTGTGCCGGAAACGTTTTCGTTTTGTCTATCGTTTGGAGTCAACCGAACTGGGAATTACAGTCAAACTAGTCTGAATAGGGTCGCCTATTTCCACTGTGATCGCAGCTCCGGAGATTTGTTTGCCAGAAAGATAGTCCAGAAAAGCGCGTTTTCTTGGATTTCATTTGGTAGTCGGATATGAATTGTGTACGAAGAATAGAAGCTGTGCTCAATCTAGATATCTGAATGCTGATGCGGAATCAGCCAGATTTCCTGTCAAAGTAGAGGTTCTTTAAATCTATTCCTGGTTTAATACACAACTAGGTTTCGTGGTGTAGTTGGTTATCACGTCAGTCTAACACACTGAAGGTCTCCGGTTCGAACCCGGGCGAAGCCATTATTTTTTTTCAATTTTCTCTTTGCCGCTGCTGGCTAAAAACGTCATCAAATTCTAAAACGAATCAATAAAACACTGGAGCTCTAAAATGAAGCAGACATTTGGACATCGTCTCAAAGTCTTAAACTGCCGGCGAGCACAGCAGCACGCTGCCTGGCCAGCGTCAACGCCAAAGAAGATGGATGCCCCCGGCTGAAGGTAAGGTACATTCAAAATCAGTGTTGATGACGCTAGGGCGTCTCCATCCATACACAGGCAGTGCCCTGGCAGCGTTCTACATTTCTACCAGTCTACCACAACGAGCAAGTGAAGTACCAGCGTTATACATAATGCAGGTAAAAAAAAAGTAACGCACGGTGAAAGCAACGGATGAGCAACAAGTTCAAGGGCATCCAGTATTTTTCCCAGTTGCAGTACACATGAAAGCTCAGGGGATGTGATCCCATGGCCAGCAGCATCTCTAGACCGGAGGACCATGCAGCAACAGTAACGTGCACTTGGGGGGTGCTGTAAACATCAGGCGAAAGAAGAAGATAACCACAACTCTTGTTCTACACCTGCAGCTGAGCCTGAGAGAGACGCCGGCATTTGCATTGCAAACCCAGGGCTCCACACGGAATTCCCAGACTTTAATCCAGCTGCTGTGAGCCACAAGAGCAGCGATGCCAAAAACTTTGTCGATGAGCATACATCGGAGTGACTGTACGTGCACGCAGCAGGCGGACACCGTGAGGCGGACAGCTCCATGTCCTGCCCGGCAAGTTCTTCTCCTGCAGACCAAATCTTTCCACAAAAAGAAAGTGGAGTTAAGAGTAATGCACAGGTGGTTAGACCAGTGCTACATGTTGTAGTGGCCAAAAAGGCAATCTTGAGTGATATGTACCTTGGATTTAGAGAAGAGTAAGGCTTGCTATCGAATCAGCTTCTGTAGGACATAATGCTTTGACTTGTTCTGTTCCTTCCCCTCGGGTCTGGTTGGTTGGATGTTGGCCATTTGACAACAAGCAAAACCCTTTCATTTTTTCCTCCTTTTCTCTCGAATAAACCAGACGTTTCAAAGACAGTAGTAATAAAAGAAAAGGAAGGGTAAAGGTAAAGGTAAAGGTTGCTATAGCACTATTTGAGTAGCTGCAATTCAATATTATTATGGTTAGTGCATACACATGGAATTGGAGCTAGACGCATACTGACCCATATTTCCGACATCAAAGAAAAATGCTATCTTAATTTAGAAATACTTCTGCAATTTATGCCAGACACGTATTGATCGAGACATACAACAGAAATGTGGATGCTATCTGCTTATCATGTTAGTATTTTCAGCTAATTCCAGAAAGACGGCTCCTGTGCAGGTCGACGCAGTCCCATACCCTGTAAATGTCGAGAAAGGGATGGTTAAACCAAGTGGTTCTGAATTCTGAAGTTATCGACATCTTCAATAATGACGAAATTGACGCACAACTGTAAAATTCATGGATAGTGATAAAATATGTCAAAATTAGAACGATTGTAATGAACAACCAGTTTATCAGATGACAGATCGGATGAGAACAACTGGCCAGCTTTCATGGAAACGGAGCTGAAAGACGACGTCTTCATTGTACTACTCATCCAGAGTCATTCTTGACAAAACTATGAAATGATATGCAGCTATGGTTTCTAAATACAAGATGAAAATCATAGGCACAAACTGGTAAGTTTCTTATGTAGCATGGTTACTCCAAGAGGTTAAGCTGTCAAAGAATGATCGCATAACTACTGAATCCTGATACTATAGTGGAGATATGCAGATCAAGTTATCTAGACATCGCCAGTGCCATTAAGAAAATAAAAACAGGTGTGGATTAGTATACGTTCTTACAAGATTACGGTCATTCTAACTTCCATCAGAGGTAGGTGGTTGTCCAGGCCCACAAGTTGGCACAACAGTACTATCTGGGACTTCCGGTATGCCGTTTTGTGGTGCTACATGTGGTGCATAAGCATATGGTCCTGCTACCTGCAAATAATTGATATCTAAGCTAGGTGAACAAATGAAACAGGGCTGAGAAGTCCCTTGTACCTGAGGCGCTGCTGCTTGTCCACCATCTGGGTGAAGGAAGTGATTACTTGCCTCCCTCAGGTGAATGTTTTGCATCTGGTTTGCAACATACATAGGGTTCATTGCTCCAGATGAGTTCATAGGGATGTGACTTGACATGGAATGGTTCATGTATGGAACTCTTGCCATCTGATTTAGACCCTGTGCCGCAGGCATGCATGCCGAATTCATTTCCACAGCCATCGGTGGCATGAACTGGTGAGCACCAGCAAACATCATTGGCGCCATCCCTGTAGTCATCCACATAATCTGAGGTAGATTTGACAGTCTTAGTTAGGTACCTGTAAATTGATCTCATAATATGGCGTATGGTAGTTCAGGTAGAGGAGGCAGTGATTTCTAACCTGAACTTGCATTTGGAGGGACTTCAAGTACTCGATTGCCTCGTCTAGTATTGATGCTTTGTCGGCCTGAAATTGTTTGCCCAAGTAAAGATTAAAGATTTGAAAGTAAAGACTTATATGTGCATGATAAACTAGATATGTCAGCACTCACCAAGGGAAATAAATTCCAGAGACTTGCAGCTGATCAGAAAAGATGCATAATATATACTCGATTCTTACCTTGTTGCAGTGGGGTATGAGTTCTTGTAATGAGCGCATCTTTTCATTGATCCGGTCTCTTCTTCTCTACATATAATCACAAACAGGGCTATAATTAAGAAGAATCCATCGGCGGCATGCTACACTGCTCGAAATAAGATTATACAGTACTAGTTAAGGTATGATGATCTCACTCTCTCTGACTGGTTGTGAACTTCAGCTGCCCTGCTCCTCCGCTTCGACCCGTGTCGCCTAGATGATTTCGTCTCTTCAGTCGCTTCATACTCAACATCCTGCAATTTCTTCATGAGCTCAATTCAGTATCGACTCAAGCATCTTTATCGAAAAAATCGACTCAAGCATACACCTCGACAGTAAATTGCAAGAACGCAAGATGAATAAACTAGAGCAAGCAGAAACACACCTCGCTGCGGCTGGCAGACTCGTCTCTACCCCTCCCCTTCCTCTTGTGGGCATGGCCGCTCTCGCTCGGCAAGCCGGAGCCCCCAAAGTTGCTCCCTGACCCACCGGATGACGACGTGCCGGTGCCGGTATAGGTGGCGGTGCAGTCGCGCGTGCTCGTCCCGCGCGTGCCCTCGGACGGCAGCGCGGCGCTCCCTTCCTCCCTGCCCTCCGCCGGCACCTCCGGGACCTGGCTGCTGCCGCAGAAGGTCGAACCGATGTCGCCGCCGCCGCCCGTCCAGCTGGAGCCGATGCCGCTCCTCATCGGCGGCCTCGCCGCCTGGTGCGGCGGCGGCGGCGGAGGGCACGGGAGCGGGGCGGGTCCGTCCGCAATGCTGTGCCAGAGCTGCGCGTACATCTCGTTCTCCAGCCCGTCGACGTCGCCGAACCACGCGGCCGTCTCCTCGCCGGTGAGGCCGCTGGCGCTCTGGCCGTCGCAGGGGTTCGCCGCCGGCCTCGGGTGCGTCTGCGGCTGCGCCACAACCCCGCCGTTGTGCCATAGCAGCTCCACGAGATCGGTTTCCGCGCTGCGGTTTGCCGCCGGATCAATCGATGGCCGACGGAATAAAAAGGGGAAAGAATCCCGTTTGGTCTGTGTGTCACAAAATGTTTACCTGAGAGGCTTCTTCTGGTACGCCGCCGATCTCCCATTGCCGTCCATGCAACGATTCTTGGAGGAAAAAATCCACAACCTGGAAGAAAGATGGCACTTTTATCCATGAATTAATCCGTGCATTTATCTCTATCAAGTGGAAAGCATTTACTTGGAAGAAACAAGAACGCTGAATGAAGCCAAACAGAAAACAAGAAAGTCCGCCACGGAAAGAAAAGCTCCCCAAAAGGAAAGAAATGCTATCCATTCAGGAGAAACGAACAAGATGAGCCGCAAAGCAAACCTGGATTGAACAGAAAAGGGGGGAAGCAGCAACAAGCCTAGCTGCGCTTAAGCTACCCTTCTCTTTCTTCTAGCTCCAGCCTCCAGCAGACCTGCTACAGCTACAGCTACAGCCCGCCCACGGGGCGCATCAATTTATTCCACTCGATCAAGAGCTGACCTCTCAGCAGCAGTACTGTTTATTCGATTCGATCAAGCCCGGCGTGATGAAAAAGCGAGAGAAGTGAAGTGACAAGTCTTGCTCTGCTCTGCCGCACTCCGCAGACCGAAGCAGCTTTGGCAGTGCAGGTATATGTATGTAGTGTGTACTTGGCTCTCTCTCTCCCTCTCCCGGAGAGAAGAGAAGAAGAGCAGGACCCGTGGGCGATTTGGCTTGGATTTTTCTGGTTGGGAACGGGACGGGAGAAATGGGGAACGGCGGGTACCGCGATTTTTCGCAAGTTTGGATGGTGGAGGAGCACAGCGGCAGCGGCTAGCAGCTAGCTTGGCGTCCTTGTCGGATCTCCTTGGCGCGGGGAAGGGTGTGTCGGCCCTCGGAATCGGCGGCTTTGGACGAGACCGACGGATTATGCATCGCTTGCTTTGGAATTTTTTCATTCTTCTTTTCTTCCTATCTCTACCTCTATCTATAATATTACTACTTTTTTTCTGCTGATCTACTCCCTCCCTCCTAAATATAAGAACATCACAACCCAAAATCCCAAATAGTATGCAATTGTATGCTCTAGCCAGTTTAATCATAAGATGATATGATGGAAGTGACTAGGCAATTATATTCAACACCTCTTCTCATGTTTAGGCTGGCAAGATTTTTTTTTTAATCTCGCATGGGCTTTAAACGTGTATCTTTGGATTTTTTTTTAACGAGGTCACAAATTTTTATTTTAAATACTGTATTGCCTAGGATTTAAACCTAGGACCTTGTAGCTTGCTACCATGTGGAATTGCATGTTTTAGCCAGGTTAATTATAAGACCGATCTGATAGAAGAAGCTAGGTAATTATATTTAACATATAGGGCATTGCCACACGTGTCCTTAGTATTGGGATGGTTTTTTTTCTGCACCGGCACTCTTATTATGGTTGGCCCTGAAAATGTGGTTTTTCTATTTAACAAGTAGCAAGTTTTTTCATAATTTTAAACAATAATCTAAACATACAAATAAATATTCATACAAGAATTTAAATATATAGCAATTCAGCCAATTCAATAATAAGAGGGTGTTTTTTTCAGCGCCTACGGATGCTCACTAGATCATTTTAAAGTTGAGCATAAACATGTGCGTCGCGGATTTCTTGATGCACGGTGAGGAAAATGACAAATTCAGCTCGCCCTTGATCAAGTTGGGTAAGAGGTCCCCTGTGATCTAATGGTTGCTCATCAAGCCGTGATTCCAGCTCACTCTCGATGATATTGTTGTGCATGATCGCATAACAGTTCAAATTACGGTCCTTTCGGTTCAGTTGTTTCTGTCTTCCCTAGGAGGTCTGGAGGCTCTCCAGACCGAACGTGTATTCTCTGTTTTTAAGTCTATCTTATGTTCTGTATGAGAGGGGGGGGGGGGGGGGGGGCTAGTCCCCAGTGTTAAATTGGATGTGTAACTGTCAGATTTAGTGGGGGCCAATAAAAGGCCTCCCTTCTTACCCATGGGTTGCTTCTTTTCTAGCCTCTCTCCTCCATTTTTTTGACATTGAGAGCATGTCCTAACTCTATATTCCTCATATGGTTCTTGTATCTTCATGATGGAAAAGTGAGGATACCTAGATCTACATTTCCACCAATCAATATCCTCTCTAAGAGAGGGGAACATAGTAGATCTAGATCTTTGAGTACTTTGTGGATTTCCTTTGTTCTTCCTCTCTTATTTCCCCACCAGATTTATAGTTTTGGTGAAATTTGAGAGAGAAGGATTTGGGCGTCTTGTATGTTCTTTCCATTACATTTGTGCATCGATTTTAGTTCTCCACGGTGATACGTGGAAGTGAAAGTTCGTGAGTTGATTACTCTTGGGTACTTGTACGTGAACCTTGTTTCTCTTGGGTCTTTGGACCCTATAAGGATTTGTGACTTACTGATGTTCTTGAGGCCTACAATTAAGTTATGGAGATTGCTCAAGCGTGAGGTCTTCGTGGTGATTTATTGGGAGCCTCCAATTAAGTTGTGGAGATTTCCCTAAGCTTGTACGGGTTTGTGAGTGCCCTCAAGCTAGGTTCACTCAGTGGATCGATGACTTACTTTTTGGTGGGAAGGCTCGAGGAGAATACAATGAGTCCTTCGTGGCGTTTAATTTGGGTACTTTGGCCTGCACACTATTTCAATGGAGAGTAGCACTGGCAAGAGTGTGAACTCAGGGATACATCATCGTCTCCGCGTGTATCGGTTATTTCTATACCTGAACTCCTTATTTATGCACTTTACTTTGTGATAGCATTCATGTTTAAAGTTATATATCTTGCTATCACGTAGTTGGTTGTCTTGCTTATCATAAGTTGTTGGTGCACATAGGTGAACCGTAGTATATATAGGTTTTGTGCTTAACAAATTAAATGCTTGTTTTATTTCACATTTATTAAAGATAATATCGTAAAATTTTAAACCGTCTATTCACCCAATCTAGGTGTCATTTGTGTCCTTTCACCCGTTCTTGGAGACAAAGAGAGGCGGTCAATATCATCAACTGTTGTTCTTGGTGAGTGGTGATATCAGCCTCCTCTTTCTTCAACAACTCCATCATCATATTATCTTCGTTGTCCATCGCGGTGAAACGTCGAACGCCTTATGGGGGAGGCGAACAAATGATGTTGACGTCTGTCACTGTAGTGCCGGCGAGTTGAGGTCGAAAAGTACGTGTGGCGCCGCACAAGGGGGATCGAAAATGTCTGGTGGCGGCAGGAGAAGGTGCGAGGGCTTGGCCGGAGGTAGCAATGGCTTCGACGGCGGTGGGAACTCTAGGTTAGTGGGTGGGAGGCAAGAACGGGGAGGCGGCTACGTTGGCAGCGGTGGGGACTTTTCCGAACACAACCAAGGCCCTGGTTGGGAGTGTCAGCGCTCCAAGCCACACCGAATTTCGTCTGTGGGACCCCCTTGGTAGCCACACAACCAAGCATTTGTGGGTACGGGCCCACGTGGACACGCCGACTATTCTACTAGGCTCCTAAATACGGTAACGTGTTTTGAGGGATGCCAGTGGGAGCCTATTTTGTGGCTGACATCCCAATAAGCCTATTGGGGCAGTGATGAAGATGCTCTAACAATATATGTTTTAAAA
>NC_061510.1:387604246-387685269 GCF_022539505.1 Lolium rigidum
GGTTAAAGAACATACTCGTGTGACAGCACCTGTATTCCTATTATTGTTGTAAGAATTCCCATAAGAATTAGCATAACCGTTACCATTATTATAAGGATATGGCCTATAGTTATTACTAGAATTGTTCCGATAAGCATTATTGTTGAAATTATTATTTTTAATGAAGTTTACATCAACATGTTCTTCTTGGGCAACCAATGAAGCTAATGGAACATTATTAGGATCAACATTAGCATCAACCTTATCATTCAAGGAAGAGGATTCTTCAACAGAATTTACCTTCTTACCTTGCGGAGCTCTTTCCGTGTGCCATTCAGAGTAATTAATCATCATATTATCAAGAAGCTTTGTTGCTTCACCAAGAGTGATGGACATAAAGGTACCTCCAGCAGCTGAATCCAATAAATTCCGCGAAGAAAAATTTAGTCCTGCATAGAAGGTTTGGATGATCATCCAAGTAGTCGATCCATGGGTTGGGCAATTTTTAACCAGAGATTTCATTCTTTCCCAAGCTTGAGCAACATGTTCATTATCTAATTGTTTAAAATTCATTATGCTACTCCTCAAAGATATAATTTTAGCGAGGGGATAATATATACCAATAAAAGCATCCTTGTATTTAGTCCAGGAATCAATACTATTCTTAGGCGAGAGATAGCAACCAATCTTTAGCTCTTCCTCTTAATGAGAAAGGGAACAATTTTAATTTTATAATGTCACCATCTACATCTTTATACTTTTGCATTTCACATAGTTCAACAAAATTATTGAGATGGGCAGCGGCATCATCGGAACTAACACCGAGAAAATTGCTCTCGCATAACAAGATTTAGTAAAGCGAGGTTTAATTTCAAAGAATTCCACTGTAGTAGCAGGTGGAGCAATAGGTGTGCATAAGAAATCATTATTATTTGTGCTTGTGAAGTCACACAACTTAGTATTTTCAGGGTTGGCCATTTTAGCAATAGTAAATAAAGCAAACTAGATAAAGTAAATGCAAGTAAACTAATTTTTTTTGTTTTTGATATAGCAAACAAGAGCTGGCAATGGGGTTCCCTTGTCATTTACTCTTGATATAGCAAAAATGCTTCTCAATTTGTTTTAATGTTTCATAGCTCATGAGGAAGTATGTGGTGTTTAACTTTCAACCTTGTCATTTACTCTTGACGGACTTTCATATGGACTAGTGGCACATCCGCTTATCCAATAATCTTGCAAAAAGAGCTGGCAATGGGGTTCCCAGCCCCGATTGATCAACTTTCACTAATAATTCTCTTCACATGTTTTGCTCTGATTCATCAGTAAGCAACTTAATTTTGCAAATAGACACTCCTCCATGGTATGTGATTGATGGAAGGCACCCGAGGATTCGGTTAGCCATGGCTTGTGTAAGCAAAGGTTGGGGGGAGTGTCACCCATAATGAAACTAAAATTCGTGTGTAAATGATGGCGTGTATTTCACACGTTCGTTGGGCAACCCCAAGAGGAAGGTATGATGCGCACAGCAGCAAGTTTTCCCTCAGAAAGAAACCAAGGTTTATCGAACCAGGAGGAGCCAAGAAGCACGTTGAAGGTTGATGGCGGCGGGATGTAGTGCGGCGCAACACCGGAGATTCCGGCGCCAACGTGGAACCTGCACAACACAACCAAAGTACTTTGCCCCAACGAAACAGTGAGGTTGTCAATCTCACCGGCTTGCTGTAACAAAGGATTAACCGTATTGTGTGGAAGATGATTGTTTGCGGAGAAAACGGTAAAACAAGTATTGCAGCAGATTTGTATTTCGAGTATTAAAGAATGGACCGGGGTCCACGAGTTCACTAGAGGTGTCTCTCCCATAAGATAAAAGCATGTTGGGTGAACAAATTACGGTCGGGCAATTGACAAATAGAGAGGGCATAACAATGCACATACATGACATGATAAGTATAGTGAGATTTAATTGGGCATTACGACAAAGTACATAGACCGCCATCCAAGCTGCATCTATGCCTAAAAAGTCCACCTTCAGAGTTATCATCCGAACCCCCTCCAGTATTAAGTTGCAAAGCAACGGACAATTGCATTAAGTATGGTGCGTAATGTAATCAACAACTACATCCTCGGACATAGCGCCAATGTTTTATCCCTAGTGGCAACAGCACAACACAACCTTAGAACTTTACGTCACTTGTCCCAGGTGTCAATGCGGGCATGAACCCACTATCGAGCATAAATACTCCCTCTTGGAGTTAAAAGTAAAAACTTGGCCAGAGCCTCTACTAGTAACGGAGAGCATGCAAGATCATAAACAACACATATGTAATAACTTGATAATTAACATGACATGGTATTCTCTATCCATCGGATCCCGACAAACACAACATAGAGTATTACGGATAGATGATCCTGATCATGTTAGGCAGCTCACAAGATCCAACAATGAAGCACAATGAGGAGAAGACAACCATCTAGATACTTGCTATGGACCCATAGTCCAGGGGTGAACTACTCACTCATCACTCCGGAGGCGACCATGGCGGTGTAGAGTCCTCCGGGAGATGAATCCCCTCTTCGGCGGGGTGCGGGAGGAGATCTCCGAGGATCCCCGAGATGGGATCGGCGGCGGCGGCGTCTCGGTAAGGTTTTCCGTATCGTGGTTTTTCGCATCGGGGGTTTCGCGACGGAGGCTTTAAGTAGGCGGAAGGCAGAGTCGGGGGCCAGACGAGGGGGCCACACCATAGGGCGGCGCGGGCCCCCCCTGGGCCGCGCCGCCACGTGGTGTCGCCACCTCGTGGCCCCACTTCGTATGTTCTTCGGTCTTCTGGAAGCTCCGTGGAAAAATAGGCACCTGGGTCTTCGTTTCGTCCAATTCCGAGAATATTTCGTTACTAGGATTTCTGAAACCAAAAACAGCGAGAAAACGAGAACTGGCACTTCGGCATCTTGTTAATAGGTTAGTTCCAGAAAATGCACGAATATGACATAAAGTGTGCATAAAACATGTAGATATCATCAATAATGTGGCATGGAACATAAGAAATTATCGATACGTCGGAGACGTATCAGTAAACAAAAGAGAAGAGGGATGATCTACCTTGCTGGTAGAGATAACGTCCTTCATGGGAGCCGCTCTTGGAAGTCCGGTTGGCGAGGTAGTTGGTGTACCCATTACCATTCGTTGACAACAACAAACACCTCTCAAAATAATTTTACTCCTGTTTTACAAATGAAAAGCTCTAGCGCATGTTAATCCCTGCTTCCCTCTGCGAAGGGTCAATCTTTTACTTTTATGTTGTGTCTCCATCCTTTCTTTGAGCACTTTCTTGAGAGCACAAGCTGTCATTCTTAGTATAATATGCTTGTCTCAAAATATGATTGATTGTGGTATAACTTTGATGCTTTTATCTTTGACAATCACTATTTCTAGTCTTTCTATGAACTTCGAGAGGTGCTCGAGCATTTATGTTTTGCTGATCAAATATGGGCAAGCGAGATACCACTCTATCATACTCTTTTATGAACATTGCAATCCTGCTTATATACATGATTCATGATGCTTATTATTAATTGTTGGTACCTTTCCATGATTGACATAGCTATTGGATGATCTTATTTGCATGTATCTTATTATGAACTGCCTAAGTGTTAGACATAGCATGAGAATATTTACATCATATGAACAAATGTGTTCGTGAAAGTTCTTTTATCGCTCAGTTGTTAACTGAATTGCTTGAGGACAAGCAATAAGCTAAGCTTGGGGGGAGTTGATACGTCCAAAACGTATCCACTTTCCCGAACACTTTTGCTATTGTTTTGCCTCTAATTTGTGTACTTTGGATGCAACTAACACGGACTAACGCTGTTTTCAGCAGAACTGTTGCAGTGTCTCGTTTTTGTGCAGAAATCCAACTTTCAGGAAAAACCTCGGGATTTTGACAGAAAGCCCTATTTTCCCAGAAAACTCACGGAGCCAGAAGGGCAAGTCAGGTGGAGGCCCGAGGGCCCCACACCCTACGGCGGCGCGGCCCAGGAGGGGGGCGCGCGGCCCTAGCGTGTGGCCCCCTCGGCTGGGCCCCGATGCCCTCCTTCGGACTACTTATCGCCCTCGACCTAAAAACGCACGGGAGGAAGTCGAAGTCGCCAGAAACCCTCCAGAACGCCGCCACATCGCGAAACTCCGTCTCGGGAACCAGAAGTCTCCGTTCTGGCACTCCGCCGGGACGGGGAATTGGAGGAGATCATCGCCATCATCACCACCGACGCCTCTCTATCGACCAGCCATGTTTCCCCCATCCATGTGTGAGTAATTCCCCCGCTGTAGGATGAAGGGGATGGTAGGGATTGGATGAGATTGGTCATGTAATAGTCATAAGATTGTTAGGGCATAGTGCCTAGTATCCGTCGATGTTACTTTTATGATATTGTTGCAACTTGTTATGCTTAATGCTTGTCACTAGGGCCCGAGTTCCATGATCTCAGATCTGAACATGTTATTGATTCATGAAGATATTCGTTGTTTATGATCTTACCTGCAAGTTGTATACACATGTCGCTGTCCGGAACCAATGGCCCCGAAGTGACAGAAATCGGGACAACCGGAGGGAATGGTAGTGATGTGAGGATCACATGTGTTCACGGAGTGTTAATGCTTTGCTCCGGTACTCTATTAAAAGGAGTACCTTAATATCCAGATAGATTCCCTAGAGGCCCGGCTGCCACCGGCTGGTAGGACAAAAGATGTTGTGCAAGTTTCTCATTGCGAGCACGTACGACTATATATGGAACACATGCCTATTGATTGATTAGTACTTGGATACCGTTTTATTATTATCTGCAAATGCCCCTGCTTTGACTGTTACATGAGTTTCTCTCATCCATACAACGCCCGTTCATCCGTCCCCGTGCCTACAGTATTTTAATCCTGATGTTTACTATAATCACTACTGCTGTCTCTGTTACTCTGCTGCTGTTATTTCACCACTGTTACTGCTACAAAACTGTTACTACTAATAAACTCTTGCGAGCAAGTCTGTTTCCAGGTGCAGCTGAATTGACAACTCCGCTGCTAAGGCTTTCAAGTATTCTTTGTCTCCCCTTGTGTCGAATCAATAAATTGGGTTTTACTACCCGCGAAGACTGCTGCGATCCCCTATACTTGTGGGTCATCAGTAGGCTGGGGAAGCCAAAAGTTCCCCATGGTTATTGCGGTCTATGATGGGTTGCAGCTACCGGCGAAGGAGTTTATGGTACGGGCCCAAAACTTTTGTCGTGGCCGGGGTCCATCCTTAATTGGTATAACGGGGCCGGCGAGGACCCAGGGTCGGGGTATGCAACAAAGGGTGGGTGTGCGAGGTAGCGGAGGAATATGATTGGCTATGACCTTATACCGGGCCTCACACCGAAGGAAGTGTGGACGGGAAAGCTGCCCGGTTGGCATCAAGGTTAAGATCTCTTATGGGTAAAGCAACACACCTCTGCAGAGTGTAATGAATCGTGACCTGTCACTCCCTGTTCCGGGATTTGGAACTGCGAACGCTGCCGGAAAGGAACTCCATGAAGTTCTAGTAAACCAGTGAAGGCTGACGGACATAGCTCTTTGGAATAAAAGCAACCTCTTGAAGAAATATTTATCAAAACCTGCATTGGTATTAGACTTTCTGGTCTAATATCGTAGCTAGTGCATTAAACACCTCTTTTCTATAATGAACTTGTTGAGTACGCCCGAACTCATACAACTCTTAAATCCCCTGCTTAGATTGTCTGAACCATCTGGAAGAGGACAACGACAACCCTGAAGGAGCCGAAGTCATCGGCTATGAAGAACCAGACCTCTCTGGAGGTGTTGAAGGTGTAGACTACCTCATAGTCTACGGAACCGGGGAGGGTCCGGAGGAGAGCAAGCTTAGACCGATCAAGTAGTAGTAGTATTCGAGCAGTACGAACTCTAAGTACTTAACTGCTCGAGGGAATAAATGTATAATCTAGTAAGACTTTTATATTGTAAGTTAAGTTGGGTTCGCCTCGAACCCAGGAGTATTCCTCTTAGGACCCAAGAGGAGCTCCGAGATGATATGTATATGTTGTTTGTAATAATAAATGAATGAGTTATGGACCTGCTATGTTCTGTTGTACTACTCTGAGGGATGTAATATTTGCGGATTGGTACTTCGTGAATGTTATATCAACGACTGGCATACTACAACATGCAGTGATATGCAGGGTCACCACAGTCGCGTCCCCCGAAGCCCATTTTTGTACGGCGTGCCCTGATACGGTGTTCGGCGCCCCGAGCCCGTCCCCGTCCCACAGGGGACGCACCGGGGACGCCGGACACACCGAAAAGCGAGGCAGGGAGTGGCGGGGCTGACTCGTCAGCGGCACAATAAATTTTAACCTAACCGTCGCCTACCTCACGACGGAAGTTATTGGCGCGCAGCGATGGTGCAGTTCCCGCAGCGACGGTGCAGTTCCCGCGAGCCGCGATGGACGCGTCCCGTCGCGCCTAGCCCTGCGTGCCGGCGTTAATGAGCGCCACCGCTCCTCCGCCTCCCTCCGGCCTATAAAAGGGCCGCCTCTCATCGTCCCTCTCATACACAAACCCTAGCGCATCTCTCCCAAACCCTAGCCGCCACCATCTCAACAAGACTCGACCCTATGTCTAGTAGAGGCGGAGGCCGACCTCGCGGCCGTGGTCGTGGTCGTGGTCATGGCCGCGGCAGAGGTGAACGCTCGCCGTCGCCTCCCACGCCGTCGGCTTCATCGTCGGAGATGGACGTGGAGCCGGACGTGCTGTTCGAGTTCGTCCTCGTCCTCAAGGGCGACCCGCGCGGCATCCAGAGGCTGCCGGACTCCTTCGCCGACTACGTCGCCGGCGACGACCGCCCGCGCACGATGCATCTGCGGGAGGCTGCGTGCGGCTACTACCGGTGGATCGTCGACGTGATCTACGACGCTCGTGGCAAGATGTACCTCAACATCGGCTGGGAGAAGTTCGCGCGACACCACAGCCTCGAAGCCGGCTTCATCCTCATGTTCTCCTACTTTGGCGACAGGGACATGAGCGTCAAGGTCTTCGACGAGACGCGCTACCGCCGGGACTACCACGGCGACATCACCGACGAGGAGGACGGCTGAGTGTTGTTTCTTCGCAGCGAATACAAGCACGGAAGTTTCTGGATGTTCGCCTCATCGGTAGAACTAACAAGGGCACCATCCTCCCGCTGGATTTTCCAGTTTAGGTGACTGGGTGTGCCCTCGAGTGTTCTTTCTTAGCAGCGAACACAGGAAACCTTCGATGCACGGCCTAGTTAGGTTTAGTTTCTTTGCAAAATTTTATATTTGTGTCCACGACGGTTCAAACTATGTATTAGTTTGTGGAAAACCATGTTCCAAACTGTGTCTTCGTGTAAACCACGTTCCCAATTATGTATTAGTTTGTGAAAATTGAAATAAAAATATCAAAAAAAATATTTTAAATGTTTGGGGGAGGCGTTTGGGGGACGCGGCTGGGGAGCGACGTCCCCCAAAGGCGGCACGAACAAAACACGTCCTCCAAACGCTCGATCCGACGCGGTTTAGGGAAAGCTTTGGGGACGCGGCTGGAGATACTCTAACGCCCGCGGCGAATAGGATTTGCCGTGTTTTAGGGATACATAGTTAATTGCTACGATAAGTGGGATCAACATAGGCTTAAACAGGCCCTTAGTTCAGATGGGCCTTGCTGGGGCCATAGCCTTGGGTATAATTAGCCCGACTCCGTCTGGTGGGCTGATTCGATCCCGAGTCCGGTTAAAAGTCTGGCTCCGATCGGAGCAGAGACGCCTAGAGTTATAGATCGAGATCGACACCCCAACGCCGCCTGCGACCTGAATCCATCTAACTTCTACCATGGCCGACGAGGAGAAGGTGGGCGTCGAGGAGGGTCCGTGGTGCTGGGGGCGATTCGGCAGCGAGCGTCTGGCGGCGGTGACCAGCGACAGCGAGGATGGTCCGCTGACCATATGCAAGGCGAAGGAGGCGGAGGCGTTTCTGGAGCAGGACAAGGGGAAGGCGTCGGAATACCCGTTCCGGATTCCTCTGGCTCAGGGAAAAGATGAGGCGGCGTACCTCGACTCGATTCTAACCTTTCTGGAGCAGGACGAGGAGAAGTCAGACTACACGATCAATGCGTTTCTGGAGAAAGAGGTGCAGAGGATTCTTCTGGAGCTGCGCAGGGAGGAGGAGCCTCTGGGTGTTCTTCTGGAGCAGCACAAGGAGGAGGAGCCTCTGGGTGTTCTTCTGGAGCAGCACAAGGATGAGGAGCCTCTGGGTGTTCTTCTGGAGCAGCACAAGGATGAGGAGGCGCAGGGTGTTCTTGAGCAGCGCAAGGATGAGGAGGAGCTGCAGGCTCGCATACAACTGTACAGGGAGATCCGCAGGGAGTACGACCCGGCGAATGAACTTGATGATGAGACCTTGGCCCTCTTTCTCGCACATGATGCATGGGCCAAGGAAGAATGGGCAAAGAGTGAGAGCAGGCGCCGCAAATATATCGAATCCGTCGAGGAGCGCATGATTGACCTTGAAGCATCTGATCTGATCTGATCTGATCGAGAGGAGGGCTCTTGAATCCAGCGAAACTGATGAACCACAAAGATTTATACGCACGGATGAACACCACATTAATTTGTCTGCTTGCTGTCACAACTGCAATGTAGAGGTAGTAGTGTTAGTAAGTTGATTTGGACCATGTTCAATTTCACGCAAATAGGGGCGATTTACTCTTCAACTGTGATAGCAGCATATGTTTCTTTTTTCTTTGAATTTACTACTGTATCTGCCTAATCATGTTGCCGTCTGTTTACTTCAGATTGTTTCCTCTGTCGTCAGCTGCATAATAGTACAATTTTGTCGTTCATGTGTTCTGCTTCTGCTCCATCTTTGTAGCTGACTCCCTTCTATTGACAAATAAATTTTAATCAAGTTAAAGACAAGACCGAACAAACAATGATTAACCACTAGCTACCCAAGCACAAATTCGACGCACAGAGCTGAAGATGATTAACCAGCCCGGCAGTCCTCAAAAGCGCAATTATCATCACCCACAGCCCACAACGCAATGGCTTTGAGTTCAGCGCAGACAACTTTCACTGCATTGTTCACCTTAATAAGAACAAATTAAAAGTCATAGTCGGCCCAGCTATCGCGTCATACACAAAACATGCAGCTCTAGCTTGTTTACCGCACGTCATGCTGATCCACTTGCCACCACCACTGTTGTTCAGATCATGCCACCATCCGCCGGTCTGAAGCCAATGCAATGGCACCAAGCATCCATGACAGGTTCTATATCCCACGCCCTCGGTTACTTATTGCGTCTCATATGACGTGACGTTTGTATGTCTACTTTGATAGCAAAGGCGACCGTCGGTCTTAAAACATGGCACGTAGAGGATATGTGACAGGGATAGGGAACACTGCAGCACCGAATTTTGACCTGCAACTTAAGAAACGAAATAGAAAAATTCTAACAATGAATAGTACCGAATTTAAGCTGGATTACTAATTTGCACAATTATCGCCGTTGTCACTATATTTGTTCTTTTTAGCTTCTAGAGTTCTACACTGAATTGGGATTTTTTTATTGAATTGGTATTCTATAGACATTTCTACAATGTAAAACAAGAGTCGAGGTGCACTAGCTGCAACACAGGTGGCATAGCAGATACTTTCTTTCTGGTGATTGAAGAACAAACCATATACGTAGTACGGTGCTACTCCATCCATTTTACATGGGGTTCTTCTTTATGTCAGTTACCTGTGACCACTAGTTTGATCAAATATTTATAAGTTACGTATTATAAAAATTATACCACTATTGCTTTTTAAAAATACAAGTACAATGGTGCACTTCTTAGGCACATAACCCATGTCTCGTCAGTCAAACTTATAGTCATACTTCAAATTTAGAATATGTGTTCACCATGTAAAAGGGGAGAAGGTGCAATTACTTAGGACCTTCAGTAACTTAATAGTTTGGGCTACATTTACCAATTAACATTCTACATATTGATGCACCGTCTAATGGGTTCTTGGTACACACATGGAAGTTTACCATGTGGTCGAATATTCATTCTCTAGTTGATCTTCCTTTTATACTATTCTGGTTTCGAGTAATTTTACCTATCATAGTTTGCGGGTTGTCCTTTTGGCGTTGAGGTCTAACTATTTTGTGCATGTGTGTGCATCTATGATGCAAAGGCTAGTGTTTTTAATACCAATTAATGCCGGAGAATTCTTATATTGATTTTTCTAAATCTATGCCTCTCTATAAAACCATCAAACTACTACTGACTTCATATATGACTAACCCTTGTGATGGTTCAACTGCGTGCTTATTTAGCTCTTTCATACCAGTGTAGGTTAGTTTGTTGAGCTACATTACCAACCCACAAGCTGCACTCGATCAAATTTGATCTACGTCATTAAGGTTGATATTGGTCTTAGGATGAATCATTCTAAGGAAGCAACACATATCAACATGAGGTATTGAGCTGCAATACGTATGTGGAAACATATACATACCTTGTTCAATTGATAAATTACTCGGAATGAGTGATCTCAGAAACCCAATTATTACAACATGGTCATAGCTCACAACAGGGTTTTTTTTATTTCACTACTCTCGATATTTTGCGCACTATGTTGGAACATATTGATCATATTGTATACATAATTACTCATAGTTTTGTGATATTTTATTGTTTGGCCTAGGCAATTTAATATAGATTACTAATATATGCTAAGAAGTCTCGAGTTCAAAACCCACTAAAAGCAATATTGTTTATTAAAAAATGGTGAATAATTCGTCGTGATATCAATACATGTACCTTGGTTGAAAAGGCATTTTTTCTCTTTACTTTCCACCCCATCTAGATATTACAATAAAATCATTTTGTGCCACATGTGTTATGTCTAGTAATTAACATACTTGCATGGTTGTTCTAACACATACACATGCATTTGCAAAGATGGTAACAAGAACATGGGAACACGTTCCTTGTAGAAAAGACAGAATCTGCATCAAACTTTATACGAATTTGGTGATAGTCATAGCCCAGATCGATGCGCTACATAGTTTCATGTGTGGATTGGATGATAGTGTTATCCCAATTTTATACAGATTATACATTCATGCTTGTGGATCGATGTTTTCATATTAGAATTTGTTAATTCAACTTTTGTGCCTAACGGGTTATGGCATCGTGCCAAGCATGTAGGACTAAGTGTGTGTCTATCTGTTAGAGGCGGTTCAAAATCTAGTGGAAACAGATACTTCTTTTTTCATACACTTGTAACCAATTTTGTTTTCATTTAGTGTGTTAACCATTTATTAAATATGTTCTTTGTTTTGTTTTTGGTTCACAGATTGTCTCATGCAACTTAAGGTTCCAGTTTAACGAATCAACAGGAGCGATGATGTAAATTGGGAGTCCACTGTCAATATCTAGATGACAACTTTTAAGGAGGTTTTACCTTAAGAATAATCTGTTACTCTACTTTTTGGTAAGGCGATAAGTATGTTTAAATTGGTTTGGCTAGTTAACTACAGAAGATCCTCAAACACACCTTGTCATCCTAACATCATATATAGTTCTAGGCTGAAAGTACTTCTAGAAAGAACTCCTTCCATAAGTTAACCATGTTCCTCTAAAATGATGAATCAGTGCTCGAGTTTAAAATCGCCGACCATCCCCACTCCCCAGCTACTCTCTCCACACTCCCGGGGATTTCACTTGCGGCATGGCAGCTCCGGTTAGTAAAAGGGTGCGTAGGAGTAGGAAGCCACATTTGATAATGTCCCAGTACTTTATAGGACTGAATTACTCGACCTAACGGACACGGCTCGTGTGTATGCAATCTCCAGAAAACGCAGATGCAAAGTTGATGATTCATGGCATTAGACCATTGGAGAGCAAATGTGAAGGAGCGTATAACTTCAGTCTGCTAGTTCTCCAACATAAGTGTCGATCTCCCAAAGAGTTCAGGATTTGAAGTGTTCAACTTGTGAAGAGCTCTCTGGGCATTTGCATTCACGAGGCCAAGTAAGGTTCAGAAAGGTAATAGGGGATCCCATAGGGGATTCCCCGAGTTGGTTGTGGTGGTGCAGTTTCAGAGTCGGTACAAGTTTCACCAATCGTGCAGGGAACGAGTTATATCTCGTTAACTTTTCTATTCCGTGTCGATCGGTGTCATCTATGGGTCCTCTTATTTTGATGTCCTACTCAGCCCTTAGAGAAGCCAAACTCCGGCTCCTAGCCTGGTATGACTCCAACTCCGACTCTGGCCAGTGCCGTGGTTCCGACCGCAGCAGAGAAGCCAGGTTTCTTCGCCGGAGTCTCCTTCTTCTCTGCTCTATTCCATAATCTACATATAGGCCGAGATCGACACGAACGCCCGACTCCAGTCCAGCGCCAATACGTCCAACTCTGATCATGGCCGGTACGGACGGTTACACTTCCACCAACCACATGGCGGCGGCAACGGAGGCGTCAGACGAGTCGTTCTTGGCACAGGGAATTATCCCGGAGCAGGCCTCACCTGCGGCGGCCGCAGCAGGTGGATACGTCAAGCCTGGGCGGGTATCCCCGGACCTCGTCGGCTTCCTCCTCACCTTGAAGAGGGAGGTGCCCACCAGCGACCACCTCGACGACCTGACCGGCATATTCCCGCCGGAGTGGATCGAGAAGAGGAAGCAAGAACACAAGGAGAGGGTGGCGCTCTACAAGGAAATCGATGACGACATGGAATTGTACCAGGATAAGATCCGCAAGGAATTGAGCGAGCACGGCTTCATCCAGGCCAAGAAGGTTGATGACGAGCGGGTGGCCAGCTTTGCCAAATTGGAAGCATGGGGCAAGGAACAGTTTGCAAAGAGCGAGAAAATCGAATACGATGAATCTGAAATGGGAGGACTAAGGAGCTCTAAGATGCAACGTGATTTGTTTGATCAATTTAATTGTGAATTTGTGATGGTGTGCTAAGTTAAGCGAATTTGTGTCTGCATACAATTGCAGTTGTTATTCTGTTATTAGTAGAGTTGCTTTTGGATCAGGTTTCATGGTACTGGGGTGATTTCTCGTCTAGTCTGCACATGCCCCTTTTCCTTGTTAGCCATGTCCATCTTCTTGTTGCCTTTCTCTATAAATGCCTTTCTCTAGGTTGGTTGTTGGTTTTGATTTATTACTGATGTAAGAATATTTTCTTTACAAGTGACAATTTTCTGTTCTATTCCCATTCAATTTTTGAACCCGTACATATTCAAAATTATTCATATTGTGATTTTTGTACACGGTTTAAGAACACACCATGTAGTTTGACATTACACTCATATAACATCTCAGACACTGTGGCGTGTGGCGAGGGGCGAATAAAGTGACAAGATTTACTAGCTTGTATGCCAACATATGTGATAACTGGCATGTTCAGCTGAGCTAGCTAGTGCCTTTAATAATCATAATTTATGTCATCCACCAATTGTAAATTTTGCTCTATACGTATTCTATATATGACCATCCAATGCCTACTCAGTGTGTATATGACTAGCCCTTGTGATTGCTTGTACATTGTTGCCAGATGAAATTGCTAGACCACGCCCACAAGCAATGCTTGATCATATCATATGGTTACGACTTCAGAGTCTATCCAGATTATCAGTTATTTGGAATGAGTGGCCCCGGGAGAACAACTGAAACGAATTAATAATGTCAGTGACGTCAGTCGATGCTGAGAAGAAGAGAAATTTTACGGTACCCTGCACTCCTCGGAGATAGGTGGGAGTACCATTAAAATTTGATCCGCCGTTTAAGAGGCCAATTTAGTCTTTTCTCACCAATCAAATTATACCCCAGATCTGCATTCGTTCCAATCATCAATTGAGCATGCCCCCGCCTACAACACCTGCACGTGCGTCGCACCAACTCTTCACGGGTTTCTTCCCTTGATCTGAACGGAGCAATGTTGTTAGGGCACTCGTTGCTCTTTGGTGGTGGACTCAGTTTCTCCATGTAGAAGCTTTCAAGAGGCCAGGGCCACGGCCTGTGCGCCATGGTGTCGTGATGCGATGTGGTGATCAGCGCCTACCGGCCAGCGAGTGCATGTGCTGATAATCGGCGAGTCAAAGGGGCGTTCATTTGTAATTATCTTTGATCTACAAGGTCAATCATACGTAGATGCGTGTACGGGAAATACATGTAGTCCCCTTGTTGTATTTTGATTGGGAGATGTAGAAATTTGATTGGATCATGTGGCCTTAATTGATCAGCGCGTTGTTCTTCACAACGACACCGTCGCCTACAAGTAAACGCATCTAGTCTTCTGATCAGCATGGGCGTCTACTCATGCGGCTTCAAGATGGCCGGCTCCGCCATGTGTAGGTTCCCCAGAAGTGACAGCAGTAGCGGGGCGAGCTGCAAGCTATGCTGGGATGTTGCGGCACTGTCGGGATCGGCTGGCGATCGCGGACCGACGGCCTGACATTACGTCAAGGATAAAACTTGTCGACACAACAATGGTGCATTTGTTAACCGTCGTGCCCCCCCCCCCCCTCTTTTTTTAATCCACCCACCTAGTTATCATATGTTCATTAACTTTGCAATTACGGTTTTACCCCCACGAGCGAGGGTACTCCACAACATTAGCTTGTGGTACTCCATAACTATTGTTTTGGAGTACCGGCGAATTCTGTCCACTGGATCTGAAGAAATAAATGGTCTAGTATATTATTTTGTGGGTACTGCAAAATTCCTTGAGAAAAACATTGCACTAGTGGGATGTCCTTATTCGCAATCCCCTTGTTCTCTCTCCATTAGATATAACCACTTTTCTTAAGTAGCTTTGCTATGCTCTCTAGGTTTGTGTCATATGGACAGTGTGAAGTACTTTAGTTTTGACTTCTAGCTCTTCTTTGGTACGTGTCTCATTATATGCCGAGTAAATTCTCTCCAAAAGGTAAGCAAGACGTTGTTCTTCTACAACAATAGCTAAATAATAATTTGCTTACTAGGGACCGTGTCGGTTAGGAGTTCGTTCACCCATATGAAAAGTAGAAACAAGATTAATGGCTTGCCATGGGACTTCTGGGGATTTGAATACATATTTTTTGGAAAAGGGATTTGAACATGTGAAGAGTAATCAAGTTGAAATAGGGTTCACAAACCAGGAGAGTGACAGCTAGAAGAATGAACACATCCTATGCAAGAAAATCGATGACGAGATGGCATAGTACAAGGATAAGATCCGCAGGGAACGGAGTTAAGGACGGTTGCGTCCAGTTCTAGCAGGTCGACGACAAATGGTTGATCAAATGCTCCAAGTTGAAAGCGTGGGGCAAGAAGTAATTTGCAATGTGCAAAAGAATCGAATACTCTAATTCCAACGTCGAGGACTAACGAGATCTAGAATCTAACTTATAAAATGATTCATTTTGTCCATCTATATTATTGATCCTTCCCTGTCTTCACAATTTTTTTAGATCATCTTCACAAATTGGTATACATATACATATACCATCTATGACCATTTCCAAAAAACAAATCTGGCAAAACTGCACTAATTGATGGTTCCGTCGCCCCGACACTATCACTGATGTGGAACCTCAATGTTAACGGTTCTTTACAATGTTATATTACAAGCGCTAATTATAAAATTAAGCATGTCACCTAGGTAGGCAACATTATTTCGCTGTGAATTTTCAATAGAGTTATAAGCAAATGAGTTTGAAGAGCACACCATGGGGCTTGTCATTGATGCGATCAGGCAATATTATGAGGTATTTATCATGTGGTGCGCAGGATGAGAGAAATGTTGTACATTTACCCAGCTCATACGACAGGATGAGAGAAATGTTGTACATTTACCCAGCTCATACGTCTGATTTAAGCCATCCACCAACTAGCTTTGCGCTATATATATGTTTGTATACTAACCATCGAATTACTACTCCTCCTGTTTGCTAAGTATTCCAACTTCGTGTCCCTTTTAATCTCTTTGCTTCTAGTGTACATCATTATTGGAAGCGAGTGCCAGACCACAGCCATGCACGATCAGGACCTATGCGTCACTGAAATTGTTGCTGGACTCACCTTATTCAGAATGCAGTTGTTTGGAATGAGTGGCTTCGGGAAAACACATAACACCGGGTGGTCTCTATTGGCAACGAGTGCGTCCAGTAGAGCTTCTAAGGTTGACGTTGTTGCTATGAGAATATTTGGTTAGGTCGAACCTACTTTCAGCAAGAACCGCGTCTGCTGGCTTGTCCGTCCACATTTCCACCAGGGTACATCAGACAAGTCCCGGATTACACAGATCAGCAGCGTAGTTCAGTTAATCTCACAAATCAGCCCATCAACGCCGCTGTGGAGCAGAGGTCATTCCCGGAGTTGGTTCTGCCTCAGTTTCGGACTCAGTACAAATTTCACCACATTTTGAAAAAAAATACTCCGTAGTACAAGTTTCACCAATCGTGCGGAGAACGCGCTATCTCGCCGGGATCATGATCCCACGGAGGAGGAGGAACTGGTGGCCATCTGAGTCTGCCGAAGCTTGGCGGGAAACGCTCATCGCTAGAAGCTAGTCATCATCAAGAAGAAGACACGTAGTTGGAGTGTTGGACTCGATCGATCGGAGCGAGCGAGAGACAGGTCTCCAATACTTATAAGTGCTTCATCCAGGAATAACGTAACACTCCTCAAGAGTAGGGCTGCAGGCAAAAGTTAGCTGAAATCTGAGAGAGAAAACACAAAAGAGCTGAAGAAAACCAGTACCGCAATCCACCTGCATTGCAACCCTACTCAAGAGGCGTAGTTGCAGGGCCTGTGTAGTTGGACACTGATGTAATTTGAGAACCTGTGGCTACTATCTTATTCTGAATGGAAACAGCAACAGCCCTCAATGTGATTTCGGCATGAATAGAAACAAATATGTTTGTCCTGGTTTTTATAAGGCAACAATTACACCGTGATATCGTCAAAACCTGTTTGGACTTTGGACATACATTATTTCTCTAAGGAAGTTGAACTTAACAAATACTGCTGAAACTATGCAGTAAGATTATGCCTCATCCAAATGAATCTCTAACCAGAAGATAACAAGTGGTCACGGTCAATATATGTCAAATTGTTTCTCTAAACTCCATGAATGAAAGATTTGAACTAACAAGTTAATGGGACTCCGCTCAAGGGAAAAACAGTTGAGTGTATGGCGTGCGTGTGTGTGCACAGTAGGTGGACTACACATAAAGAAGGAAGAATATCACACATGCCACAACATTTTCTTAGCACCCTCGTCTGCAGAAAGGACTTGGGCACATGAGGAATGCAATTCACGCCACATGCCATACCATCCAAAATGTTGCGATTGGAGTACTCAAATATAGGACCAGACCTTGTGATTGCTCAACTATTCAACTTTGTGTTCTTTTAAGGTCTTTGATTCTAGTGTATACTGCTATTGGACGAAACTGGTAGACAACAAATATGCACGATCATGACATATGTGTCATTGAGATTGATGGTGAATTCACCTTATGCAGATTATAAGTTTTCTTTTTTGAATGAGTGGCTTCAGGATAACATCTAACACATTTTAATAGATGTGCACAACCAGCTTTTCCATATGCACTCTCCTCCTCTTCTCCAGTAAACGTAAGTACTTATCTCTTCAAATGTTTCTCGTCTCCGGTTTGTTACCCCTGGTTAGTTATCAATGATAGCCAATCTTGAGCAGACCTCGCATGACACCAACTTGTGTTGCTAGTTTTATTTTGTTTCCTATAGGTCTTCTTCCTAATGTGTATTTAGTATGTCACCCTAAGCCAATTCTCAATATTGCCATTTAAAACAGGGTTTTTTTTTCAGATTGGTATGGTTTTCATCTTATCGGTTTTGCTATGTCTCAGTCAACTGAGAATTCTTTAAGTCTCAGTCACTCACAAAAATGCATTTGAGTTGCACTTTTCTATCAAAAAAGTGTAATTGTACTTTTCTACTAGAAAAGTGCAACTGATCCGAGTTGCATATTTTTTTGAACTGCAGTTGCACTTTTCTAAGGTGACTGAGTCTTAAGAAATTTTCAGTTGACTGAGACATAGACACACCCTCATCTTATTTGTTATGCTCGATTTGTCATCCCACAGGCCTTGAAAAGGCATGCACTTGCACTCCCCAATAATTACGAAGTGTCTTGCTGAAAAGTAGGTTCTGCCTGGCAAGGGGTACCTGGAAGGAATGCCGCTAGCATAGGGACTCGCCTCATCCCGGACGATGACGAGCGGGGGGGTCCTTGCCCTATGGCAGGGCCAGTGTGGTAGGTGCAGCGTGCCCGAAACGTTGGTCGCCGAGCTTGTCACTGTCAATCCAAGGCCCCGTGCCATGCTCCTATGTCCACATTTTGCACTAGATCCCTTGAGGCGTGCAGTTTCTAGCCACAGCTGATGATTAATCTGGCTCGACCATGAATTCACTAACCATCTCCGGCCACCACAGCGCGTAAGCCTGCTATCCCTAGACCTCGTCAGTTTTGTTCCGACTATGAGGGAGAGCCCCAGTCCCCCACCCCAGGATCAACATATTCGAATTGAGTGGTTGGATCAGGCAAATATTTGGCAGAATAGGCCAAGCTGGAAGCATGGAGGTGACAGATAAAAGAATTACAACAACCTGCGCAAGTTACCTGCCACGAAACAACAGGCAAAGCAACCAACCAATTAACTCGACAGAACCAGAGTTAGTAAAATATATTTAGAGTCTAATATTTCATAAACAGCACAGGATCCAGCAATGAAGGAAAGCATATGATAATCCTCATATTACAAGGGTTCAGATCTCCTACATTCATAACCTACATATCAGGAATCAATAGGCCTAAACAAAGCACCATCAGGAACGAGAAGACACCATCATCCCAATACAACAAGGCAATCATGCAGGACTACACTTCCCCTTCTTGTTTCCCACCTACTTTGATCGCTGCCTCATCTTTCGTCGCTTCCTCTTGAGCCTCCTCATTCTCTTCTTCTTCCACTGAAAGTCAATGGTGGACATAACAGCTCATCAGTAAGCAGGAAAAAAGTTGACTGCACACATATAGATACCATAATAAACACAAGGTACAAGTACGAGTTTAGAATCAGTGAATTGAGTGTTTCATTGGAAATCATCACAAGATATCAGAAACACGGACCAATTGTTAATCATCATTTTCCAAACTATGAAAAATCCTTTCAAAACAAGAATATAACAAACAGCAAGAGGCACAAGTGTACATCATGTAGCTGACATAACAAGGAAAACAGTACTGTAAGATAAATCTTGTACAAAACAAAGCAAGTACATACTAAAGAGTCCATTTGACATTCAGAATGAGTAGGAGGATTTTATCATCAAATAGGTCGGACAACAATTGCATTCCTCATTATGTCAACTACAAAGAATTAAACCAAAAACTGCTACAAAAAAGCTGGCAAAGGTAAAGACTAGCGCGTCCTCTCAGACAAATGCCTCGTTTGTCCACATGGTGTAATAGAATGGATTACATCAGACTCGTCATCTGTTTTCATCATCATAGAGAACAGCTAGCACAGCAAAACCAACTATTTACCTAACGAAAGAAGCAAGACAGACAATACAGGAGACACTAATAGTTAATTCTCTCAGACAAATGCCTCGTTTGTCCACATGGTGTAACTGAATGGATTACATCGGACTCGTCATCTGTGCTGATCATCAAAGAGAACAATATCAGAGATTTGAGTGACACAGGCGGCCAAGCAAACCTACTCCATCAAACACACAAGCAATACCCTATACCTACAGGGCAGAAACATCACAAGGAAAAGGCAGACACAAATAAACAGGTTCTCTCAGACAAATGCCTCGTGTTGTCCCCACGGTTGAATGGAATGGATTGTATCGGACATCTAATCAGTGTTGATCACCGAGAACCACATTAACAATAATCAGCAAAAACGCAAAAGTAGCCCTAGATGAGCACACTACATCTGCATCAATGTTCTCTCAGACAAATGCCTCATGTTGTCCCCACGGTTGAATGGAATGGATTGAATCGGACATCTAATCAGTGTTGATCATCACCGAGAACCACAGACAGAACGAGCAGCAGAAACAAAAGAATTTGGCATGCACAAGAACAACTAGCGAACGAAGAACTGTAAGGGCTGACTACTACATCTAAAGAAAATAAAAGTTCTCTCAGACAAATGCCTCGTTTGTCCACATGGTTTAATTGAATGGATTTCTTCAGACTCGTCATCTGTTTTCATCATCACCGAGAACAATAAACGCAAACACAGCACGCAGAAACATGACCAAATCGCGTACAAAAACACATCTAGACCAGAGCGCGAAGCAGCACGCTAAATCTGAATAACGGCAGCATCGCGCGACTAGATGGCGTCGTGCAGTGCGATCTATATAAGGCAGAGATGTGAGCAGAACGGGATCGAACCTTGGCCCTCATCGCGGAGGTGGTGGCGCAGCACGCGTTCTCTGGGTCTCAGTCTCGGCTTGCTGCGGCGGCGGAAGAGTACAGGAGAGCTCACGCGTGGTACTTATAGAGGTTGGAAAAGGAACCCTAACTGGGCTGGACTGATGGACGGCTCAGATCGAACCCTGCTGGATTCCTATAAGGCCTTCTTATTTTCTAAACTCTATGGGCCTTGTGCATTTGTGCGATTAAGAATTTGGTGGCCTCCTGGATTTGGTTCGTATATTCATTTTACAAGTTCCGATTGGTATTTACTGCTCGTCATCCTCTCTCTCACCCACTTCCTATATGCCTACATAAAAGAAACCACTTCCTCCTCTGTGTATAAAATAGCTGCCAGATCACCTCTAAATCCATTATATACACAATATCATATCTCGTTCATGGATGATCCATGGGCGCTCTCTACCTTGAGGGCACACCCATCTCCAATCGGTCACACTATTTTACCACTGTTTTGACATATAGGCACGGGAGACACGAGGAATGGATGAGACACGAGGAATGGATGAGACACTCGTTGGTAGAATGTTTCTACAAATTCAGCACAGTACACCATGTGTTGTAGCCTAGGATTTACACGTCGAATAGTACCTAGCATGCAGTTCGTCCCAACAAGAAGTTGCTAGTAGAGGCGAGCAAGAGCATGTAGCAGAACTTGCCTCCTGCGTCACACACGGGATATGGGCAGTGCGATCTGGTGTGAGTACCAATTTTTTCCAAGCTCCTATACTCCCCAAAGCATGACGGAGAAGAAACGGCAATGAGGGTAGAAGGCGTGTCTGGGCTCGAGCATGCCGCGCAAACCTAGTCCAATCATATCTAGGATAGATGTGAAACTATGACGAAGACAAACCAAGTCACCGTCGCCCAACTTTCCAAATTTACACTAATAGAGGCCTATATATGTGTCCATTAGCATATAAAATATCTTCACTGCATCTGTTGGCCCTACCTACAATTACATTCAAGCTTCGCCATAGATCTAAGATGCCTAACACCAGAAACATGAGAAAGAGGCCACCTTGAACGATGAAAAACAAGAGGTTGAGCTCCATCTAGCTCCCTAGCAATGCCATGATTGCCCAGTGAGAACTGGGAAGCCCCTTGAACGAGCACTAGCTAGTGCAACGGCAAGATGGCGTGGTTCCGCTAGCTGGATCAAGGGGCACTAAGAGCAACTCTAGCAGACTCCTCAAACCGCAAATCGTAAATGTCCGCTTGTGGGTCGAAAAATTACCGATTTACAGGACGAAAAATGCCTCTGCAAACCAGACCACATAAAAGAAGAACGTAATAGCACATTCGAGCATCTTCCTCTTCTCCTACGTACAGCCACGACCGGCTGCACTGCCCCGCCCTCCGGCCCGCACGGGCCTGCTCCCGCCGCCCTGCCCTTCACCCTCGTGTGTTGTCTGCCCCACCCTCCGTGCGAGTGTTGCTCGCCCTGCGCCCCCTGTGCGCCGTCGTCCGCCTTGCGACCCTTGTGCGCCGCCGCCCGCCCTGTACCCTCTGCACGGCTCCGGCCTCTCTGACATCGACCGCGCGTACCCGCGCGCCAGCCAACCGCCCCTCAGCCGCATGTGCGCGCCGCCCGGCCCCTCAAACCGCTCGCCGCTCTGCAGCTCTGCTTGTGTATGATAGCTACTGTTGCTCGGCCAGCGGCCAATCCCGACGAGCTCCGTTCAATTTTGCCAATCTCCACTGGAATTATGTTGGAGTTTCGCTGAAATTTCGCCGGACTCCGGCGGGTTTATCAGGGAAATGTGTTGACGCAAGCTGTTGCAAGCGCGTTGAATGTACACAGGTTGGCCTGCAAAAACGCCTTCGAAACTCCAACTATACAGATCGTAGGCTCATATACGCGTTGGCCTGCAAAAAAAATACAGGTTTAACCATTTTGAGGTGTCTGATCTATACAAAAAAAAAACACCCCAAACCCTTAAACCAGCCTACAAATTTACAGGTTTAACCAATTTAAGGGGTCTGCTAGAGATGTTCTAATCAGGTTATTGGACAAGACACCTTCTTGCAACGAGCGGGTAATATCTAGTTGACACTCAAAACGTCCAATATCCCGGTGATACGTACCCATCATGTCTTGTCCTTGTCAGGCCAGCCCATGCTCGCTCGAAGCGGTTTCAGGAGCTTCCGGACGGTTTTTATCTTTTAATTTTCCCGCGATTTATACCCATCGACAATTGGAACCCCATCTGGTTACACATTGTTTTGTTCATCTTTGTTAGGCAGGCCTAGGCTCGTTGTGACCAGTTTTGGGAAAGGCGGACGCTAGGCGTTGGTCGGCCGATTCTATCCGGAAAATCGGTCGTCGGTGCACCCGTACGATGGCAGGGCATGGGACCATACGTACGTTGGATGGTTCAGCTGAAGAAACACCGCTTTCACGTGCGGACAGGACCACAAACATCGCATCTAGCTCAGGAATCAACCCTCCGACCGATTGTTTTTCACGTTGTTGCAGCGGCGCACGCATTGTGACTTTTCTCCTGTTGAAATGTTCCCACTATGGTTGCATGCAGCTTCCAGAAGCCTAAGAGCAAGAACAATAAGAGAGTCGGCTGCTGGCTCTATAGCCATGCCATGTCACCTAAAGCCATATTAAAGCCTGAGTCATACAATGGCTAGCTATTAGGCTGGATGTTATGTTGTTTTCAATGAAGAAATGACTACATGTGTATATCAGCTGATGTGATCTACTGTATGCTGTATCTTTATAGCCATTTCAACCAACATACTCATTTACTAGCCACGCCAGGAGGATATACCAAGGCAAACTGATTCATCAGCGACAACAAACAGATGTTGCATAGCACCATACCGACTCTTCAATATTAAGTGAGTCTATATGGAAACATTAACCAGACGTAATACTAAATAAGATCTTCGGAAAACAAACATTTAGGTCTGATCTTGATGACAATGAGTGACAAACTAACGGCACTTAGCACCATGACATCGACACTTAAACAGTACATGACACTTTAGAAGAAAGGGTGAACTAAACAAAATACCAAATATGGTCTCCAGCGAACGAAGACATTTTGATCTTGACACGATAAAGGCACAAAGCCATAGTTGGAACTTCGGTAGAAATGAGCAGCTAACCATTTATCAACAACCTTCAGCCACTGTACCAAAAAGAAGGAAACATGAACAAGGGGTAAATACAGGAACAAGGAGTAAATACTGGACCTGTATTGTTGTGCTAGTAATGTAACCAGGGAGCCAACATGCAAAAAAAACCTTACCAATCTAAGATCCTCTTGTTTTGTCCATGGCAAGCATTTTTCAGCCCTTGCTGCAGTTACATTCATATGCTTTATTTTACTCGCTGCTGCAGGTAATTTTACTCGCTGCTGTACGAAAAAGTAGGAAAAATGATCAAACCTAAGTCTAATTTGCGGATGACTTCCAAGTGATGCTATTTTTTTTACGAAATGTATTTGCTAAATTTTTACTGGAAGCTCATTTAAATAATAACCAGCACAGTTGACAAGTAATATGTTGGTCTTGTTAGCAATTATAAATGATTTTTTGCAGGTAGCAACACTACAGGAATGGGAGCCTATGCCGAGGGCCAGGCTATACGCCGACGGCCAAAAGTCGGGGCCGTCGGCGTATGGCCCGGCCAGGCCAGCCTCCCCTTCCAACACTCGGCGAAACGTGGCCGTCGGCGTAGCGACCTCTACGCCGAGGGCAGCCCTCGGCATATCTTTGGCCCTAGGAGTAGACAGGGCTACGCCGACGGCAACCCTCGGCGTAGGCTATTTTTTAAATTTGTCTAATTTTGTAAAAATCATAACTAATTCATATGATGTCAGAAAAAATGCGTATGAGGTATCAAAATGTTCAGAAAAACATCCTCTATCCGTTTATGTCAAAATCATGCATATTTGAATCATGTAGAATAACATGTTAACATAGAAACAATTCAATCACTTTCTTATATGTTTTCAGGTTCCTGTTTTAGCCAGATGGCAATTTAAACGAAGTCGGAAAATCTCGCGGAGCCGCATGGCATCATTTTATGTGTCCTAGTAACCACTCCAAAAGATGGAATTGGGATACGACAATTATTTTGGAAAACCCTTCACGAACAGGGCTATCATGTCCGGATTTCTATGGCTTTTAGGGCAATGAGTAGGAAACGGCCTGTGACACCGCATAGTTTGTCGGAACGAGACCATATTTGGCACGTGCGTGGTCCCTGGGATGGGAAGCAAGGCTCCGGGAGCGCATTTCCAATCCAACCCATGGGCGATGGCTTTTTCATTTTCGGGATGCCAAAACAGTTTTTTTTTGTGAAGGAACTACATGGGGCGCATTTTAGTATTGCGCGAGACCTCTGCGTAGTGGTAGGACACCGCCTTCGCACCCCATATCACATGCCATATGTGTGCTCTAGCTATCTGGGAATCCATGCGGCTTCCTGCGGTGTCCCGTCGAATCCGCTGGAAAGTGACCGGATTTGAACTAGGGCTACACTTTCCGTCGCTCAATAAATTCCGCAAAAATTGTTTTTAGGTCTATGACATATCAGTTTATGTGCTAATTTCTGTCCGTTTAGCGCGATGGTAAACGGGTGCACCAACGCGCCTGGTACGGCCATACCGCATCTCCGTGGGGGCCCCTTTTGGCCAAATGACAATTTAAACAAAGTCAGAAAATCCTGCGGAGCCGCATGGCGTCATTTTATGTGTCCTAGTAACCACTCGAAAAGTCGGAATTAGGATACGGCAATTATTTTGGAAAACCCTTCACAAACAGGGCTATCACGTCCGGAGTTCTATGGCTTTTAGGGCAAATGAGTAGGAAACGGCCCGTGACACCGCATAGTTTGTCGGAACGAGGCCATATTTGGCACGTGCGTGGTCCCTGGGATGGGAAGCAAGGCCCCGGGAGCGGATTTTCAATCCGACCCATGGGCGATGGTTTTTTTCATTTTCGGGGTGCCAAAACGGGTTTATTTTGTGAAGCAGCTACATGGAGCGCATTTTAGTATTGCGCGAGACCTCCCCGTAGTGGTAGGACACCGCCTTCGCACCACATATCACATGCCATATGTGCGCGCTAGCTATCTTGGAATCCATGCGGCTTCCTGCGGTGTCCCGCCGAATCCGTTGGAAACTGACCGGATTTGAACTAGGGGTACACTTTCCGTCGCTCAATAAATTCCGGGAAAAATGTTTTCAGGTCTATGACATATCACTTTATGTGCTAATTTTTTTCCGTTCAGTGCGATGGTAAACGGGTGCACCAGCGCGCCCGGTACGGGCATACCGCATCTCCGTGGGGGCCCGTTTTGGCCAAATGACAATTTAAACGAAGTTAGAAAATCCCACGGAGCAGCATGGCGTCATTTTATGTGTCCTAGTAACCACTCCAAAAGTCGGAATTAGGATACGGCAATTATTTTGGAAAACCCTTCACAAACAGGGCTATCACGTCCGGAGTTCTATGGCTTTTAGGGCAAATGAGTAGGAAACGGCCCGTGACACCGCATAGTTTGTCGGAACGAGGCCATATTTGGCATGTGCGTGGTCCCTGGGATGGGAAGCAAGGCCCCGGGAGCGGATTTCCAATCCGACCGATGGGCGATGGTTTTTTCATTTTTGGGGTGCCAAAACGGGTTTATTTTGTGAAGCAGCTACATGGGGCGCATTTTAGTATTGCGCGAGACCTCCGCGTAGTAGTAGGACACCGCCTTCGCACCACATATCACATGCCATATGTGCGCGCTAGCTATCTGGGAATCCATGCGGCTTCTGCGGTGTCCCGCCGAATCCGCTGGAAACTGACCGGATTTGAACTAGGGGTACACTTTCCGTCGCTCAATAAATTCCGCAAAAAATGTTTTTATGTCTATAACACATCACTTTATGTGCTAATTTTTGTCCGTTTAGCGTGTTGGCGAACGGTGCACCAGCCCGCCCGATACGGCCATTTCGCATCTCGCGAGGGGGTGCATTTTGGCCACATGGCAAATTGGGCGTCATATTTGGATTCCTCTAATTTTTAGGTTCAAATGATGATATGTATGTTATATTTAGATTCCTCTCATTTTTCTGATCGATTTAGACATATTATTTGTGGAATTTTGATTTTCCGATTTAAAGATATTAATTATTCAATATTAAATAGAAAAAAGACCAAAAAATAAAATCATTTATTTTTATTTGAATTTAATATTATTATTACTTATATATATTCATTGTTGTCTACTTAAGTAATTGTTTGGGATTCAAAAATATAGAAGTGTGCATCACGGTTCAAGGGTTAATAGGGTTGATATGGTATTATTATCAGCAAGAGGTGTCAATTCTATAATGGAAGCTCATCCGAATGGAACCAAGAAGTTAAGCGTGCTGAGGTTGGAGTAGTGTGAGGATGGGTGACCGACTGGGAAGTTTAACCATGATTGTAATTTGACATAAGATTAAGTGTAGTTAGAGTTAAAAGTGTATTGGGTGAAAGATAAACAAGTAAAAAAATAAAAATAAAAAGGAAAAAATTGTGTAAAAGAAATTAAAATTTTAAATTTTTTAAAAGTCTATGCCTAGGGTTTTGCCGTCGGCATATAGAAAAAAATAATTTTTTTTTTCGAAATTTTTTTGTTTGAATTTTTGTGGAAACGGGAAATTTGAATTTTTTAAAAGTCTATGCCGAGGGTTTTGCCGTCGGCGTAGCGTGCTACGCCGAGGGCCGGGCTACGCCGACGGCGATAGTGGCTTTGCCGAGGGACTTACACGCCGAGGAGCTATGCCGAGGGCGGCCCTCGGCATAGCCTACGCCGAGGGCCATAGCATGCTACGCCGAGGGTTCCCGGCCCTCGGCATATAGCCCCATTCCTGTAGTGCAAGTGATCGGCAGTAACGAGAAATGTTGAAACAATTTCTATTCCATAACGAAGTAGATATTACGGCTACTCATGGTTGTGTAGAACATGGTGTATAATCAATTTCCGAGAATGACGTTTGCAGCATGGCGAAATTTGAAAATTCCATCAGAAATATTTTCCACATGAAGGATAATAAGTCTAGAAAGAACGATGACATCTATGTTACTGTTTTGTTGGTTGATGGTGTTACGAGTGAAATTGGAAAGAGCGAGAGACAAGTGCAATGATTCAATCAGTTATCTTTATTGATGTTTGATGTACACTTATATACAATGTGAACCGTTGCTTCCAAAATATACAAGGAGGCGGCGTGGCCGGGGTCGGGGACGGCAGGCGCGGGGTCGGGGACGACATGCGCGACGCGACGGCATCGACGACCACCGTGTTACCGTGCGGCGCGTCGTCTTCGACGGCTGGCGTCGGCGACGGAAGGCGCAAGGGCGCGATGGAGTCGGCGACCGCAGCGCTTGTGAAGCTCCTCACGCCGGAGTCCACTGTGAAGATGGGAGCCCCGGTCGACACCGACACGTAGGCGAGGGCGGCGCCCTCCATCTCAACAACCGCAGGGGTCGGAGATGGCAGGCGGCGCGATGCCGCCAGCGTCGACTGCGGCTGCACTAGAGGTGCCGCCGAACTCGAAGATGGAGGCGGACGACCGCCGGACAGCGTCCCCGTCGATAGTCGGGCCGTACTCGTGCAGGGGGCAAACTACCCACCCGTGCGATGGGCACCAGAACGGTGGAGGCGCGGCCGCTGGTGCCGCTTCGACGTTCTCGTCGGCCCCGAGCATTGGCGCGGCCGGACCAGCGAGGAGCCAGTCAGGCGCCACCGGCGCGAGGGGCGCCGGCCGTGGTGTGAGGCCGTTCGCCGGACCGGCACCGCTCTGGTGGACACGGAGACGGTCGCGGGAACTGCCTGGGCCATGGCGGCGCGCACGGTAGCCTCCTGCACCGTGGCGGCGGCCGATGTATCGGCCAACACCATAGCGTCGGCCGTCGAAGCGGCGACTTCCTCCAACTCCATGCCGGCGGTGGTGTGCGGCCAAGTGCTGGCGACGTTCGTCCTCCTCTAGCAGACGACGCAGGTACGAAGGCATGAATCGAGGCATTCTTCTCACCTGTATGTTCTTGTTTCTCTCGATCTCGAAATCGCTCAGGATTGAAAGCGTGCTGATAACGTGTTACGGGTGAAATTGGAAAGAGCGAGAGACAATTGCAATGATTCAATCAGTTATCTTTATTGATGTTTGATGTACACTTATATACAATGTGAACCGTTGCTTCAAAAGATACAACTGTTCGGGGCGTCTCTTCAGGGAACCGTCACCACGACTCCTCAAGTTGTGGAACCGCCATGCGGGAAAGGAGCGGGGATTACTCCCCTAATAACTGCCAGAGTTATTTGTTTTAACAGATGGTTTTGGTGGATGTTTCTGTAAGCTAGCAGCGAGTTTAATGATCTGTTGTTGAATCTGAAAGATGCAGGGGCCGGGTATGGTATGCACGGTGATGCAACTACAAGGGAAGTTTCGGCCTTTGCCTATAGGATGGTATATTCCGGAGAGTCTGGCATGCATGTAGCCAAAATCCCAAAAGTCAGCTTTGCGTTTTCGCGAAAAAAATCCCAAAAGTCACCTAGAAATTCCTTTTGGAGCCAACCTTTCAACCCAAAAAATCTTGGTACAAAACAAAAGACTGATTAATATCCCGTGAATCAAACAATTCATGCGTGAGGCCATTATTAGCTACCATGTTTTTTCTCTCTCCAGGACATAATTTGCCTATGCTTGTAGAGTTCATCAATGATTCTCGTTTTATGGAATTTCCTACACCAATGAATTTTCGGAAAAAAGAAAGCTGAAAACCTGGAGATGCATAACAATGATTTGGAAAGTTCAGATTCACAATGGACAAATAAAAGGTACGGATTACTTCGGAGGGATACTTCGGAAGGGGGAAAGCAAAGTCTACGTACAGCCGCCAGGTCCTTCTCGTCGAGCTGCGGCGCGATCAGGTCGAGGGCTTTGAGGTGATGCCGCCAGGAGGAGTCGAGCAAGGCAGCACGGCGCAGGGCCACCCACTCCGGCCGCGACGACGACGACGCTCCACGCCATTCGCTGCCGGCGCCGTTCCCGCACACCGAGGTAGTGTGTCGACTGTCGAGTCTTTCGTTTTCGCCTTCTATTCTCTGAATCGTCGATCGAAGTAAAGGGAACCTGACAGAACTTTCTCCGCCATCTTTAGATGGAGAAGGACCACTCGCCGTAGACCGGCAACCGAGGCCACGGCGAAGACGCACCGCCAATCCTATGCACCGAGGTAGCATCTTTCCAACCTTGAATTCAATACATGGGACCTTGAACCTAAGCGAACGTATATCTACTTTTTTTGTAGACGAAGCAGAAAAGGAAAAAGATCACCCCGAGGGGAGCCTCCCCGCCGAAGTCCTCATGGAGATCCTGTCGCATGTGCCCTACAAGTCTCTCTGCCGCTTCAAGTGTGTGTCCAAGCCATGGCTCGCCTTCTGCTCTGAGCCCGACATCTGCAAGAGGTGCCCGCAGACCCTATCCGGCTTCTTCTACAACTACGGTGGACGCGTCAGCTTCCATAATTTGTCCGGCAGAGGGCCCCCTATGGTCGACCCTTCTCTCCCTTTCTTGCGTGGGAGCTATGACCGGTTTGAGGTCAAGCAATGCTGCGGCGGCCTCCTCCTCTGCGAATGCTGGGAATCACGTCATGAGGAAGACAAACATGATTTTGTCGTGTGCAATCCTATAACCGGGAAGTGGACTGTGTTGCCACCTATACTGTGGCAGAACACATGGGATGGTGACCCTGTGCGTTTCCAACCGATAGAGATCTTCCTAGGGTTCGACGCGGCGGTTCCATCTTGCTTCACGGTGTTTGTGCCCCTGACCTACTATGAGGAGGAGTTCACAGAAATGGCGATCTACTCGTCGAAAACCCGCCGCTGGATCACGGTGGAGGGCGACCCAACTACTCAGCTGGTTGGTAATTCAGAGTGTGTCTTCCTGAATGGCACTATGCATTTGGCTACCAAGGATGGTTCCATAGTGAGCGTCGATGCCAAGGGGGAGGAATGGTGCGAGATCGATATGCCAAACCACATGGAAGGCAGCAGAAGAAGTAAGGTTTCTATTGGGCAGTCTCAGGGACGGTTGCATGTGTGGCAGATATCTAATGATGATGATGATGATGCTGGTGATGATGATTATGATAATGATGATTATGGTGATGGTGATGGCCACCTCTATGTTTGGGTTCTAAAGGATTATGATAGTGAAAAGTGGAGGCTGAAGTGTAATGTTCGTGTTTCGGAACTATTCAAGAGGGAATGTGGCGAAGATGATTTCTCCTATACAGCGTTTGCAATTCATCCTGAATCTAACTGTATATTCCTTACCGACAAGGATGAGACAACATTGTCGTATGATATGGATAATCTGAAAGTGAAGGTCGTGCGCAATTTTCAAGAGTTCCAGGATGCTCTACCTTATACTCCTTGTTTTGCAGAATGGTCTTAATTCGGATGGTCACTGAAAGTCACTGCAGCTTTATAATTGGTTATGGATATGGGCTTAACTTCATTGTTTTGTGGCACTGGCTTGGCTATGTCCTAGATATCTCCTATGTCAACTTCAGTTTGCTCTTTCTATCAGTTTGTTTTTGTGTACGTTTTGTTTCTTTGAACAATGTTGGTAACCATAGATAATTTGTAATGAACCCTCAAATGGGCAATTTATTGAGGTCACTTTGTTCGATGGGTAAATCTAAGAGAATACATTATCTATGTTTAAGCCTCATTTTGTTTCAATTTACATACATAATAAAATTGTTTCTAGTATGCACATTTTTATCCTTTGATGTTAAATATCGATCGTGTGTTGTTATTCTGCAATTGGGATTAGTACTCTCTCATTCACTTTATCTGAAATGGTTTGTTTTTAGTAGTTGAACATAAGTGGAGTAACCTCTCTGCGTCGCTGCATGTAAAATATGCATGGTGTTTATTTCGTTGGTTTCTGTCTATGTAGCTGAACAGTATGCCACTGCAGCCAATGGTTGTGTTTCTTCAAAGCAGGAGGGAATACGTTAATGTTGAAACCTAATCAAGGTAGACATGGGTGTGCTCATCACATTTCACTTCGGCAGCCTGGGCAACTGAGTCCAGTTTGACCCTTTCTAGTTGTGTTGCTGTCTCGCATTACCTATTTATGTTTCCTGCTGTATATGCATGGGTGTTGATGATCTTTTTTTTTGTTACATCTAGAGTGCTCCTCAAAAGGAGTTCCGGTTCCATTCATATAAATGAAATTAGGAAGGTTCAAAGTAGTATGAGAATTTGCAAACAGAAATAAAAATTCGAACGAGACTAAAAGTTTTGCCTGGCAGTTTTATGGAGAAAAGCTACAACATACAAGCTTATGGCATCATTGCATCAGGACCAAGCAGCAAAACAAAGGAACTGCCAGGTAGCAGCAAAGATCTTCAGTTGAGATGCTCGAATCTTTCGGAGATTTCGTGCAGCTTGGCCTTTGTCGCTTCAGTTGAAGATCTCTTTTTCACAAATCTCTTTGGGATGAGTGAGTTTTGACTTCAAAGCTTCATTTGTTTGTGGCATTGGCATGTACTTTTGCTCTGTAATGGTGCAAATTTCATTTAGGAGAATTAGAGAGTATCAAAATCATTTTCAATCACAGGAAGTTTTAATCATTATATGTACGATAGGAACAATTAGAAAGGAAAATGCGGTTCAGATTCGGGTGGGAACCTGTGCTTTACTATGGGCCATATGGAACACAAGAAATGACTTTGTGTTTAACAAGTCAAAATCACCTTCGTTCTTGCAGGCTATTCCATTGGCCACGCACTAGATCCGTATGTGGTCTTTTCTTCAGCCGGAGGACCAAAGACAGGACATGGATTCTGGGTGCACCCGTTTGGAGATGGTAGCACGGAATTTGTGCAACCGGTTCGGACGGTGGTCTGTTAGCAGAATAGATTGCTGAGATAGTTTTATTTCCATGGCTAGCTTCTCTATTTCTATTTTTAAGTGGCTGGTGTTTGCAGCGACGCTTTGTGATCCATAAGTTGTAACACATACTATGCTTAATAAAGTAATAAAAGCCATATGCATCGCTAGAATGCAGAGGCTGGGGCATATCCCCTTTTCGAAAAAAAAGATAGGAACAATTAGACAACCAAGTCCGAGAAAAAAGACCTAAAACGGACTAATGACCGTTAATAGACCCGTTAAAATTCCTGGGAAAACAACAACAACAACAACCACCAAGCCTTTCAGTCCCAAACAAGTTGGGGTAGGCTAGAGTTGAAACCCATAAGATCTCGAAGCCAAGTCATGGTTTCAGAACGTGGATAGCTGTTGGAATAAATCAACTAGAACTCAAGAATCGACGAAAACACGTAGGGAACTAGAGCTGTGTGAAAACCATTGATGGGAAACTGGAGCTTATCCTCTCCCGTCCCCTTTTCTTCTATTTTATTTCTTCTCTCTTCTTTACACCTTTGTCCTCCTAATATTTACATATTACATAAAAGTATAAGGATACTAAGAATAATGATAATACATTGCCAGCTCAACACTCCCCCTCAAGATGGGGAGAAAACATCATATATCCCCATCTTGCAACACAGACTAGAGAATAATTTTTCCGGCAAGCCTTTAGTCAATATATCTGCTAGTTGATTTGAGGACCTCACATATGGCATACAGATTATCCCTTGATCAAGTTTTTCTTTAATGAAATGCCGATCAATTTCAATATGTTTTGTCCGACCATGCTGAACTGGGTTATGTGCAATGTCTAGTGCCGCCTTATTATCACAATACAACATTAGTGGTTTTGCTTGAAATAGTCCCAGTTCTGTCAATATAATCTTGAGCCACATCACTTCACATATTCCATGAGCCATAGACCTAAATTCCGCCTCAGCAGTAGACCGAGCAACAACATTTTGCTTCTTACTACGCCAAGTAACTAAATTTCCTCCAACGAACGTACAATAACCAGATGTGGACCTTCTATCATCCAATGAACCTGCCCAGTCTGCATCAGTGTAGCATTCTACTCGTAGATTACCATTTGATTTGTATAACAATCCACGCCCAGGGTTACCCTTGAGATATCGAATTATTCTAACTACTGCATCCATGTGGTGAGTTTTAGGATCATGCATAAATTGACTAACCACACTCACTGCAAAAGCAATATCTGGACGTGTGTGAGACAAGTAAATCAATCGCCCAACTAGCCTCTGATATTGTGCTCGGTCTACAGGTTGCCCTGATTCACTAGTAAGTCTATGGTTTTGCTCTATTGGTGTCAAGGCAGGTCGGCAACCCAGCATACCAACTTCTGACAATAGATCTAATATATATTTTCTTTGAGACAAGTAAATACCTTTTGAGCTTCGAGAGACCTCAATGCCAAGGAAATACCTTAGCTGCCCTAAATCTTTAACCTCAAATTCCCTTGTCAAGTGTAGCTTCAAGTCTCTTATTCCTGCATCATCATCTCCTGTGATAACAATGTCATCAACATATACTATCAATATTGCTAGTCTGCTCACGTTTCTCTTATAGAACATAGTATGATCAGCATTACTCTGTTTGTAGCCCAGTTGCAATATAGCCCTTCTAAAACGATCAAACCATGCTCGTGGTGATTGTTTTAGACCATATAAGGAGCGATGTAGTCTCAACACTTTACCTTCAGTTTGTGCAGTATCAAAGCCTGGAGGTATTTTCATATAAATTTCCTCTTGGAGATCTCCATGAAGGAAGGCGTTTTTTACATCCAATTGATGCAAATCCCATCCAAGATTAGCTGCACAAGAAATTAGAATTCTTATTGTATTCATCTTAGCTACCGGTGCAAATGTCTCCTCATAATCCACTCCATAAGTCTGTGTGTACCCTTTTGCTACTAAACGTGCTTTGTACCTTTCCACTTTGCCTTCGGGATTATGCTTGATGGTATACACCCACTTGCATCCAACCGGTTCTTTATCTTTTGGCAGTGTCACCAATTCCCAGGTCTTGTTCTTCTTTAAGGCCTCCATTTCTTCAAGCATAGCAAGCATTCCATTGAGGATCCTTGATGGCATCTTTCCAATCTGTGGGTACATAAGTAGAGTCTAATGATGCAATAAAGTTTTTAAATGAAGCACTACACCTCTCATAAGACAAATATTTTGCAAGATTGTGTTTGTATCCCACATAGTCCTTGAGACGTGCTTGGAACATCAGCATGTCTTGGAGGTTTTCGAAGTGCAATCGGATAATCAACCATTGGATTAGTAGGTGTTGGGTCGTGATTTTCATTACCTTCACCTTCAGCCACATCATGGATAATCTCCCCCTGTGATGAAGCCTCACGGCCGACAGAGGAATGCTCTGTATCTTCAGTTGCTTCATGATGTACAGGTTCACTTGTTGATGTTCTAGGGCTCATAAATGGAGTATTGGGTTCCACCACTTGTTGATCTGAAGGAATATTGCTTGCCTCATGACCAGTGGAATTGGCATCTCCTTCATCAGTACTTGCACTTCTCTCCCCTTGTGTTTCATTCTCTATCTGAAAAATATCCATCATCGGGGTCAACATGGAACCAGAAGAGGTATTATTTTTGTTCAAAATCTCCCCCTTACTATCAATACAATAATTGGGAACATTAGTAGAATAAAATGGTTCATTTTCATGAAAGGTAACATCCATACTCACAAAGAACCTCCTTTCAGAAGGGCTCCAACAACGATACCCTTTCTGAGTAGGTGAATAGCCCACAAATATGCATTTGATGGCACGCGGATCAAGCTTTCCCACCGAACCCCTGTAATCATGAACAAAACAAGTACAGCCAAATACCTTGGGGGGTACAATGAAATCATTAGTGCCAGTCAAGCATTCAATTGGTGTTTTATATCTCAACACTCTTGATGGCATCCGGTTTATTAGGTAAGCAGCTGTTTTAACAGCCTCACCCCAGAGAAACTTTGGCACATTCATCGTAAACATGAGGGACCGAGCTACCTCCAATAGGTGCCTATTCTTCCTCTCGGCGACCCCATTTTGTTCAGCTGTGTTTACACATGTAGTTTGATGAAGAATCCCATGTGATGACAAGAAACTATCAAATGCTTTGTTTACATACTCAGTCCCATTATCTGACCGGAGTATTTTCACATTGACATTATACTGATTTTGCACCATATTATAGAAGTCTTTAAACGCAGATAAGACTTCAGATTTGTGCTTTAGAAGGTACAACCAAGTACATCTACTAGAACCGTCAATAAAGGTCACATACCATCTTTCTCCTAAAAGAGAAGTCACGGTCGAAGGACCCCATACATCAGAATGCACTACTTCAAAAGGAATTTCAGTTTTCTCAGTACTACTAGGATAATTGGTTCTTGTGTGCTTTGCTAGCTCACACACATCACATAAAAAACCTTTCTTACAGGAGAGACTAAATTTTGATGGGAACATACGACTTAGGGACTGAAAGGACACATGTCCAAGTCTATAATGCAGCAAAATTAACTCATCTTCGGCAGGGTTGCATCTTGTACTAAGAGCCAATGGCGTCAGACCATTGTCGAGGTAGTACAAGCCATCTCGCTCAGTCCCGAGTCCCAAGTATTCTTCCTGACTTCAGCTCCTGAAATATGCAGAAATAAGGGTCAAACCATGCTCCACAATTTAGTGCCTTTGTAATTGCGCTAACCGACAATAAATCCACTGGAAAATTTGGAACATGTAAAACGTGATTCAATGACATAGACGGAGTGCAACTAATGGTCCCACTGCCCATTATTGGAGCAGAGGACCCATCAGCAATACGAACTCTTTCCTTCCCAGAACGTGGTGTGTAAGATAAGAATTTTTTAGATGAGCCAGTCATATGATTTGTGGCCCCCGAATCAATGATCCAAGAGTTGGATGAACAATCCACACCTTGAGAGGTTGATGCAGATTCAGGGACATCTGTACTAGTAGCCGCCACCATTGATTTGAATTCTTCCAATGCATGTGCAGCAGCATCGGGTGATTCCCTTATAGTTGCAGTAAGATGGCTTCGTTCAGGCTTCTTCGCGAATATACTCTCCTTATTGGTACGGTTTGGAGGCCTCTTCTGCCAGCCAGGAGGATAACCAATCAACTCAAAACAATCCTTTTTCATATGTCCTGGCTTTCCACAATTATCACACACCACTCTGGGTTTCCTGTGGTAACCAAATTTCATGGCATTTGCTTGATCATTCTTTGAAGCAACATACGGTTTAGCATGAGTGAGTGAAGATAGTGCTGCTCTATTATCAAAACCTGTATTTGGTACTGAAACCAGATTAGCTAGACGAGTTTCCTCCTCGAGAATGCTAGCAATTGCCTCATCCAAAGTGGGCCAGTCAGGTAATGCGTGTATCAGTTGGGATCGCAGGTTGAACTCCTCATTCAATCCTTCAAGAAAGGCTTGCACCAATATCGGCTCAAACCATTCTCGGAGGAGCGGTATATCTTTGGGATCATGTGCCTTGAATGGCCTAAAATACTCCAAGTCTCGGAAGAGCTTTTTAATTTCGCCGGCATACTCAGTCACTGTTTTCTGCTCTTGTTTGATGTTCCTTAGTTCATGAAGTATTCTAGTAACCTGCATCTTGTTTGACTTCCCCGAAAACTGCTTTTCAATGCTTGTCCAAACTTCAGCGGCGGTCTGAAAGCCTTCAACTTGTTCCCTCACAGCATTATCCATTGAACTAAGTAGCCACACCATGACCCGTTTTTGACTCTGGTCCCATTGCTCCTGCGTGACATCCATTGGTTTTTTCTCATCCTCCTTCAAGAATTTCTGAAGTCCGTGTGACTCCAGAATCAATGTGGCGTTCCGAGACCAGCTAAAAAAATTGCCAGGACCAGTTAACCTGACAGGATTGGGTTCCAGGGTCTTCAAATTTTCAGAAGTATTGCTTGTCTTTGTTTGAGACTGCTCCATCAGTTGTGCAATCATACGCTGCATACTTTCACACAACTTCTCAATACCTGAATCTTTATTTGGTTCTCCCATGATCACTGAACAGCTACTGTGTATTTCTGGAAATCTGAACAGCTACAACACTTCTCACTAAGTTCAGCTAGCCACACAAACTTCCTCTCCACGAGACTCGTACAGAGCAAGAAGCTGAATTCAAGAAGCTGAATTCACTACAAGATCTCTTCGACTGAACGATATGTGTAACTGACCTGGTCAATGTTGATTGAGCAAAACTCTAGCACAAAGGCGACACACAGCAGCACAACACCAGGACGGCGACGACGTGCAGCACCAGAATGACGGCGGCGACGTGCAGCACCAGGAAGACGACGGCGACGCGCAGCACCAGGGTGGGGGCGACGCGCAGAGGCAGCCACGGCCCGGCCCAACACCCTGACAGCGGCGATCTTGACAAAAACCGGCGGCGGCGCACAAAGGCAGCCACGCCCACCAAATCGACAAACGGAGCACAAATCAGACCGAATCCGCGTCGGAAACACCCCCACGGACCGATTGCTCTGATACCATGTTGGAATAAATCAACTAGAACTCAAGAATCGACGAAAACACGTAGGGAACTAGAGCTGTGTGAAAACCATTGATGGGAAACTGGAGCTTATCCTCTCCCGTCCCCTTTTCTTCTATTTTATTTCTTCTCTCTTCTTTACACCTTTGTCCTCCTAATATTTACATATTACATAAAAGTATAAGGATACTAAGAATAATGATAATACATTGCCAGCTCAACAATAGCTAACTTCCACGCACCCCTGTCCATGGCTAAATCTTTGTCGATATTCCAAACCTTCAAGTCTCTCTTAACGGACTCCTCACATGTCAAGTTTGGTCTACCACGACCCCTCTTAACATTCTCAGCACGCTTTATCCGTACGCTATGCACTGGCGCTTCCGGAGACCTCCGTTGGATATGTCCAAACCATCTGAGACGATGTTGGACCAGCTTCTCTTCAATCGATGCTACCCAACTCTCTCCCATATATCGTCATTCCGTATCTGATCCTTTCTTGTGTGGCCACATATCCACCTCAACATGCGCATCTCTGCTACACCTAACTGTTGGATATGTCGTCTCTTAGTTGGCCAACACTCTGCGCCATACAACATCGCAGGTCGGATAGCTGTCCTATAAAACCTGCCTTTTTAGCTTTTGTGGCACTCTCTTGTCACAGAGTACGCCAGAAGCTTGGCGCCACTTCATCCAACCAGTCTTGATTCGGTGGCCCACATCTTCATCGATATCGCCATCCTTCTACAACATGGACCCCAAATATCGAAATGTGTCTCTCTCCGGTACCACCTGCCCATCAAGGTTAACCTCTCCCTCCTCGTGCCTAGTAGAACTGAAACTGCATCTCATGTATTCAGTTTTAGTTCTACTAAGTCTAAAATCTTTAGATTCTAGAGTTCGTCTCCACAACTCTAACTTTCTATTAACTCCCGTTTGGCTATCATCGACTAGCACCACATCATCCGCAAAGAGCATACACCATGGGATATCTCCTTGTATATCCCTTGTGACCTCATCCGTCACCAAATCAAAAAGATAAGGACTCAAAGCTGACCCTTGGTGTAGCCCTATTCTAATTGGAAAGTCATCAGTGTCGCAATCACTTGTTCGAACACTTGTCACAACATTATCATACATATCCTTCATGAGGGTAATGTACTTTATTGAGACTTTGTGTTTCTCCAAGACACACCACATGACATTCCGAGGTATCTTATCATAGGCCTTCTCCAAATCAATGAACACCATATGAAGGTCCTTCTTTTGCTCCCTGTATCTCTCCATCAGCTGTCGTACCAAGAAGATGGCTTCCATAGTAGACCTCCCAGGCATGAAACCAAATTGGTTTTTGGTCACGCTTGTCAATCTTCTTAAGCGGTGCTCAATGACTCTCTCCCATAGCTTCATAGTATGGCTCATCAGCTTGATTCCACAGTAATTAGTACAACTTTGAACATCCCCCTTGTTCTTGAAGATTGATACTAAAATACTCCGCCTCCATTCTTCGGGCATCTTGTTTGACCGAAAGATGAGGTTGAAAAGCTTAGTTAGCCATACTATCACTATGTCTCCAAGGCCTCTCCACGCCTCGATGGGGATACCATCAGGACCCATCGCCTTGCCTCCTTTCATCCTCCTTAACGCCTCCTTAACCTCAGACTCCTGAAAACGTCGCACAAAGCACATGCTAGTATCATCAAAGGAGTCGTCTAGCTCAATGGTAGAGCTCTCAACCTCTCCATTGTAAAGGTTGTCAAAGTACTCCCGCCATCTACGCTTGATCGCCTCATCCTTCACAAGAAGCTGATCCTCTCCGTCCTTGATGCATTTGAGTTCGTTGACATCCCTCGTCTTCCTCTTCCTAAACTTGGCCATCTTATAGATGTCCCTTTCGCCTTCCTTCGTGTTTAAACGTTGGTAGAGGTCCTCATACGCCCGACCCCTTGCTTCGCTCACCGCCCGCTTTGCAGCCTTCTTCGCCACCTTGTACTTCTCTATGTTAGCTGCACTCCTGTCCAGATATAGGCATCTGAAATAGTCCTTCTTCTCCCTAATAACCTTCTGGACCTCATCATTCCACCACCAGGTATCCTTAGCTTCCCTTCTACTTCCCTTAGTCACCCCAAACTCCTCTACAGCGTCCTTCCGCAAGCGGGTCGCCATACTCGTCCACATCATGTTTGCATCGCCTCCTTCCTCCCAAGGGCCCTCCTTAATAACTCTCTCCCTGAAAGCCTGGGATGCCTCTCCCTTGAGCTTCCACCACTTCTTTCTAGCGACTTTGGTGCGTTTACCCCGATGGACACGGATCCTAAAGCGAAAGTCAGCAACCACCAGCTTATGTTGAGGGACAACACTCTCTTCAGGTATCGCCTTACAATCAATGCATGCGCGTCGCGTCTGTCTTCTCTTCTAGAGAGGACAAAATCAATCTGGCTAGAGTGTAGACCACTACTGAACGTCACTAGATGGGATTCTCTCTTTCTAAAAAAGGGTGTTAGCTATGACCATGTCATAGGCTAGAGCGAAGCTCAGACGTCTTCTCCTTCTTGGTTCCGGATGCCATAGCCAAAGCCCCCATGCACCCTTTCAAAACCTGTGTTAGACGTACCCACATGGCCATTGAGGTCTCCTCCTATGAAAAGCTTCTCACCAATAGGTAATATCAAAGCCTATAGATGATCAGGCTTAATAAATATTACCGTGGATTCACAAGATTTTGCGTGCATCAACATATGAACCAGAAAAATTATGAATGAGTAATATCAAAGCCAAGGATTCAAATTTAAACTAGGTTTCAATCCCACCCTTAGATAAGTGGTGCAAAATTTTCTTAGTTGAGTAAGCTCTAGTACTAACAACAAAACATGACAAAACAAACTGAATACATCTCACATCCATGACAGTGAGCTCGTCACTAAAGAAACAACAATAACCCTTATAAGACCTATTGGAGAAGCTTGTTGGATCAATGTGGTCCCAAATTAAGTACACATATGGCCTATGTGGTTAAAAATCTAGCTTCTCCAACCGATGCAGCCCAAACCACACATAATGTAAATATAAGGTCAGCTATCTTCTAAGAAAGAAACTTATGCAGAAGTCTGAATTTTTACATTTATTTGCACCATGAAGGTACAAAATGTGCCCAAGAATCATCACAGTTATCAACCAGAAGACATATTATACAAACGGGAAACAACATGCAGGTTTAGAATTAAAAACTAAGATTATGAGAAATCATACATCACAACAGGCTTTATCATTACAGTTATCTACCCTTCCTGCATCATACCCTGCATATATGATGGCAATGTCTGGGAAAAAGTCTGCCGCTACATTGAAAAACACTGAAATAAAAGCAAGAGTTATCTTGCATTTCAGGAGGATACATACACCCTGATCATTCAAATAGAAGAAAGGGCACAACCTGAAATCTTTCTGCACTTGCATAAATAGTCGAGATATATCCAAGAGGTTTTTCTTTTTAAAACACCAACAAAAACCAACTGCGAGAAACTGAAAATCACTAAACAATCAACGGTCCCAACATAGCCAGGGAATACAAAATAATGGGTTAGTACTTCGGTAATAAAAATTTTAAAAGATAATTAGCAGACGACCAGGTCTCCTCCTTGGTTCCTTGGTGCGCCGCACTGGTCCACCCAAGGTAATTAATTGCTAAGTACGTACACTCATAGCATCCAATTAGATCAATCTAGACCATTAGATCTTACTAAGAGGGATAATCTTTTTTTTTCTTAAGAGGGATAATCTGGTGGTTGCAGGAAAGAAAAACTTGACTCGTTTAATAGTACAGTAGTAGAGAAGAGAAAGAAACAGCACGGTGTACACTATTATTTTATAGAGGCGCCCATTCAACTTCTCCATCGTGGGGGCAACGAAGTCATACAGCAACCCGGCCCTTCAAAACCGTGGAGTCTCCGCGACCTAGTCGAATGCTTAGAGGTGATGCCGCGCGCCAGGAGGAGGCAACAGGCTGCACGACGCAGGAACCCACCGACGGCTGCCAACCCAGGCTGCGATGATGACGCTCTGCCGCATTCGTTCCCCGCCACAGAGGTATCGTTTTGAGTCTCTCTCTTTTTTCCTTTGAGAATCATCGATCCGAGCAAAGGGACCTGAATAAACAGTCCCCACCATCTTTTAGATGAACAAGGACCACTCGCTGCTGGACGCTCCGCCAATCCCCTCCACTGAGGTAGCCTTCGAGATATGTTCCCTCTCCTCTACCTTGGTCCAATCTTGAATTCATCATATGGGACCTTGAACCTATCGAAACTGTATGTACCATTTGTAGACGACGCACGAACAGGAACAAAACCCCCTGGGGAGCCTCCCCGAGGGGCCCCTCATTGAAATCCTGTCGCTGGTGCCTTACAGGTCGCTCTGCCGATTCAAGTGTTTGTCCAAGCCATGGCTGGCCCTCTGTTCCGACCCAGACATCCGCAGAGGTACCCGCAGACCTTGTCCGGCTTCTTCTTCAATGATAGTGGACGCTCCAGCTTCTTTAATCTGTCCGGCAGAGGGCCCCCTATGGTCGACCCTTCTCTCCCTTTCTTCCGGAAGATCTACGATGGGTTTGAGGTCAAGCAGTGCAGCGGCGGACTTCTCCTCTGCGAATGCTGAGAGTACGACGATCACAAATTCGATCACGTGGTGTGCAATCCGATGACTGGGCAATGGGCTGTGCTGCCTCTTATACCATTGGAGGAGAGTGGTGACCCATTCGTTTATTTAGACTCGACACGGATGTTCCTTGGATTCGACGCGGCTCTTCTGTCCGGCTTCACGGTGTTTATGCTCCTACATGGCGCTGACAACTCCTTCGCAAAAATGGCAATTTACACTTCGAAAACCAGAAGATGGACCACCGTGCAGATTGAAGTGATGGGGCTTGGTATTACAGAATGTGTCTTCCTGGATGACACTATGCATTTGGCTACCGATTGGGGTTCGGTATTCACCATCGACACCAAAGGGGAGGTTTGGGGGAATGTTGACATGCCAGAACAAAATGGCAACTGTAAGCTTTCCATTGGGCAGTCTCAGGGACGGTTGCATGCATGGAGAATAGATAATTATAATTATTCCCAACTCCGTGTTTGGGTTCTTGAGGACTACGTCAACGAAAAGTGGACCCTGAAGCATACTGCTACCGTTTCGGAACTGTTCGGGAGGCAGAGAGGCAAAGATGATAGGCCCTACAGCGCATTTGCAATACATCCTGATTGTAATTGCATTTTCCTTCCTGACAAGGGGGCGAAGGCAGTGTCGTATGATATGGATAATCAGGAAGTGAATGTTATCTGCATTTCACAAGAGTTCAAGGATGTTCTACCTTATACTCCATGTTTTGCAAAGTCTTTGGATGGTCGCTGAAAGTCACTGTAGCTTCATGTGCTTAGCGGTGGAACTACTTCGTAAATATCAGTTATCGGAGATGTGTTTAATCTTCTTGTTTTGTGGCACCGGCTTGGATGTGTCCTTGGTATTTCCTATGTCAATTTCAGTATGTTTTTCCTATTTATTTGTGTTAGGATGCATTCCGTTTTGTGGCTTTGAACAATTACCACGGATAATTTGTAAGGAACACCCTCTGTGGGCTATTATTGAGGTCAATTTGTAAGCTCATGATTTCTTTCCACTCATATTGTTTAGAACCTTCAAATACAAAACCACCATTCAACATATTGATAGGGTTTTAAGACAAAGTTCAAAATAAAATCTTATAGCTCTGGTGGATGAGAACACTTAGGTTGTTCTTGTTTTGCAGCGGATTCTGAAGTTGGTTGTTCCTAGTAAGTAGCTATCATCAAATTCATAGTGTGATATTGCTTACACTTTTTACCATAAACTATTTAGCACCATAATATTTGCGGAGACCTGGTTCTCTGAATTTACTTTCAGCATTCTGAAACTGTTTGCTTTCAAACTCCTTAATGAGCATTTCAGTCGACTTGGTCCCGGTCAATGCCAGTCGCCATGTTGCAGGGTTCGTCCATGCCGCCATGCGGGTCAGTGTCGGCGATGGTACTGGAGAGGCCGTTGAGTCAACAGGCAGGCCATCTTGTACACTTGGAGTTATGTTTCTTATTTGTGAGCACCTTACGATTTTGTTGACCATAATGTCATCCTATAGAACTTTCTTCTCTGAGAATTTCAGATGGTGTACTGAGTTCGTAAATATGCAAACTGAATTATTAAATTTTTATCAAATGGTTCTCCTTTTCAGTCATTGGTGAGTAAGTGGACCTGGTGGGGGTTTTTTTAGCAACAGGGGCCATACAATTTAGCAAGTAAAATGGTCGACTCAAACGGAATTTGAGACTGAATGTGGAGCTTAAAACTTCTAGGATTTGACTGGATGCAGAGCTAAATGTAGTAATGTAATCCATCCTAATGCGAAAAATATTGCCTTACTCACGTTCTAGAAAAGAGCAGGACTAAGGATCAAATAATGCATGAATAGCAGTAAGTTAACCAGGAAGTTGCCGTAAGAACCTGCATGATTTAGATGCCATGCATGCCCACATCAGACTTAGCATTGATTTCAGTATTTTTCATTTAACCTTATGAGTCCAGAAAATATTTGGCCACGCTAGAGTGAAATGCATACCTGATTTAGTAGCCAGAAACAATATGGTTTGAGAGCTCGGACCTTGCACTGCCACACTTGAATCGGAACAGGACAACCATTTGACAAAATTAAATAATTAGAAATAGTTTGATTCCCATATAGTAGATGGACTCAGTACACCATTTGAAATTCTCGGTAATGGACAAGAAAATTCTATAACATTATGGTCAACAAAAGCCTAAGACAGCAAGCTAGAAATTTATCAGTCTGGACAGAATTTAATTAGTAGGACATCTCAAGTAGAACAAGAGCTAAAAACAAACTGGGGTAGAATAAGTGATATAGTGATGTACGATGCACAATTTTGTTAGGTTATTCTCTTACCTTAAGGCCCTAACCAAGAAAGCAGATGAAATAAATATGCTTTGTAGGTTTGTCAAGCTGCATAATATTTGAAACCACAAATGGAAGGCCATGCAGGTTTAAAAAAAGACAACAATACTTCTTTATCCTCTCTTTATTTGCTGCAATATACAAGAGGAAATCCACATATAAGCATTTGAAATGTTGAAAATGAAGTAAGAACAGGGCAACATCAAGAGCTAACAAGCGGGCACAATATGTAGTACTACATGACAGAAAGCAGGTTAAATGACTAGGTTCATTGACACAACTAAGCATTACCCTTAGAAAGTCTTGACTAACCAACATTGTTCAAAGCCCAAACAGGCATGCACCTGGACAACAACATACAGGAATTGCAAACTGCAGACAAAAGAGTTTCGACATTTCCAAGCCAGTGCCAAAATTAGAAGAATAGGTCCATATATAGCGGCCACCGATTCTTGTTGCCGTGCTAGATTGTGAAGCTGCAGACTCTTAGTGACCATCTGATGGCCATTCCGCAAAACAAGGAGTATAAGGTAGACCACCAAATCTCGCGAATTCTCCAGAAGTGCAGATAACATTCACTTTGCAGTCATCCATATCATATGACACCGCCATCTCCTTCCCATCAGCAAGGAAAATCAAATTAAGTTCCGGGTGAATTGCAAACATGTTATAGGACTCCCCATCTTTGCGGTGATGCCTTCCAAACAGTTCCAAAACATCCACAGTGTGCTTCAAGGTCCACTTCCCCCTGTCGTAATCCTCAAGAACCCAAACATAGAGTTGGCAGTCACCATCATTATCTATCTGCCACGCATAGAAGCGTCCCTGAGAGTGACCAGTGGAATCAGGAGCAGCAAAAGGATGAATGCTTTTTACATATGGCAGTTTAATATTCCTCCAAACTTTCCCCTCGGCGTCGACTGTGGCTACTGAGGAATAAAGGGTAGTGATATGCATAGTCCCATTCACGAAGACGCATTCCCGACTCGGATGCAGAATAGTTTGGTCGCCCCACTCATTCTGCACGGAAGTCCATCTTCCAGTTTGCGACGAGTAGATGGCTACCTCTGTAGTTTCGTCGCAATGGCCGCTCTGGGGCACAAACAGCACAAAGCGGGACGGAACGGCCGCGTCAAAACCTAAATAGACAATGGTCATCTCCACATAAGCAAGTGGGCGTTCCTCTCGGCCCGGCAATGCTATAGGAGGTATCACATCCCACTTCTCTGTGGCGGGGTTGCAGACGACGTAATCAATGGTGGATCCTCCCCCCGGAGTCCATTTCATGCACTGGCAGAGGAGAAGGCTGTTGCAGCATTGTACGAGTATGACGAGCATGTAGCTGTCGCGCAGGAAAGGCATGGAGGGATCGAGCATAGGGGGAGCACCTCCCGCGAGCAAATTGTGGAACTTGATGTCACGGAGGCCGGAGTAGAAGAAGCCGGAGAGGGTCTGCGGGCACCTCCTGCGGATCTTGGGATCGGAGCAGAGGGCAAGCCACGGCTTGGACACGCAACTGAAGCGGCGGAGCGACCTGTAGGGCACCCGGGACAGGATCTCGACCAGGGCGTCCTCCGGCAGGCTCGCCGTGGCCTGCTGCTGCTGCTCGTCCTCATGTTCCTACAGATGGGTGAGACGGTTCAGTTCAGGTTTGTCCTGATTCCCTTTAATTACAAGATCGAAGATCGGAAAAGCAAGAGCAGTGGAGCGAACCGCGGACGACGATGGCTCGGTGGAGGGGAACGGCGGCGACGAATGGGATGGAGATGGAGCGGCCCTGCCGCGGACTTGGTGGCCGGTCGCCGGCGGGTTGCCCGGATCCTTGCAGGATTCTTCCCCTCCTCCTAGTTGCATGGCCTACTCCCTGGATCGCGGATCCGTGCAACGAAGCCCTCGCCGTGGCGGTGGCCGGCTGGTGGCGCAGGTCGCCGGACACCGGGGCTCGCCAAGAGAGACTCTCTGTTCCTAGTTCGGTCCGGAAAAGAGCGACTTTTCAGTGACATAGTGAGAGCGACTGGACTGACTGCTTTGTCCAGGGAAGTGGGAACTGAACTGGAATGAGATAATCGCACCGTGCTCCTCTGCGAAATAACACCGTAGAAAATATTAATGAATAATTGTCTGATTTGTTTTTTAAATAATCACAAACTCGCTAGGCATCTCCAACTGACCAACGCAAAAGAGATGCCAAAAATATTCACGCGCATCCGTTTGCGTCGAACCACGGATAGCAAATCGGTTGTACAGGGCATCTGAGTCCGTTTCCATTTGCGTCGGAGGTATGTCCAGCAAGCTGCCGCAAAAAAATTCTCCTGATAGCGTCAAGGTTGGTAATGATGGTTTAATGTCCCGTCGAGCCCTACCGCCGGTGATTACCACTTCCCGCGCACGGCCGGTAGATTGGCACGTTATTGTCGTTGTTTTGCGCACGGGGAAGCGGCTTGCACGTAATAGACATTTTGCCGCCCCACCGTGCCTATATATGGTCGACACCGGCGAACGAAAAGAGCACACCTCAAATCATCCATGGCCAAGCACGACCGTACCTAGGCTCGCCTTGTTGAGATGGCCCGTTGCGCCTATCCGGATGATCCAGACCTCGCCGCCATCCTCGTGATGGTGGCGTTCACGGAGGAGCAGATGGTTGCCAGGTCGAGCAGCTGGAGACGGCCGCCATGCCGAGCAGCTGCAGGCGGACACGGTGGAGGTTGCGCAAGCCAAGGCTGAGGCGGCAGTGGGCGCGGAATTGGAGGCGTCGACCATGTCCCACCTCCAGGCGGAGCTCGCGAAGGCGAGGGTGGAACTCGCGGCCGCGAGGCTGGTGATGGCGGCACACTACGGGAAAAAACGGCGTTGCCGTGCGATCAATCATTGTCGTGCGCAGCAAGCAGCACGCACGACAAAGAAAATATGCACGGCAACATCTGAAGTTAGCGCACGACAACGAAACACTGCACGGCAAAGTCCAAAGACAACACACGGCAAAGAAAGGTCGACGGCAAAGACCAAACACGCCGCACGGAAAAGAAAATACTGCACGGCAAAGGCGCTGGGCATTGCCGTGCGAGCAGCTAGGCTGCACGGCAAATAGATCTTTGTCGTGCGTTTCTTTCTTTGCCATGCGTCAACAGGCATTTTCTTTATTTTTTTTCTATTTTATTTCATCTAATAATTTTATTTATTTTTAATTAGTTTTACTTTTAATATTTTTATTTTGCGATTTGTCGCGGCAACATGCAGTTTTCCCGTAGTGGCAGCCAGAGCCGGACTCCTCGGTCGACGACATCGGCTTCCTCCCGACAACCCTATTCTCAAGTAAGTCAGATAATTGGCTTTTGAAGTCAGATAAAGATAAAATTCACCATGTGCTACGTCTGATGTGATTTGCTGTTCGGGTTTGGAGTTTGGACTAGTCGCGCTCTAACAACACAACGACTTGCAATAGGAAATATAGTTGCGATGATGCCGATTGTTGTAAGTACTGGAGAAAGCATCAGAATATGAGCTTTCGTTTTCGTAACAAGTTATGGCTGAATTTTTAGACCTGGAACAGAGAGGTTAGGTCAAGTCAATCAAAATCGTAGAAAATGTATAGTAGCTTTATTATCATGCCAACCCAATGCAATTTATTTAACCTAGCATATCGTAGAAAAGAAAAGTACTACGTAAAAGAATAAAACATTCAGGATGTTCTTCCTGCAATTAAAGCAAGATTACACGAGGCGGCGAAGCCGAGACATGAGGAAGCTGGGCCAATCAATCTCCATGGGCACGGCAATGAGGTTGGGGTCGTAAAACTCGTCTTCCATCTCCTCCATTGCTCCACCTTCGAGGTGCAAAACATGGACACGGTGGTGGCCGTCCATCATGAGCAACCTGCGGCTCCTGGCGCCCAAACACATGAGCCGCGCTCCTTGAAGCGGCAACCTTAGCTTCAACACCTTAGCGCGGATCCAACGTACAGTACCATCCTCACCTCTCTGTTGCTGCTCCCAGATCTTAAACCGACGGTCTCCGTCGTAGGTGCAGAGCGAGAGCAGCGTCCCGTCGGCTGTGGTTGTAAGGCGGATTTGCTTGTGATGCTTCGCCCCTGCAGGGAACCGGAGCAGCACTGCGGCAACGTGGCCAGTTTCAGAATTGATACCGAGGATGTAGATCAATTCCGATGAGGTCTTGAATAACCAGTGCGCTGCTACACCGCCATGGCACACGGCGGCGTCCGCTTGGGCAATGGTGGCTTCCTCGAGGCTGCGCTCCACATGTTCAGGGAACTTGGTGGGAGAGCTCCAGCTTCGCTGGCCGGACGAGAAGGCGTGAAGGATGTATTCTCCGGCAACCACCTGTACCGTCCTGAAAACAAGCACTCTGAAGCTGCTCGGCCACGACGATGAGGAACGATCCGCCCCGTCGGATGCTGCAATAATGGCATAGCCTAGGAAGTAGCGAGCTACTCTCCCCCTTAGCGCGGGTAGCACGTCCCACGTGCCGGCGAGCGGATCGCACACTGCGAGCTGCATGGTGCCGGGCTCCCGCGGGAGGAGACGCACGAGGAGGAGGCCGTGGTGCGAGGCAAGCGGCTGCACCCAATCCGGTACGCCGGGGACATCGGGGATGAAGGAGCTGAGGCGGCGGCGGCCGGCCCCGAGGGCCGATCCCGGGCCCGGGACGAAGGAGACCCTTTCTCCCCGGCACCATTCGTTGGTGAACACGCCGACGAAGGAGCGGCCCGGGTCCGGCCAGAGGCGGCGGAGGACGGCGGGTTCGGCCGCTAGGGCGCGCCACCGCCTGCACGTGGCGGCGCAGCGGACGAGAGTGGATGGCTCCTCCAGGCGCGCGAGGATCTCCCGTATCGCATCTTCCGAGGGCGCGGCGCCGACGGTAGCGGCCGCCGTCGTCTCTGCCATCTTCTGCAGGGTCGGGGACGGTCTGTGATCGATCGACCGTGTAATGTGCGATTACAGGTTTAGCTGGTGAGATTGATTTATCTATGTACGCATAGGAATAGCCGTTGTTGGTGGAGATATATGCACGCGCAACAATCTTTTGTTTTTTTTTTAGATCAACGCACCAATCTTGTTAATTGATGCCGTTGCTCGATCTAGATGGGCAGCCAAGTAGGCCAGACCAATGATTCAGGAGATGAAAATAAGGGGGATTATTTAATCCAAAAACCGCCTCAAAACTTTGGTAATCAATAAAAAAACTTTTGACCTAAGACCTTGTTGATGGAGAAAACATGTATTGATATAACTATAACATACTCCCTCCATTTTATGAAGGTTATCTGAGCTCAGACTACCTTTGTAAGATGGAAAGAGTATGTGAAAAATCTTGGTTGACACCAATAAATTAACATGCATTTAATGTTTAACGTTTAAACTTCAAACTATCTTTAGGGATGTATTACCTCTGTTCTGGAAAATGATTTGGAAAACAAAGTTACCTTTGAAGATTAAGGTCTTCGCCTGGTATCTTCATGGGGGCTTTTCTTATTAAAGATAACTTTGCAAAACGTAATTGGCTGGGACGTAAGATATGTGGCTTTTGTCATCATGACGAGATAATAAAATATCTATTTTTCTACTGTCAATTTCGCTAGATCTATATGGTAAATCATCCAAATAGGTTCTTGGCTAATTGGCTAAATGGAGTGAATCATACTTTAAACTACCAATTAGGGTGGAAGCGCTGGTTGTTAATTGTTTCGTCACTTTGGCTATGTATAAATATCAAGGTTTATTATAATAGAAATGCTCCTCTCATGCAAGTTATCTACCGGTGCAGCTATTTGCTCCGTTCATGGTCACCATTTCGTCTTCGGCATATGGAGGATCGCGACCTCTTTACGGAGGTATCTACGCGGTAGGAGAACATAGTGAAGGAATTTATTACCCAACATAAGTGGCAACATAGTTTGAGGCTTGCCCCACCTCCATAGGCTTCATGAGTGTTTATATGTATTGCGCCTTTTATTATTTTCTGTAATCAAATGTTGGATTGTGTGTGGTTGTGTGCATCGTATCTATATAGAGACCGGGTGTGAGCTGAAACCTATCAAATAATAAAACGCTCTTTATCCAAAATAAAAATTGCCTCCGTTCTAAAATGTAAACTTTTTAGAAGAAGGTAGTAGTTCGGAATCAACATAGGTGGATAAAAAGGCGAAGGAGAAGCGGGGAGAGCGGGTGTCATGGGCCTTAAGAAAGTGTCGGATGTCAGCAATGATGCGGCAGAATGAGATATAGGCAGTGACACACACCTGGTCAAGGGAAGGAAGAAGAAGGTTTCATGGTAGGTCTTATTCTCAATATCTCCGACCACAATTGCCCGGAAGCCATGTTTTTTTAAACATAAGGCCTAAGCCGAGCTTTAAATTAATAAAGCCGCGAAACCGGTAGATACAGAGTGCTTACAGAGCATACACAGCTTACAGTGCACAAAGAAACAAGCAAACAAAGGATAAAAAACTCGAAGCTTCGCTTGAGACTCCGAGGCCGTCATCTTCTCGAACGCCGACATGACAAGAAGCATGGGTAGTAGGGAGCATCATCCGTGTAGACACACTGCTTGCATCTCTACCACATGAATGAAAGAAGACTAGCTCGCGGTCTCTGACTACGAAGAGGGATCCCATCCCTCTCGCCTTGGATCGCGGGATGCCACACCTTTGGAAGGTAGAGAGCTTCCCCCCAAGAACACTCCATAACAGAGTCGACACAAAGTTCATAGAAGAGACCAAGACCAGCTGCCGCACCAGATACCACACCACGGCTGCCGCCAGCCCACATCACCGCCTAGAGGACAACAAGCTGATGAGCGAAGAGGCAATAGGAAGACTGGCAAACAAAGAGTAGAAACCACTGCCAGACCAAAGCTTACGGAGAAACCTTCGGACCTGGCTCGACGCCGCGAAAGAAGCATCACCAAGAACAACCAGAAACAACAAATGAAACTTGCCAACCACCTCGGCAGCCCCGTACGATGCCTTCAAGAAGGGGAACGATGTCGTGACGCCATCACTACCCAAGAAGGGGCTAGGGTTTTCACCCAGGGCATGGGGGTTGGGTGGGGGAGAGGGAACCTCAACGAAGCCTCAGAGGAGGGAACTGGAGCCAGTGGTGTCGACAACGTCGTGGCCACCGCCGGCCAGGGGTTTCCTCCTGTCTCGACCAACCCTGCCACCATCCACCCGCCCAAAATCGCACAGATCGGACCGAGGGCTGCGAGCTTCACCATTTGGGGATGGAGACCTTCCCAGATCTGGCCGAGGCCGACGAAATGTCCCGAATGCCGCATCACACGCTCGCCGCCACCCCGTCGCCCGCACGGCCGAGTAGACGGGCCCGCACCACCCATGGCCACCGCTCGCCGTGAAGAAGACGGCACCGTCTCCACCACCCGAAGTCGCTGCTCCGGCATCCAAAGGTCCCCACCGAGGTCAACACCAGTAGCAACTCCGTCCCTGGAGGCCACGACCGCAGAAAGCACGGTGGAGCAGGAGGGAGTCGCCGAGCAGCACCAAAGACATGGAGGCCACCACACAGCGACCAGCCTCCAAATTTTCGTGCCACGGAGCCGAGGATCATGGGCCAAGGGTAAAATCCCCGCCACCCCCTTCGTCGGCGGCACGCCCTTCGACCAGTGTCACCTCTGAGGGAGACGATGAGGGGAGGAAGAGAAGGGGTGGTCGGGGTGGCGATGCTTTAGGGTTTCGCCCCCTCAGTCGCCTAGAGGGGGCAACGTGAGGGGAGCGTTTTGGGGGTTCTTCCCTAGAAGCCATGTTGCAACAGCAGATGATGGGTAGGAGAATCATTAGAGTAATGTCAAGAAAGGTCGGTTCTAGACGCCGCCAGAAGGACAACACGGTTCTGGTTCTCTTCCATCGTGCCACCAGAGGATGAGAAACTCAAGCTGGATACTCTTTCGAATTAAAATTTGTGGAAACAATGGACACTTCAGCTTGCGAAATTTTGACATACAAAGGGTGATTTCACAAAATATTAAAACAACCATGAATACATGAACCTTTTTCGTGTGAAATAGATTATGTGCGGCCGATACTAATGTGTGTATCTCATGAGAAAGATAAAATAAATCTTATACCACATTACCTGCGCCAATAATCCCTTTTCGAGTACCCGTAGGAGATCTCCGTGTTTTATATTGAGCTTGAGCAGAAAACACAGATCACGGGACACACGTTATCGAATAGCTTAGGTCATGACAACGCCCACTTCGAGTTGGGCTACTGTTCGCCTCGCCTTAGCCTATGTCTACAAGTCAACCACGAGTGCCATTCATCGAGGATGGAGTTGATATTTCTCCCTGGCAAGGTCTCGTGATTACGGAAAACACCCTTTTTTGAGACCTCGAAACAAGATAAAAGATAACATTAGCTCTCCCATTAACTACTTCGTTTTCATTTTCATGACTTCCCACTGGGCGAGGGGTGCGTTCCTTTCATGCCGGAGAGTCCGAGCCACGAGCATAGCCAGCAAGTTCGTTTTCATTTGCTTCAAGAGAAAGCCACTTCCAACTGAAGGAGTCCACGACGGCCCCGGTGTGCACGGCATCGACAACACTCCTGACGTGGTTGTTCTGAGAAAGAGCCAATAACTGCTCCGAAGCGTTCTTAGGCAGATGGGTGAGGTGGATTGTAGGACGCTACGCTCTTGTGCAAGGGCCAACACGAGCTTACGGACCTTCTATATGTAGCCTCATAGGTAGAGATTAGTATCCTGAGATCTCTCATGCCCAACAGAAGAAAATACGTTCATGCCTAGCATGCCACATTGTTACGGAAACCCAAGATTATCTTGGGTGGGTGTTGCAACTAAGCTATGTTGAGTCAATTTCATCACACTAGTATTCGAATACAAAGCCACTACAATAACTATCTATCTATATATAAACACTAGAAATATTTATAGTAGCTAGATAAAATCCCTTTGCTTTAAGAGATACTCCTTTTGTGCCTGGTAGATGGAACTAGCTAGACTTTGTTGAATACATGGTCCGGATCCTAAATAGAGTGGATACTAGCAGAAACTCAATTCGGCTCCCGGGTGCGTATGATCCCTCTACCATAAAAACATATTTTCAAGTGTTAAAAAATTTTGACAAAAAAATTTACATGTACATCTCCATAATGTGTGTTCGTCAAGTTTCACGAAAAAATGATATTTTTTGTAGTCTACGTGAAAACGAGAAAATTTATCTTGTGACAAGTCTTTGTTTTAGCATCGAATTTTGTCTTTTTTACACACGCCACTCGAAAACTCGATTTTTCATGAAACGACTTTGTGAGCGTGTCCTTCATGTACGGGCGAAATTTTTGTTCATTTTTTTGACATTTCAAAATATGTCTAACATGCATTTGCATTTGAAAATAAAGAGAGCATACGCTCCCAAGTGCCAAAACATCACTTCCGGATACTAGCAAAGTTCTGAACAAACTCCCACTCCCACTCTCGCCCTCCATTTCATTGGTCGTATATTCCACCTTGGAACATCCGTGCTTTAAATGGCCTTTAATTAAGATACTAAATAATTCTTCTTATTCAGGTATTTTGTAAAAAAAAAACATATATTAAGGCAATACAACATGTTCAGCATGCCAAGATCTTTGGTGCTCTGTTTATACCTTCTTTGCAAAGGGTTTACTTAGAATAGTGAAAGGAATGATATACTTCTTTAAAACGAGAAGTGTTAGAAAAAAATTTCGTGTCGACTGATCAATACTATGAGAATACATAATATGAACATATTTTTTTTCAGGTCACATTTAGTTAAAAGTGATTAATTACATTTGAAAAGCTACAAGCTAGATTTAATCAAAGACGAATCCTTCATTTTGTTTATATTGCATCGAACATTGAATATCTTCATCCTTGCATGTATTACCGACTAGGGTGGAACAAGGAAGAGGCCCATGATGACAAAAGAGGAGGAATGTGAAGCTTATGTACTCACTTACTTGTGAGTCGTACTGCATAAAGAGGTTTTATGCATGTTTCGTCCAGATTTCACTTCAGATTTTCCATCACACAATGTTAACTGTTTATTCCAGATTTTTAGAAGTTGCTTTTTCCAACCGGGCTTCCACCCCTTTTCATTGCATTCAACGAAAATACCAAGTTCAAGAGAAAATACAACGAAGAAAAGGGGGTAGGGAGAAGGAAGCGAGTTTGTGCAGTATCAGAAACCCAGTGTGGATAAAATTCACTATGGAGCAAAACCTGATACCACAAACCAAACCTCAGTCACAAGTCCAAAAGGGGATTACACAGGCCTAAGGAAGTTCAAAAGCTCCCAGACAACGAAAGGAAACTACAAGGAATATCGCCACTACAAAGTTTTTCGTTGATCCATGTCTCCGAAAGTCCAACAGCATCATGGAGCATTGATGAGCAGCATCGGCCTGTTACCAGCAGCAGCGGATGATGCGGAGAAGATGATAGTCGCAGAATGCATCAGCTTCTTAGCTCCTTCGGCCAGCAGATCCCTGTCCGCCTCCTTCTGAAGACCTGTCCAATATAATAACAGTGAAACAGTGCAGAAGATGATCTCACTTGGGGATCTCAAAGTATGTTTCTCGAATGTAACTTTATTTCTAGAAGTTGCTAGCTAGAAGATTAGTGCATGCAAGTTGTATATTCACATGTTGGTTCCATGGTCGATGCAAATTAGTTTGGAGGTGCATCGAAGTTGCACTTGATAACAATAAGGGCCATGAGCCGGAGACCCGTGAAGAAAATGTTAGGAGAAGCCATACGCCTTAGCTACTAGCGTAAAAGTCTGGCAACGTGGTGAAACTATGTAGGCTCAATGTTGTGCAGACAATCAACTTACAATTTTGTTCTGGCTAATAGATTCCCTCCCGATACCCTCTATTCTTAGAATTCAATCACCATGTTTTTTTCGGATACAGAAACCATCAGAACATCCGCGTTGTTTTTGCCTTATGTAACTCATCGTCTTTTTTCTTTAGCATGTATATTATCATTCACCAAACTGAATGCTACATTGGACTACCTATATGCTGAGATCGAGGTTGTCGGGCGAATCCCTGGGAGATGTATATATGGGTCATCGTATCGATTAAGTAGCAATGGGTACATGAAGGTGGGTGTGGAAGCAATGAAACCCACCTTTTTCCCCTGAAACTGAGAGTACGTGAGCGTAGGCCGGGGATGAGGATGCACATGGACCTTTCGTTTTCAAGGCTAAGCCGGGATTTGATATGTTTTGCCAATCCCAGATTATACGTATACGATAACCCAGATACAAAATGTAGGAGCATTAATATGAAATTCAACGACCAAAATGGACGAGTTATATGCGACCCTGCGTTGGAATGTGGTTTAATTCAGCTTCGAACAAAATAAAGTGAGATGATTGCAAAAGATGTGCGATGATGCGCGCTTCAAACTTTTTTCCAAACAATTATATTTCAATCCAAGCCAGAGTTGACGTCCACCTTGGGTAGAAGACAAACAAAAATAACATGGCAACGTAATTCTAACTGATGAATAAACCGAACACAAGCTTGCTCACACGAGAAAACGCAATCACTGGTTCATTTCAGATCGAAGATAGCAATAGCTGGACATCAAACAAGAACATGGCAACATAAACAGAACAAGCTCCAAGTGCATACGATCAAGAAACAGAAACATATAGAATCCTCATTACAATAACTTAGTCTTATATTTGAAACAAACACAGGTAAACATATTCCACAACCATAAACTACAGAACAGATCAGGAATCATTAGACCACGATGCCATCATCCCTCAACGTCCAGCTGCCAGATGTTAGAAGATGCTTCCCCTTCTCGAAGCAGCCTACTTGGATCGCTGCCTCATCTTTCGGCGCTTCCTCTTGAGCCTCCTCATTCTCTTCTTCTTCCACTGCAAATTGTAGTGAACATACATACCATCAGTACAGAGAGGTGAAGCTTTACAAACACAAAGAACAGTAAGTCAAAAACAGAGCCAAAATAGATTTGACAAGATCATATTAGAATCAGAAGCATTGAGTGTTTCATTGGATATCATCACGGGATAATCAGAAACACGGACCAATTGTTCTTCATCATGTTCCAAACTACGAATTTTGATTGAACAAGAACACAAATATGTTATCTGTAGCTGAAGAACTAAGAATACCAAGGAGAAAACCAATCAATGTAAATCTTTATACAAAAGGATAAAGGAAGGTGATTTGACATTCAGAATGAGTAGGAGGATTTTATCATCAAATAGATCAGACGCCATTGTATTCCTCATCATGCCAAAGACACAGAACAAAAAAATAAGAAACTACTACGACAAAACTAGCAAATCATACACAAATAGAGTTCTCTCAGACAAATGCCTCGTTTGTCCACATGGTTTAAATGAATGGATTTCTTCAGACTCGTCATCTGTTTTCATCATCACAGAGAACAATTGACCAACAAAATCCAGCTTGCAAAATACAAATTGCATATACTAACCTACCCTATCACAGCAAGAAAATCGATCGATATATAAAAATAGATGCAGTTCTCTCAGACAAATGCCTCGTATTGTCCCCATGGTTGAATGGAATGGATTGTATCGGACATCTAATCAGTGTTGATCATCACAGAGAACTGCAAGCAATGAAAGCCAATGGAAGAAGCAAAACAAACAGCTAGCTAATTCTACTATAATCTGGCATAATTAGACATGTAATACCGTAACCTCACAGTATCTAAGACAGCAGAATAAGCAAATCGAATCAGTATATCATCAGTTCTCTCAGACAAATGCCTCATATTGTCCCCACGGTTGAATGGAATGGATTGGATCGGACATCTAATCAGTGTTGATCATCACAGAGAACAGCACACACAAGCATGCACGGAGAAACGCAAAGAAATTGAGCACAGATACAAAAGCATGAAAGCATGTAACTTTGGCAGTAGAAGAGAGAGCGCCGGCGAGGTACAAACCTTGGCCCTCATCGCGGCGGTGGCGCGGTGCGCTCAGTCGGTCTCGCTCTCCGGTTTGCTGCGGCGGCGGTGGTGTGTGGAAGATCTCGATCTGAGTAGATGGTTGGCTGCGAGGGCTGCCGCCTCTTACTTATAGGGGTCGGTTGCCGGAAAACGCAAACCCTAGCCGAGTTGGACAGGTGGACGGCTCAGATCAGTCGACGTTCTGCTCTAAATTGAACTCTCGATTATTGGGCTTTTGGGCCGGACTTGGAACCAAGACTTCGCGCCTTGGCCCACGCTCGCATAATATCCACGATGAAGCATGTTATTTCTAATTTGAACTCCATGCACCCCTCGTTTTTCCCATGAATCAAAGAAGTTTGTTCAGATATCTGATAAGCTAGTCAAATTGAACATTGGAACCACTTATGTTTTGGCGGTGACTTATCAGATGTAGGCATGTAGCCAAAACCTTGAGTAGTACTGTACATGTTAGCAATAGAAGTTGAAGGTGCCACAGTACAAATTAATATACTATATTTTTTTCCTAATTGTATTGCCTGTTTGATTCCACGTTTGAGGTTTAGTGAAGTTCTGCCGTGATTAAGCTGACACTTCACTGTTTTAAGAAATACAATAACTTTGATGGCTTTTGCATCATAACCAATGGTACAAGTATGTTTGACAAATGATTGCTATTCTGCAGGTATCCATGTCTTTGCCTAAAAAAAGCTTAATTTTTTTTTGCTAACTCTTTGATATATTTCTTGCTGAAAGTATCCCTGATCCCACTTATAACAAGTAGGCTCAAATCATTTAATTGGGGTTGTTGCTGACCCATACCACAGCTTCACCTCAACGTCAACGCCAATATCTATTGATATTTAAACCCAAAATCAACATGAAAATGTTAGCAATCCTATAACTTTTTCTTTAAGTTTCAATGTATTAAAATATTCGTGATGTTGTCAGTCCCGTCAACAATTTATAGTTTCGCTCTTGTTATTGGGAACTTCTATATCTTATTTCCGCGTCAAAAAAACAAATTTTGTGTCTTTGGCTCTTTGCATACCCCTTACAAAAATCCTACCTCTGCAGCTGTGGTAGGCACCAACTTGAGAATTCCTCCTCTTCTAAAGGGCTAGTTAGATTAGACACCATATCCCCATGTTTATTCTTCCCCTTTTTTCCGCCTTTCTTACTACTCAATCAGACTTATATCCTTTTTAAACAACTACTTGCATAGCATCATCCTTGAAATTATTCTTTGATCTAAATTTAAAATTACAAGACATCAAGGGCGTGATTGGTTGTTTGTGAAAGACTTTCTCGCATTATTTGGGCAAAAAAAACAGACGTTTGGTAGGCTACAACGAAAAAATACTTCATATCATGGTTCTCAAAGCAGCCGAGATGCACACAAAACATGGCTCAAGAAGAATGATCAATTCGACCGTTTCCAGCTGGCCAGCTCCGACGAGCGTGAAAGTGGATCCTTCATGGTGTATACGTAACCTTGCCACTAGTCTACATCGTTTTAATCCTCCCGATCTACAAAATGATGGTTGCGTTTGAAACATGATGTACACGAAAAAGATACGTATTGATGTTAAGAATCAATTGCCACGAAGGGTTGTTGGTATCGTCGCGTATTTGAATGGCTATTTCGTGTTCCCTTTGAAGCTTTTTTTTGTTCGCATACGTTTCGCATGTTTCAAAATTCCTCCGCGGAATAGCTCCATCTCACCATCGCGCACGACTTTTGTGTTCATAATTTTTCAATTTGACACTTGTTTACGAGCCCGTCTACGTCTTCATAGTGCATTGTACGAAGTTTTAGATCTACTCGTTTACAAAGGTTGAAACTGTAAACTTTGAACACGAAAGTAGTGCGAAATGTTGAGGTGAAGCTACTCCCCGAAGGAAACTTGAAACGATCGACCGTGTGCGAAAAGTTGACAACGTTCGTCCAAAAAGGGCTAAAAAGAAACATGAAACCGAGTTTCAAACACTCGACGAGAACGACAAACCGATCACGAGAATGGAATAACGACGTGAAGGCGCATGTTTTTCATTTACACCTTATCCCGAATCGATGAATGGTTAGGCATATTAGAGGTGATTATGATTGAACTAGTTTATTGACCACAGCCTTCCTGAATCCTGAATGTGCAGCGTACCAATCGAGCTGCCTCTCGTTTCTCTAGTCGAGGCCAAGTGAAATTGCTAGCATCCAATCGTAGTGCCAAAGCTGATCTAAGCCACGTTTCTACTCATACGGTAACTGCCGGGCCAAATTCGGAAGGAAATAAACCGCTGCGAGCAACTAATCACGGTCCAACTTTCAGACCCCACCGCACTTGGTCAAGATGGTACTCCACACGCAGCACAGTAGCGAATGCACACTCTACCATTCTTTTATTTGTTTCTATTTTTATGTATCCTGATATCTTCCAACCCCAAAACTGGTTATCTTGTTTGAAATCAAATGGCTTGTAGTTCTCACTTGGAGCAAAGTTAGGATCAACAAGTTGAGGGAATTGTTAGAAAACAAGATGAGGGAAAAAAAGCTAGACTTTGGAAAATTGGGTTCTAGCATGTGGATAGTTATCAAGAATAGCAAGCAAGAAGGGGAGAAATGATGGCTAGCGTATATAAAGTGGATGACAGAAAAGACTTTTTTCGGTAAAGGACGCTTCATTACTTAAAGACATAAATATTGTACCCGGCCTCTACATAGCTACGACGCACACATCCATCTCAGATAACAAGGAACAAAGAAAGATTAGTAAAAAAAGAGTTCCAAAGGGCTGAATAGCGAGCTAGACAGGAGGAGCAACAATTATAAGATTATGCAGCCACCCATGTTAGATAATAACATCCTTCGTCATATCATCCAACCATGTAGACACCTCCATAAAGAGATCTCGGTCCTTCATACGTTGAAGCGACGACCATGAACGGAGCAAAGCCGTACCCGGTAGATTACCTATATAAGAGAATAGTTTTCATTATCAAAAATATTGTCATTTCTACAAAGCCAAATCGACCATATCACGGCAATCGCTCCCACTCTGATAAGAAACTTAAACCTAGAATTCACCCCTATAGCCAAGTGCCAAAAATAGTTGCAATACTACACGGCGGGTATAAGGTAGAATTTATCTAAATGATTGACCATATAGACCTAGCAAACTGATACCGGACGAAAAGGTGTTTGATAGTCTCCTCTTTGTGACAATAGACATATTTTGTACATCCATGTCATTGCATTTTGCAAGGTTATCTTTAGTAAGAATAACACCACGATGGATGTACCATGCAAAAAATCTTTGTTTTCAATGGTATGTTCATCTTTCAAACAGCATTATTATTAAGTATGTGCTATGTGCAACCTTTTCATTTATTTCCGGGACAACCTGAGCATGCCTCGATACAGAACCAATGAGAAAAACACAAGTAAATGCACTGCCATCATGAATTTACAAACATTTCTGAGATATCCACTGAAAACACTACGAGTGAGCAATCATTCACGATAGTTTGATCTTGGAATTGATGATTCCAAATTTGGTTTCAAAGGAACAGATATATGGTACTTACATGTCACTCATTCTGAACCATTTAGAATCCAGCAAGTGGTATTTCTTTGTGAAAATGAACAGAGCAAATAAGCTATTACATCAAATTTACCAACGTAAACAAAAGAGCGGCGGGCAGAGACCATAAGGTGCAGATTTCACTTTGTAGCCTAGGCGTGCATCCGTATATCCGATTATCTGCAGCCGCCGCAGAAAAACAGTTTGGTCAAGACAGAGATATTTTTCTTGTTGTCAGAGTCTGGGTGCAGTATCCTGCACTGATATCCCTGCATCGTATTTTGGGAGTGCCTTATCGTTGCGACGTTGCAGGTTCCGTCCACTTCCTTCGACGGGCCGTGTTCTGGCCAACTCCAAGTAGACTTGTAGGAATTTCCCCCCCGATTAGTTTGCCAGGTTCTATCTGTAATTTTACCACCTAAATAGGTAGTTGGCATTGCGAACTTGGAATAATGCAGAAGCAATCGGCTCTGTCAGTTGATGATTAGTCCTCTCTGGTTCATTTTCTTTTATACTACTAAATGTAAGTTAATTAAAAAGGACCGGAGGGAGTAACTTTTTAGGCAAGCACGCGAGTCATTCAACTGATGGTACTAATGTGTATCTTTGTGCACTCTGTTCTCTCGTCAATTTATATTAAGTAGTATCTCTTTATACGATTCGTTATGTGTATCTATCTTTTGCTTATGTTACATGTTACCATGTTGTACTATTTGGTTTGGGAGAATTCAATCTCGAATTTCGGGCACTGGAGTGTCAGATCGTTTGGCTGGAGAATGTGTTCCTGGAATGTCGTATTGTTGATGCTGCTGCGAATAGCTGCATTGTCGACAATTCAGTTTGCTGCTGGGACGCGTAAGTTATCTGAAACCTTTGCTGAACGACTTTTGGATCATAACAACTACAGTTACGGTGGCAAGTCAAGATGTTTCAGTGGGAGTTGACAGAGTAAACTTTGAAGCAGCAGGCATCATCCGTTCAAGATGATGCGTGTACTAAAACATTTCTCTCGAAGAATCAGCAATTGTGGTAGCAGAACTACGTGCTAGTAAAAATGTACTACTAGTAGTGGACTATGCCAGGTGAGTTATGCAAGTTTTGCCGTCCTTGGCTGTCAGTTGATAATGGTCTCGGTGGGGCTCGGGTTGTCGTTGGCATTGGCATTGTCGCCGGCGCTGCTGCTGGCGGCGGGAGGCGCCGGCTGCTCCTGCCCGGGCGGTGACAGAGTGGTGCCGGCAACGCCGCCAGCTCCGGCTCCCCACCCGGTCGGCTTGAAGTTGAACGGCGCCGGCATTCCTCCTGGAAACGGCACGCCCGGCAGGCCAGCGCCTGGGATGCCTCCCCCCGGCACAGGCATAGGCATGGCGGGCATCCCGGGGATGCCGGCGGGCATGGGCATGGGCACAGGCATGGCGGGCAACGGCATCCCGGGCATGCCGCCGGGGTTCGGGAACATCGGGAACGACGGCATCGTCGACGGCGGCAGCCACCACTTCATGCTGCCCGTGCCGGGCCTCGCGGTCGTGGTGGCGTCACTCCCCGCCGTCGCTGGCCCCGGAGCAGGCGCGGCTGCGGTGGTGGCGACCGTGGCGGCGTAGGACGTGCCGCGCTCCGGCTCGAACTCCACGCGGCTGATCTCGTCCTCGTAGTCGTCCAAGGACGCGTCCCGCTGCACGGTCTCGGTCTCGGCGGCTGCGCTGGAGCCGAAGGCGAAGTCCCGGCCGTACTCATTGTCGACGTCGTGGAGGAGGCGCATGCCGTGCGCGGACCCGGCGCAGAGGACAAGGAGGAGGACCGACAGCTTCTTCTGCTCCATGGCTCGATGCTCCGCTCGGCTCAGCTTTTGGCTTCTTTGCAGTTGCCGGCGAGGTGGTGACTGACTGACTGACTGGTGAGGAGAAGCATAAGCAATGTAGAATTTATAGCGTGGTGATCAGGAGCTTGGAATTGGGGTTAGGTTAGATCATGGTGAGCTGCACTCCCATTTCTCAATCATCTGAATATTTGATAGTGTTGGCAGCCGAAGTTGCACACCGGAGTCGTGCTGCTGCAACACCACCTGTAAACTAACAACCTGGGTTAGCTTCTGACTCCCAAATCTCACATACTGTCACACTTAATCTGCACCCTTTGACCAGAAATTTTTGCAGAATGGAAACATTAAGCATGAACAGCACGGTGTACGTCTTCATCGCAATCGCAAAAAAACCAGACACAGACAAAAAAAAGACATCAGAGATGCAGTGAACAACTGAGATTCTTAATTGCCACAAACACAAGGAACACAGTTCTATATGAAGAATCGTTGTTTTAGTTTCCCTCTTTAGTTTGTTATTTTTCTCTTTTCTTTATTTCTGTTGTAGTGAAACTCATGGTTTCTATTAATAGAAAGCGGAGGGGGAAACTCTCTTTTTTTTTAAAAAAAACAAGGAACACAGTTTGTAGCTCCAACTTGTTAATCAACTGAGATTCTTGATTGTCAATTAATCTGCACCCTTTGACCAGAATTGTTTGCAGAGTGGAAACATTGAGCATGCAGCACGTGTGTACGTCTTCATCGCACTCGGAAAAAAAAAAGACAAACAAAAAGAGACATCAGAGATGCAGAACCCTTTTCAATAAAGCACCCGGGGAGCAAAAGAAATGCGTGTATTTCATACTTAATTCGCATCACTTGGCCAGAATTTGGGGAGAAAGTGAGAAATTTGAGCATGAACTGCATGAGATTGCAGCCTTCACCAAAATGGCAAAAACAAAGATACAAATTAAAAGGCAATTTCATTGATGACAGTGAGCAATTCTGGTCCTTGATGGCCACAAACACACTTCCATTCCCTTGCCAATATAGTTTGCAACTGTAACTCGCATATTCATCTGAACATTTTCTACGAGACATAGCAATACGAATTTCAGCTCAACCTCCAATTTCTGCATACAACTTGCTGATGTGTTCACAGCATCCCACTAATGAATGGGTGAACAAAAGGAATGCAGTGCAGTTGAATTTAAACTGGTGTGCGATAAACCGACGTTCTGTTCAGGAAAGCACACAAGCTCACAAATGACAGTTGACACTACAGGTCTGCAGCACACAGTTAAGCAGAATGATAGCAGGGGTTTTCACTCTTATGATCCAGAGCGCCCGTCCAATCTACTCGGTCTTCTTGTTCCCCTTCGGTATCCTGCTCAGGACGCCGCTGTCGAGCTTCTGGTACTGATCTCGGAGCAGGCCAAGAATGCTGTAGAGGAACTCGTCGACTTGGTCCTCGTACTTCTCGTACAGCACCGGAAGTGTGTGAGCACAGACAAACCCTGTTACAGGCAATCAGGTATTATTTTCATTAAAGCATACAGCAGAAATACACGCATTCGCAAAATATGAATAATATGTTGTTTCCCAGTGGCAAAAAATTGAGAGAAATAAGAGGTTGCGGCCTCTTACCAATGTAAATGACAGTTAGGAAATTGAACCAGCTCCCAGCTACAGAAGCAGCCCACAACCCGACAGTTGCCTGAAATGAAACATCTCGTGACATAAAAAAATCCGTCTGTTGAAGATCAACATACAGAATATCTATGTGTGCAGGATTAACTTTCTTTATACTTTCCTATTTAATATAATGATCACCATGATGAATACAGAAAAGAACCCAGAAAGCTCCACGTACCACTACGAAATGCTTCAAGTTTCTTCCACAGGACACATCTTGAAGGAAACCCAGGAACTTATTTACTTGGGCACCAATCCCAACAGCAATGTTCACAAACAGCTCATCGGGTATCTCAACTCGGGGCACTTTAGAAGATCTGAAAGCAGCAAAGAACTCTCTATTATGATGTAATGTACGAGATAAAAACACACAGTTCAGATGCTCTATAAATTGCATACCCGTTTAGCTTGCTTGAGATGTTGGACCAAATAAACTGAACAGCCATTCCATTGGCAAGGACAGATGAAATGATTGGCAAGAAGTGGTAATCAGGCCACTCGAAGAAAACCCAGATAGCTGTTGCGAGACCCAAAACACTGGACGATATCTTCTTGTTCCTCCATAGCAACACATCAGCAGCTACAGTCACAAACAAAAATTATCACAGAAGCCCACATGAATAAAACTAAACCAGAGAAGTGAGAAAATCACTTACACTTTCCACCACCCAAAACCCCATGGAGGGACCTCTGGCGACCAAACATCTTGTTCACTTTGCCGGAGACTGAAGCTTGATCGAAATGGCCAGACTTCTGCTTAGGGAGGTTGTCAGAGATGGTATCCATGATGTTGTTCATGATATTATCAGACTTCTGCTTGGGGAGCTTGTCAGCAATGGTGTCCATGATGTTGTGCATGATCTTTTCGGTCGCGCTTCCAGAATGCTCTGACATCTCCACGTATCTTGAGCTCACTGCAGAGTGGGAACAAGATGATCCAGTCATACTCTAAAAATGTTTAAGACAGACCGAGCTGATAACAGTACACAGACATAGCAGCGTAACATATTTCGGCTGACCAAAATTTGCCCCGATGTGATGTGATTGCTTTATAGAATGCATTGGAATTTCGGAACTATAAATTTAACAGTCCGACCTAACAGTACTATGCATTAGGACACCCATTATGAGTAGTAATTTCAGCCCCAAATCTCTCTAACAATCAACAGACATTATGGAACAGTCTTCTTCAATTCTGACTCAAGCCTCATAAATAAAAATTTGGTGCACCAGAATACCCCATCCCCATCCCTCTAGGCCAGGCAGGTAATGGGCATTTCGGTGTCGACCACCAAAATCACTTCTCAAATGAATCCACCACCAAGATCAGTTGCAGGATACCCCCTACTGTCTCCAATGAATCCACCACCAAAATCACTTGCAGGATACCCCCTATTGTCCTACACAAACATTTCCACCTAATCTAACCACAACAAGGCCAATCAACCCCATACTTAAATCTATCTAAAAAAAAAACCCATACTTAATCAATCGAACATCAACTTAAAAGGCCTCCTATTTATTTGCACAGGCAACCGACGAAACGAAGGCGCAATCAGGAGATAAAAAAGCGCAATCAAGCAAACCGCCTACCTCGAAAGTTTCTAATCCTAAACAAGAAACCACCTTTCCGTTCAGTAAAGCCACTCCATCGCTTTCAAGAAAAAATAACTAGAAAAAGAAAAGACACTACAGATTCCACATCGCCGCCGCAAAACGAAAGTCTAAACGCATCGAACTGCAGAGCCGCCGAAGAGAGATCTTACCGGAGGGGAGAACGGCAGAGGGGAGCAGCGAGCAGGCTCTCCTCCAGACCGGAGACGAGACGGATAAGCGGAGCAGTCAGCCGGCCAGCGAGCGAGTGGGGGCTTTCGGGGGAGGAGAACAGAATCGCAGTCGCCGCCGCCGCCGCCGCCGCAATTATTTTAGGCCTCGTTCGGTTACAGGGGCCAAATCCCGCGGTGGATTAAATCGCTCGTGGAATTGGGTGAACCCACACCGGCCACCCAAACCCCCGCTAATCCCTTCCGTATAATCCTCCTACTTTTCTGCCGTTCGGTTAATACCTGCTGGCTTGGTTAATCCCTGCTCACGCTAGGCAGGGTTGCGCTTTGCAACCTTAACGCTAGGCTTGGTCTGTTGGTTTCACGGGAAAATGTGGACAATCGCACACTAGCATGCATGAATTACTTTACTACCGTGCTTTTCTACTAATTCATCAGCATACAAAATCACACTTCTATTTTTCTTAAAATACAGTAAATTTGAATAATTCATCATCACACACACGCGAATGTTCTCTTTTCTTTTATATGAACTGAAAGGCTGAATCTGAACAGAGAAAAAACAAGAAAATGCCAGAAACCAGATCCTTAACCCGACGAAGGAAGCAGCGAGGAGTATACTCACGAAGGTTATCGATGAAATCACATGTCATATACTCATAAACGTGAATCCTGATGACTAATTTGAAGTAATACACACAAATTTCATGGCTCATTGAGTCCACGGTATAGCATTCATCTTCCCAGTCCATTACAAAATCAAGAAAAAAACATCGCTCCTAATTAGCAAGTAGCAAGACACTGCCGGTTTCTAAATGGCAAGGCACAATCACAAATCCATGGCACCGGCGTGCACGAACTCAATACCAGATCCTACCATCAGTGTACTTCAAGCCCTGCCAAAGAATGAAATTATCAATTAGCTGTGGTGAGTTGTCTACCTGACTAACCTGCAGTTTCTGAATAGATGAATATTGATGCACTCGTTGTTCGCAGCGAGTTGTAGTCATCTTGTACGTACTAAAATTCTGCCTTCTATAAAGATATGGTACGTCTTTGGTGTATTCTCGAAAAAAAAACTGATTTCAGCGTAGCTAATTACTCAATAGATGCCAACTACTAGAAATACTGCAATTTGTATTTCAGAAATCAGGAATCACATCAAAGAATGAAGCTGAAAAGGAATATGAACATGCAGGTCTTGTTATTTGTTATATACCGGGTTTGTGATTTTCTATGCTCAAATAAGGCTTCTTTTACGGTTCCTTTTACCACTCCTAGAAAGGAGAGAGGTATGGTTTGAGCAACGGTCAGGATTAATCGATGTAGATTAGACCCAATAGCCTAGCAAGATATAGATAAGAGAAAAAACAATTAAAATTAGTAGTTTTGGCCCTGCCCAACCATTGGATAAGAGAGAGGACGAGAACGCGAGTCAGAAACGCAGTCTGCATGAAGGGCGACCGCCGCTGCCGCCGCCACCTAATTGGCCCGATCCTGCATCGCCGGCCAGCGGTGTAGCCACCAGGCCCGCCCCGTCCTGCATCGCGGGCGTTCGCCGCCGCCAGTAGATTGGGTTGGTCCTGCATCGCCGGCACCAGGTCGACGCTGCCGCAACATCGAGAGATGCCGAGTCTAGGTATCGTATTGCTCTGTTCCTTAGTGATCTGAAGTAAATAATCCACCCTCTCTTCTCTAATCAGCCAGCCTATTGAATATGGTTCTTCTTTTTTAATCGATGTAGCACACTAGAGTCAGCCAAACTTTGATCTCTTTAATTTATTCGGTTGCTCTAGTACGAGTACTAGTAAATGAATTTTTGCTGTTTGATGCAACAAGAAAAGTTCTGATAGACAACGTTCCAAAATCGTTCACTAAGGGGTATTTTTTGTCGCCTATGGGCCTAACCCGACGATATGGGTTCTGTTGTCGAAACTGCGTCAGGCAAAGTCCTACGATGTTTTTTTCGCGTCGCGTTTGGGCGCCCTTCCGCCACGGAAAATTGGACCGTTGCGCAAGTGTTTTCGGGAGCCCGTTGACTGCTGACGTCATGCAAACTGACACGTGGCAGACGCCGTTAACTAGCAGTTAACGGCGTTAACCGACCGAAACCCCGTGGTAGATGGTAGGCCCACACGAGGCCTGCCACTGCCACGTCTTAAGCGGGCTGGCCCATTAAGTTTGCGGGCCGGGCCAGCTGACTTAGTTTGACCGGTCAACTATATAGCTGGGCTGGTCCATTAGTTACGTGGGTCGGGCCTAACCTCTAAGATTGACTGGTCAAAATTTAAACGGGTCGGCCGACTAAGCATGTGGGCCGGGCCGAATGCACTCGTTTGACCGGTCAACAGGCAAAAGGGCCGGCCCACAAAGCATGTGGGGCCCACTTTCCTGTTATCGTGCCGGCCCATTTAACAAGTGGGGTCCACCTTAAAACAACTGGGCCGGCCCAAGAAGTTAGTGGGACGGCCCAATTAGCATGTGGGATCCACTTTCCTGTTAAAGGGCCGGCCCATTAAGTGTGTGGGGTCCACCATATAGCAAGTGGGCCGGCCCAACAAGATAGTGGGCCGGGCCAAAAACACAGGTGGGTCCCACTTTCCTGTTAAAGGGCCGGCTCATTTAGTATGTGGGGTCCACCATATAGCAAGTGGGCTGGCCCAACAAGATAGTGGGCCAGGCCAAAAACACAGGTGGGTCCCCCTTTCCTGTTAAAGGGCCGACCCATTTAGTCGTGGGGTCCACCATATAGCAAGTGGGCTGGCCCAACAAGATAGTGGGCCTGGCCAAAACATAGGTGGGTCCCACATTCCTGTTAATGGGCCGGCCCAGTTAGTAAGTGGGGTCCACCATTAGCAAGTGGGCTGGCCCAACAGGTTGGCGGGCCGGCCCAATAATAAATGTGGGGCCCACTATCCTGTAACCGGGCCGGCCCAGTTAGCAAGTGGGGTCCACCATAAAGCGGTTGGGCTGGCCCAACAAGTTAGTGGGCCGGCCCAATAATCTTGTGGGGCCCGCTTTCTACGTTACGGGTCGGCCCAGTTGTGGGTGGGGTCCACCTTAAAGCAAGTGGGCCGGCCCAATTAGAGGGTGGGGTCCACCATAAATCAACTGGGCTGGCCCACTCGTTTAGTTGCTGTTTATATGCCGGCATAATAGGCACTTTAGGATTTTGCGGGCCGGCACATATGTGATTTCGCTTAATTGGGCCGTTTAAGGGATGGGAATTTGTGATTTAGATACTGAGAATATTTACGCAGCACATGATTTCACGTCGGATAGCCTCACTTACCACAAGCACCATAGAAAAAATGCGTGAAAGAACTATAAAAACTAACTAAATATTACATCAGCTGCAAGGCTTTGAAAAAATATTACAGAACCCAGAGAAATTGAATGGTAATTAAACCTAGCAATACAATGATGAAGCGATTCGGCAATCTTTTAAGTTGTCCATGCACCACCTATATCTGAAAAAAAGACATCATCATTTCATCATTATAACAAGATCACTGTAATGCGCACAATAAGCAAACAAAGAGTGCATGCCGCATACCAACAACCAATATAACAGAGCACGTTAGAATGAAACAGCAGACTTACTACTGTCGAGTCCCATGCAAACCAACATGTTCAGGGAGTACAAAATTGGCATGAACAACAAGGTAGCAGGCTATAAATTTTGTAACAACGACTGAGCAAGATGAAGTTATGATGATTACATCTACAGAGCAGGGAATGTAAACCAAAAATAGAAGTTACAATGGCAAAAGCTAAAGAGGAGGGAATGTGAACCAACATGTGCCAAATGCAATTACTTCAAATTGGTCGTCAACTAAATAATACTCCTGAACTTATAGTGAAGGGGATGCAAATCAAGATGTTTTGGGATATAAACTTGTAATGAGCAACACATAGAGGATAGTTAATGCTGGAGCTTAGGATAGACCAGATACAGAATATAGTGGGATCACCTGTGAACTTGTATAAGAGGGAATGCAAACCAATATGTTCAGCATTCCATATGTGAGCGTCATGCCAAGTCAGAGAAACAAGTCAATATTAATTGCAGCTTTTGAAGAACAAGATGGCACACAAAATTATTATCTAGTAGTATGACAAGTTTATTTGTCCTACAGGCTAGATACCAGAGTGATAGCATGCCAAACTAAGTCCTTACTTTGTTAGCTTACAATAAACTAGATACAAAACAATGGCATCACCTGTAGTACAGGGAATGCAAGCCAACATGTTCATGGAGTAAAAAATTGGCACAAACAACATAGTAGCAGGCCATAATTTTTGTAACAACAACTGGGCAAGATAAAGTTATGATGGCTAGATCTACGAGAGCGAGGAATGTAAACCAAATATAGAAGTTACGATGCCAAAAGCTATAGAGCGAGGAATGCGAACCAACATGTGCAATTACTTAAAATTGGCCATGAACTAATTAATAGCAGGATGTTACTATAATAGCTAGGAATAAAACAGATAGGAGTTATAATGGCATCACTCATTAACTTGTAGATAAGGGAAACAAATCAATTTGTTTCGGGATATAAAGTTGTAATGAGCAACACATAGAGGATAGTTAATGCTACGGCTTAGGATGGACCAGAAACGGAATATAATGGGATCACCTGTTAACTTGTAGAAGAGGGAATGCACACCAATATGTTCACCATTCTATATGCGAGCGCCATGCCAATCAAGAGAAACAAGTTAATATTGCAGCTTTTGAAGAATCAGATGGCAGACAAAATTATGATGGAAGTAGCTGCTGTGACGAGTTCAAATAAATTTGTACTCGCAGATGGCAGAAGCGATAGCATGCAGGAACTAATAGCAAGCAGTTACTTTGTTAGCTTACGACGAAGTAGATAGAAATAACAATGGCATCACCTGTAGTACAGGGAATGCAAACCAACATGTTCAGGGAGAACAAGATTGGCATGAACAAAATAGTAGCAGCCTATAATTTTTGTATCAACGACCGAGCAAGATAGAAGTTATGATGGCTACATCTACGGAGCAGGGGAATGCAAACCAAAATGTTCAATCGCTTAAAGTTAGCAATGAACTAGAAAATAGCAAGGTGTTACGATCATAGCTAGGAATGAACTAAAAGAGCTTCGGACAAACAAGCATCCGAACCCGGAACATGGCGCTAAAACAAGGGACTTACATTAGGAGAAGCACTCTGTGGGAATCACAGCAGATCTTCCTGGGGTTGATAGATCCGATGATGAAGTACACTACATGTGCTACTTGGGGTTGGAGAGACGACCATTAAACTTCATGGTTACTCATCTCATCTGCAAAGACGTAACGGCGCGTCGTTAGCACAAACAGGTTCCCCCAAGATTAAACAAGAACTTGCAGGCAAGCAATAGAAAAGCGACAATAGAAGAGTTTAGATCATGCAAGGCGCCGGTGAAGCAGATCCGGTTCATGCACGGCGGTGTCGGTGAGCAAGATCCGATGCGGTGGATGATACCGCAGCCGAAGCGACTTGCGGTAGACTGCTGGATGAGCATATGGTTTCGAGGTTCGGCGGGGATGATCCGGTCCGGTTGATGACGGCGTCGATGAAGCGGCTCCGGCAGGAAGCCGGATGACGAGGATCGCGAGGGCTCGGGTAGGCCAGGGAAGTCCGGCGGGGATGTTCCGGTGCGGTGGTCGTGGAGGTGGTAGAGAAAGGGACTTGAGAAGTTCCGGTGGGTGGTCTCAGATGAGAGACTGAGGGAAATGAATTTTTTTTGGGAGGGTTTCCGGGGCTAGGGAGGTGGTGATCCAAAAAATGACGGGCAGACCCCCCACCAACCGACTTTGTTGTCATCTCCACAGGGGTAGAATGGGAATTTGAAAGCGTGTGTATTTTTTGTATTTTGTGGGCGGGAAGTTTTGCCGCTATGAGATTTTGAATTTGGCTAAGGTCCAAGTATAATGATAAAAAATTGTGAGACCATACTAGTACCTCTGTTCAAGGCCGAGTGCAAAATCAAATCATCATCACCTTGAATATCGGTCACTACCATGATCATGATCTATCTCTGCAATTAGCGTATCCGCTAGATCTTGCAAAGTATAATGATAAAAAAAATTGTGAGACCGTACTAGTACTTCTCTTCTAGGCGGAGTGTAACATCAAATCATCATCACGTTGAAAATTTGTTACCATGATCATGATCTATCTCTGAAATTGGCGCATCCGCTATATCTTTCAAAGTATAATGATAATAAAAATTGTGAGACCATACTAGTACTTCTGTTCAAGTTCAGTGCAACATCAAATCATCATCACGTTGAAAATTTGTTACCATGATCATGATCTATCTCTAAAATTGGCTCAACCGCCAAATCTTGCAAAGTATAATGATAAAAATTGAGAGACCGTACTAGTACTTCTGTTCAAGCCGGAGTGCAACATCAAATCATCATCACGTTGAAAATTTGTTACCATGATCATGATCTATCTCTAAATTTGGCGCATCCGCTAAATCTTGCAAAGTATAATGATAAAGAAATTGTGAGACAAGTAGTAGTACTTCTGTTCAAGGTCGAGTGCAACATCAAATCATCATCACGTTGAAAATTTGTTATCATGATCATGATCTACCTCTGAAAATGGGTGCATCCGCTAAAACTTGCAAAGTATAATGATACAAAATTGTGAGACCGTACTAGTACTTATGTTCAAGGTCGAGTGCAACATCAAATCATCATTACATTGAAAATTGTGTTAGCATGATCATGATCTATCTCTCGAATTTGGCGCTTCCGCTAAATCTCGCAAAGTATAATGATAAAAAAATTGTGAGATTGTACTAGTACTTATGTTCAAGGGCCGAGTGCAGGATCAAATCATGATCACGTTGAAATTTGTTACAACGATCATGACATATCTCTAAAATTGTCGCATCCGCTAAATCTTGCACGTGGCGCATCTCGGTGCGGAGCAACAGGTCGGTGCTATCAAGGTTGAGGCGTCGGTAGCATCATCGGGCTCTCCTCTCTTGATAGATCTTCTACATGGCGCTGCGCACCTCCCGCCGAGAAGCAGTCACATGTGAGACCGAGGTGGAGACGTCGCCGACATCCTCGAGGCGCGACCGCCCTTCTACGAGCCAGCGTCGACTCAAGGTATGAATCCATGTGTTGTCGCGCCCCTTCTGTCGATGAAGTGGGGTGCCTTAGATTTATTGTTCTTCTCTTACGATTATTTCGAGCCGAACATGTGTGCTCTTTCTCTGAATATATTGCTTGAAAAGCTAACCAAGTTACTTAAATTCACTTTGTTCTTAATCTTGCATTTTAATTTTGTTATTTTTGCCGACGGTGGTGCGCGCAAGGAGATTTATTTGTGGGTGTGTTGAGCTGTTAGGCCTAAGTCGAAATCCTCAGCTAAACGAGGCCTGAGCTTAACACATAAAAAAAGGTGTTCAATCTCGCCCACAATGTCCTCTTCTTTCCTCTTCCTTTATTAGAACTTGTTTTGCAGACAAGGAAAGTGGCACGTGTAATCTGAGTAAAACCCTCTTAGCCAAAATCAGCTACGAGCAAGATTTTCTGTATTGTAGATGCCCCAATTGACTCTCATCCCTAATGTAGTCTTTTTTAATGTCAGTATAGACTTCTTTACTCGATGTATACTACTAGTATCGTACATGGCATGCATTTGCCTAAAGAGCAGCATTGTATTGCTATTCTAGCCAACCTGGTCGATATGTCAAGCTTCATGCACGAGATGCCATGTTTAATTTACTCCCTCGCTCTGATCCATATTTCTTGGTGTAAAATGAATGTGAATCGGAGGGAGTACTTTTCTTAGATAGTACTATACCAGTTCAAAAAAAAGTACTACAACATCACAAATGCATCAAAAGAGTACGACATCACAAGACCACCACGGTTGTACTAGTAGAGTTTAATGCTGAACTTCCAAAGGGAATAAGATTACATCATTTAGACCAACCAAAAAAATTCAACCACCCTACACAAACCCTGGTCAAAACTAGTTTAACCAATATTACAAAAGTTGTACATAATTCAGAAACTGTCAGAAATATACGAAGCATTTAGGAGTCCCCAAATTCAGTGACTTTGAGTCACTTACAAGTGTGTTCCACATGTCAGTCACCCAAAGTCATGGCAAAGTCAGCCTGGCAAAGTCACCGAAGTTCAATCCCGTAAATGGCATCTTCGCATGTTGGACCATAGAATATCAGTATTGCTACATTTTCTTCTGTCATTCGTCCTACTCCTCCGTCTCGGTTCATAGGGCTTGCGCGTCTCTTTAGGTCGTAAATTTGACAATGATAATACAACGTATATATTACAAAATACATATTATTGGAAAGCTCATGCGTTATACTTTCTAATGATATATTTTTTATGTTATACAATTGCTATTATACTTGCCAAATTAAAAACCTAGGGATACGCGTAAGTCATATGAACTGGGACGGAGGTACGTAGTACACTCCGATGAAGAAGCATCAATTCCCACTGGAGGCGCGAGGCCCACGAGCGGGGGCAATGTCGTTTTAAATAGGAGGCAGAATATTTGACAGATGCGCGGAGGAGGGGGGAGAGGAGTCTCACCTGCGAGACTGACAAGAAGAGAGACGTTTGAGCAGACAAAGCAAGCAGTGAACAGACAACTCCGTAGCACTGAAAAGGCTACTACCTTCTCTTCCGGGATAAGCAAAAATAGCTGATCGGTACTGACGAAATGCACCAGGGACGCATTGTACTCCAGCTATAAGTGAAGCATGCCTACCATTGAAGAGTAAATTCAAGATTCCACCAGATCTCCATATCACTCTTTTGCATAAAACACGGACTTATCTTTTGCACAATTCACCACTTGTTGGTCTAATCTATCGCAGCTTCCATCAGTTGGTCATCTAATTAACGATTTAACGGATTAGAAAAATAAGCGGTGGAATTAGAAGTACTAGTAGTGAAATGTGCAAAATATACTTGTCCTTCCCGAGGGGTTTGTCCAGAAGAGGGCCGGATGACAATGTCCCGGGTGCATCCAGAAAGGAGAGGGGTAGTTTCTAATACATGTAAGAAATTATTTTACAAAAAGGTACATACTAAGTAGTACAACTATTACTACAGTACTACTATTTTGAGGGAAAAATGCCATGTCGTGCGACCTCTAATCAATGAGTAGAAGTTGTAGGTGCGCATAACATGCATTGCTGAATGCTGGTTCCACTGGAATTTGAGCTCAGCCGGGGCGGATTCTGCGAAGTTTGCCCGACGCCACTCATGTATCCCACCAAACTGCTCATTTCTTTCAATGTCTCTTCTCTTTCACTGCAGCTCTCCAACATCGGATGCATCAACTTATCTTGTGCCTTCGCCTCTCGAGAAGGGCAAGGGTGGCGATGTCAAGCATATTCAAGGTTCAACTTTTGGAGCTCTTCTTTATCCTGAAGAAGTAATTTGCACTCTATATCGGACTTGTCTTTTTCGAGGCACACAGTCTTGAGTATGCTGTCTGGCTTTCTCCGTCGATGCAATGTTCCTCTCTTTCTGCTTAATCAGCTCGTTCTTCAACATGTCGCGCTCATTGCGAAGGCTGCAAATGAGCTCCACAAGATTTTTCGAATTCTTCTTCTTGGCACCCAAATCGTCTCGTAGGCGATCACACTCTAAGCTGAGCTCCTTGTTTTTTCCATCAAGATGGCGACCGTGGTGTCGATAGTCGGCGCCGCTTCCTTCAGGGCGAAATCATCGGTAGCAAGTAAGCGCAAAGGAAGAAGAAGAAGAAGATAACTACACAGTGCTTGGTGCTACCTCATTTCGCCGGGGTAGGGCCGGGTTGAAATCATCGGACGACGATGATTCCTTGGTCGTGGAAGTTGGTGCAAGTACGGGCGTCGTTGGAACTTCCAACCCTTTAAGATGTATAACCATAGAGACTCTTAAAGAGCTTGAGCCCGGGCAAGAAGAAACGAAAGTACATGGCGAAGGAAACTAACCCGGTGAGCACAGCACGGACGCGTTTCGGCGGCGGCGGAGGCGGCGAGCCCACTTGGTTTCTGGAACCGTCTCTCGTCGAGCCGGCATTTTTTATCCGCATACTTGACCGCCGACGACCTGAAGTTTGAACACATTGCTGGAGGAGAGAGCGACGAAAGAAACGAAAGTACACGGCGAAGGAAACTAACCCGGTGAGCACAGCACGGACGTGTTTCGGTGGCGGCGACGGCGAGCCCACTTGGTTTCTGGAACCGTCTCTCGAAATTTCGAGCCGGCGTTTTTTCTCCGCGTACTTGACCGCCGACGACCTGAATTTTGAAGACATTGCTGGAGGAGAGAGCGACGAACAAATGTTTGTTTGAGGTGGAGAGAGGAAGAAAGTGAATGGAACGAGAGAGTTTAGCGTTTTGCCCTTATAGTCATAGTCGCTAGCCGAACGGGTTTCTTTGACTTTAACTGTCCGCATATGGCGGGCCTACAGGCGTCTCCTCAACTCTCTTGGAGCAATCGTGTCCGTCCATCCGAAATGGTGATATAAATTTAGGATGCGATTTGTGGACTGATGAGAACTTAACCTCGTTCTCAAACAGTTGATGTCTTTAAATAAATCTCAGTTGCAACTCCGAGCTACATGTAGCACTTTATTTTTTTAAATCAATCATAGTTTTAAGTTTCGCAAAAATTGAAAAGTACCCAGGGGCCTCCTTGTCAGCGAGAGGACGCGATGGTTCGCATCGGCCGTGACGCGGGAAGGTTGGTCGTCGGTGTTTAATGGTCTCTCACGTGGAAACCGAGGCGGCCACGAGGGCAGCGGCTGGCCAGGCGGCGTCCAGTCGCCTACGCCGCCGTAAATGTGGGTAGTTGCCTACCACCACCAGGTGACATGCACCTTTTGCATGTCACATGGTGACATGCGGCCTAAATTCAAATTTAAACATTGCGAAAAAAATCATGCATCCGGTGACATGCCCATGGCATGCCACCGATGAAGAGTTCCGTGCCGTGCATTCTGGCACTCTGCGCCGTCTTGGATCAGAAAATGAGCGAAGAACGAGGACGGGGCACTAGTTTAAATTTAGGATGAAGTTTAAGTTTTATTTTGGTTTACATTAGATTAGAGGGAGTAGTACTCTTACTTTATTATATTACTCGTACTTATGTTAATGTAGTACTGTACTTGCGTTCATGCACTTGTTTCAGCTGTTTTGGTGAAGGAGACATGCATCACCTTTTTTGGTGATGTATCTAGTCGTCCTGTAGCCCTTGTCAAATTGCTCTGATATACTGATGGGAGGGCTAGCTCACCCCATACTGATGGGAGCCCTTGTCAAATCGTAATCATAGTTTTAAGTTTCGAAACCAATGAAAAATATCCTCCTACGTGCAAAATCTCAATGTGAAAATCTTAGTATATATTGTAGATTGCACAAAAATTAAGAAAATATGGCAGGTAAAATTATATTGGAATTGTGCACTACTCCCTCCGTCTCTCTACTTACGGCGCATTTTTTCCCCGATATTACACGATGCTTAAGGCGCGGGTTGTTGTGGTTCAGTTATCGCCCTAATTTGCACCTGCTTTCCCGTTTCCACTACTCGAAACCTGGCCACATTAACCCACGATCCTGAAAAACTGTTGGTTTAATTTTTTTTTCAAAAAATGTAAAAACGAAACAATCTACCTATCTTTGTATAGAAGATCGGCTGTATGATTTAAAGCTTCATTTTAGAGTGACTAAGAAGGATACAAGCTTCCCTTTTTATTTCATGTTTTAAACTTGTTTAAATCTTGGTCAGACCTAGGATTTGACCAAGATTCAAATGGGCATAAAAATTCAGAAAAAATCAAAAGAATGAAAAACCAAAGCACATAGCATTCTTATGTCATATAGTAAGCATTCAAGTTGATGAACAAGGTGTAGACATATTCAAACAAGATAATCATGTATATATATATATCTACCCCTAACCCTAAACTCATTGTCAAACCTAGGATTTGACCAAGATACAAATGGACACAAAATTAAAAAAATCAGCAAAATGAAAAACAAAAGCACATAGTCTTCTTATGTCACATCGTAAGCATTCAAGTTGATAAACAAGGTCTAGATATATCCAAACCAGACAAATCATGTATCTACCCCTGCTTGTCGATCTTATGAAGTCTAGCATGAAGAGAAGTCGTTTTGGATTTCAAACATGGAAATTTCAAAACCTCCCAAAAGCTTCATTTTAGAGTGACTAAGAAGGATCCATGCTTACCTTTTTATTTTTCATATTGTAAACTTGTTTAAATCTTTGTCAATCTTAGGATCTGACCAAGATATTCAAATAGGCATAAAATTCACAAAAAAAACTCAGAAAAAGGAAAAACAAAAGCATGTAGTCTTCTTATGTCATATAGTAAGCATTCAAGTTGATAAACAAGGTTTGGACATATTCAAACCTGACAAATAATGTATCTACCCGGCCCCTAACCCTAAACTCGGTCGATCTTATGAAGTCTAGCATGAAGAGAAGTCGTTTTGGGTTTCAAACATGGAAATTTCAAGAACAAACCAAAAGCTTCATTTTAGAGCGTGACTAAGAAGGATCCAAGCTTACCCTTCCATTTTCATGTTTTAAACTGGTTTAAATCGTGGTTAAACCTAGGATTTGACCAAGATTCAAATGGGCATAAAATTAAAATAAAACAGAAAAATGAAAAACCAAAGCACATAGTCTTCTTATGTCATATAGTAAGCATTAAAGTTGAGAAACAAGGTCTAGACATATTAAAACTATGCAAATCATGTATCTACGTACCCCCTAACCCCTAAACTCTGTCTTATGAAGTCAAGCACGAAGAGAGGTGGTTTTGGGTTTCAAACATGGAAACTTCAAAAACCTCCCAAAAGATTCATTTTAGAGTGACTAAGAAGGATACATGCTTCCCTTCTCATTTTCATGTTTTAAACTTGTTTAAATCTTGGTCAAACCTAGGATTTGACCAAGATTCAAATGGGCATAAAAATTCAGAAAAAATCAAAAGAATGAAAAACCAAAGCACATAGCATTCTTATGTCATATAGTAAGCATTCAAGTTGATAAACAGGGTCTAGACATATTCAAACCAGAAAAATCATGTATATATCTACCCCTAACCCTAAACTCTGTTTTATGAAGTCAAGCATGAAGAGAAGTGGTTTTGTGTTTCAAACATGGAAATTTCAAAAGAAATCCAAAAGCTTCATTTTAGGGAGACTGAGAAGGATCCATGCTTACCATTTTATTTTCATGTTTTAAACTTGTTTAAATCTTGGTCAAACCTAGGATTTGACCAAGATTCAAATTGGCGGAAAATTAAAAAAATCAAAAAAATGAAAAACCAAAGTACATAGTCTTCTTATGGCATTTAGTAAGCATTCAAGTTGTTAAACAAGGTCTAGACATATTCAAACCAGACAAATCATGTATCTATACCCCTAACCCCTAAACTCTATATGTCTTATGAAGTCAAGCATGAAGAGACGTGGTTTTGGGTTTCAAACATGGAAATTTCAAAAACCTCCCAGAAGGCTCATTTTAGAGTGACTAAGAAGGATCCATGCTTACCTTTTCCTTTTCATATTTTAAACTTGTTTAAATCATTGTCAAACCTAGGATTTTACCAAGATACAAATGGGCACAAAATAAAAAAAATCAGAAAAATGAAAAACAAAAGCACATAGTCTTCATATGTCATATCGTAAGCATTCAAGTTGATAAACAAGGTCTAGGTATATCCAAACCAGATGAATCATGTATCTACCCCCTGTCGATCTTATGAAGTCTAGCATGAAGAGAATTCGTTTTGGGTTTCAAACATGGAAATTTCAAGAACATCTCAAAAGCTTCTTTTTTTAGAGTCGTTACTAAGAAGGATCTAGGCTTACCTTTCCAATTTCATGTTTTAAACTTGTTTAAATCATGGTCAAATCGATCTAGGGTTGACCAAGATTCAAGTGGGCATAAAATAAAAAAATGAAAAAATGAAAAACCAAAGCACATATATAGTCTTCTTATGTCATATAGTAAGCATATATTGAAGTTGATAAACAAGGTCTAGACATATTCAAACTAGACAAATCATGTATCTACCCCTAACCCAGCCCTAAACTCTGTCT